>NC_085993.1:38963274-39274479 GCF_030014385.1 Trichomycterus rosablanca
ACCAAGGTATAGCAAAGTCTACCAAGGTCCAGCAAAGTCTACCAAGGTATAGCAAAGTCTACCAAGGTATAGTAAAGTCTACCAAGGTATAGCAAAGTCTTCCCAGGTCCAGCAAAGTCTACCAAGGTCCAGCAAAGTCTACCAAGGTATAGCAAAGTCTACCAAGGTCCAGCAAAGTCTACCAAGGTATAGCAAAGTCTACCAAGGTCCAGCAAAGTCTACCAAGGTATAGCAAAGTCTACCAAGGTATAGCAAAGTCTATCAAGGTCCAGCAAAGTCTACCAAGGTATAGCAAAGTCTACCAAGGTATAGCAAAGTCTACCAAGGTCCAGCAAAGTCTACCAAGGTATAGCAAAGTTTACCAATGTATAGCAAAGTCTAACAAGGTATAGCAAAGTCTACCAAGGAATAGCAAAGTCTACCAAGGTCCAGTAAAGTCTACCAAGGCATAGCAAAGTCTACCAAGGTATAGCAAAGTCTACCAAGGTATAGCAAAGTCTACCAAGGTCCAGCAAAGTGTACCAAGGTATAGCAAAGTCTACCAAGGTATAGCAAAGTCTACCAAGGTCCAGCAAAGTGTACCAAGGTATAGCAAAGTCTTCCAAGGTCCAGCAAAGTCTACCAAGGTATAGCAAAGTCTACCAAGGTCCAGCAAAGTCTACCAAGGTCCAGCAAAGTCTACCAAGGTATAGCAAAGTCTACCAAGGTATAGCAAAGTCTACCAAGGTCCAGCAAAGTCTACCAAGGTCCAGCAAAGTCTACCAAGGTATAGCAAAGTCTAACAAGGTATAGCAAAGTCTACCAAGGTCCAGCAAAGTCTACCAAGGTATAGCAAAGTCTACCACGGTCCAGCAAAGTCTACCAAGGTCCAGCAAAGTCTACCAAGGTATAGCAAAGTCTACCAAGGTCCAGCAAAGTCTACCAAGGTATAGCAAAGTCTACCAAGGTCCAGCAAAGTCTACCAAGGTCCAGGAAAGTCTACCAAGGTCCAGGAAAGTCTACCAAGGTCCAGCAAAGTCTACCAAGGTATAGCAAAGTCTAACAAGGTATAGCAAAGTCTACCAAGGTCCAGCAAAGTCTACCAAGGCATAGCAAAGTCTACCAAGGTATAGCAAAGTCTACCAAGGTATAGCAAAGTCTACCAAGGTATAGCAAAGTCTACCAAGGTATAGCAAAGTCTACCAAGGTCCAGCAAAGTCTACCAAGGTCCAGCAAAGTCTACCAAGGTATAGCAAAGTCTAACAAGGTATAGCAAAGTCTACCAAGGTCCAGCAAAGTCTACCAAGGTATAGCAAAGTCTACCAAGGTATAGCAAAGTCTACCAAGGTATAGCAAAGTCTACCAAGGTATAGCAAAGTCTACCAAGGTATAGCAAAGTCTACCAAGGTCCAGCAAAGTCTACCAAGGTCCAGCAAAGTCTACCAAGGTCCAGCAAAGTCTACCAAGGTATAGCAAAGTCTACCAAGGTATAGCAAAGTCTACCAAGGTCTAGCAAAGTCTACTAAGGTATAGCAAAATCTACCAAGGTATAGCAAAGTCTACCAAGGTCCAGCAAAGTCTACCAAGGTCCAGCAAAGTCTACCAAGGTATAGCAAATTCTACCAAGGTATAGCAAAGTCTACCAAGGTCCAGCAAAGTCTACCAAGATCCACCAAAGTCTACCAAGGTATAGCAAAGTATACCAAGGTCCAGCAAAGTCTACCAAGGTATAGCAAAGTCTACCAAGGTCCAGCAAAGTCTACCAAGGTATAGCAAAGTCTACCACGGTCCAGCAAAGTCTACCAAGGTCCAGCAAAGTCTACCAAGGTATAGCAAAGTCTACCAAGGTCCAGCAAAGTCTACCAAGGTATAGCAAAGTCTACCAAGGTCCAGCAAAGTCTACCAAGGTCCAGCAAAGTCTACCAAGGTATAGCAAAGTCTATCTGTCTCGCGTGTGTTCTACCAAGGTCCAGCAAAGTCTACCAAGGTCCAGCATAGTGTACCAAGGTATAGCAAAGTCTACCAAGGTCCAGCAAGGTCTACCAAGGTATTGCAAAGTCTACCAAGGTATAGCAAAGTCCACCAAGGTATAGCAAGGTCTTCCAAGGTCCAGCAAAGTCTACCAAGGTATAGCAAAGTCTCCCAAGGTATAGCAAAGTCTACCAAGTTATAGCAAAGTCTACCAAGGTCCAGCAAAGTCTACCAAGGTATAGCAAAATCTACCAAGGTATAGCAAAGTCTACCAAGGTATAGCAAAGTTTACCAAGGTCAAGCAAAGTCTACCAAGGTCCAGCAAAGTCTACCAAGGTCCAGCAAAATCTACCAAGGTATAGCAAAGTCTACCAAGGTATAGCAAAGTCTACCAAGGTCCAGCAAAGTCTACCAAGGTATAGCAAAGTCTACCAAGGTATAGCAAAGTCTACCAAGGTATAGCAAAGTCTACCAAGGTCCAGCAAAGTCTACCAAGGTCCAGCAAAGTCTACCAAGGTCCAGCAAAGTCTACCAAGGTATAGCAAAGTCCACCAAGGTATATCAAAGTCTACCAAGGTCCAGCAAAGTCTACCAAGGTATAGCAAAATCTACCAAGGTATCGCAAAGTCTAGCAAGGTCCAGTAAAGTCTACCAAGGTCCAGCAAAGTCTACCAAGGTATAGCAAATTCTACCAAGGTATAGCAAAGTCTACCAAGGTATAGCAAAGTCTACCAAGGTATAGCAAAGTCTTCCAAGGTCCAGCAAAGTCTACCAAGGTATAGCAAAGTCTCCCAAGGTATAGCAAAGTCTACCAAGTTATAGCAAAGTCTACCAAGGTATAGCAAAATCTACCAAGGTCCAGCAAAGTCTACCAAGGTCCAGCAAAGTCTACCAAGGTATAGCAAATTCTACCAAGGTATATCAAAGTCTACCAAGGTCTAGCAAAGTCTACCAAGGTCCAGCAAAGTCTACCAAGGTATAGCAAAGTCTACCAAGGTCCAGCAAAGTCTACCAAGGTATAGCAAAGTCTACCAAGGTATAGCAAAGTCTACCAAGGTCCAGCAAAATCTACCAAGGTACAGCAAAGTCTACCAAGGTATAGCAAGGTCTACCAAGGTCCAGCAAAGACTACCAAGGTCCAGCAAAGTCTACCAAGGTCCAGCAAAGTCTACCAAGGTATAGCAAAGTCTACCAAGGTCCAGCAAAGTCTACCAAGGTAAAACAAAGTCTACCAAGGTCCAGCAACGTCTACCAAGGTAAAGCAAAGTTTGCCAAGGTATAGCAAAGTCTACCAAGGTATAGCAAAGTCTACCAAGGTCCAGCAAAGTCTACCAAGGTATAGCAAAGTCTACCAAGGTATATCAAAGTCTACCAAGGTCCAGCAAAGTCTACCAAAGTATAGCAAAGTCTACCAAGGTATAGCAAAGTCTACCAAGGTATTGCAAAGTCTACCAAGGTCCAGCAAAGTCTACCAAGGTCCAGCAAAGTCTAGCAAGGTATAGCAAAGTCTACCAAGGTATAGCAAAGTCTACCAATATCCAGCAAAGTCTACCAAGGTCCAGCAAAGTCTACCAAGGTATAGCAAAGTCTACCAAGGTATAGCAAAGTCTACCAAGGTATAGCAAAGTCTACCAACGTCCAGCAAAGTCTACCAAGGTCCAGCAAAGTCTACCAAGGTATAGCAAAGTCTACCAAGGTATAGCAAAGTCTACCAAGGTCCAGCAAAGTCTACAAAGGTCCAGCCATGTCTACCAAGGTATAGCAAAGTCTACCAAGGTCTAGCAAAGTCTACCAAGGTCTAGCAAAGTCTACCAAGGTATAGCAAAGTCTACCAAGGTATAGCAAAGTCCACCAAGGTATAGCAAAGTCTACCAAGGTCCAGCAAAGTCTACCAAGGTATAGCAAAGTCTACCAAGGTCCAGCAAAGTCTACCAAGGTATAGCAAAGTCTACCAAGGTATAGCAAAGTCTACCAAGGTATAGCAAAGTCTACCAAGGTATTGCAAAGTCTACCAAGGTCCAGCAAAGTCTACCAAGGTCCAGCAAAGTCTACCAAGGTATAGCAAAGTCTACCAAGGTATAGCAAAGTCTACCAAGGTATAGCAAAGTCTACCAAGGTCCAGCAAAGTCTACCAAGGTATAGCAAAGTCTACCAAGGTATTGTAAAGTCTACCAAGGTATAGCAAAGTCTTCCCAGGTCCAGCAAAGTCTACCAAGGTCCAGCAAAGTCTACCAAGGTATAGCAAAGTCTACCAAGGTCCAGCAAAGTCTACCAAGGTATAGCAAAGTCTACCAAGGTCCAGCAAAGTCTACCAAGGTATAGCAAAGTCTACCAAGGTATAGCAAAGTCTATCAAGGTCCAGCAAAGTCTACCAAGGTATAGCAAAGTCTACCAAGGTATAGCAAAGTCTACCAAGGTCCAGCAAAGTCTACCAAGGTATAGCAAAGTTTACCAATGTATAGCAAAGTCTAACAAGGTATAGCAAAGTCTACCAAGGAATAGCAAAGTCTACCAAGGTCCAGTAAAGTCTACCAAGGCATAGCAAAGTCTACCAAGGTATAGCAAAGTCTACCAAGGTATAGCAAAGTCTACCAAGGTCCAGCAAAGTGTACCAAGGTATAGCAAAGTCTACCAAGGTATAGCAAAGTCTACCAAGGTCCAGCAAAGTGTACCAAGGTATAGCAAAGTCTTCCAAGGTCCAGCAAAGTCTACCAAGGTATAGCAAAGTCTACCAAAGTATAGCAAAGTCTACAAAGGTATAGCAAAGTCTACCAAGGTATAGCAAAGTCTACCAAGGTATAGCAAAGTCTTCCCAGGTCCAGCAAAGTCTACCAAGGTATAGCAAAGTCTACCAAGGTATAGCAAAGTGTACCAAGTTATATCAAAGTCTACCAAGGTCCAGCAAAGTCTACCAAGGTATAGCAAAATCTACCAAGGTATAGCAAAGTCTACCAAGGTATAGCAAAGTCTACCAAGGTATAGCAAAGTGTACCAAGGTATGGCAAAGTCTACCAAGGTCCAGCAAAGTGTACCAAGGTATAGCAAAGTCTACCAAAGTCCAGCAAAGTCTACCAAGGTCAAGAAAAGTCTACCAAGGTCCAGCAAATTATAGCAAGGTCCAGCAAAGTCTACCAAGGTATAGCAAAGTCTACCAAGGTCCAGCAAAGTGTACCAAGGTATAGCAAAGTCTACCAAGGTCCAGCAAAGTCTACCAAGGTCCAGCAAAATCTACCAAGGTACAGCAAAGTCTACCAAGGTATAGCAAAGTCTACCAAGGTCCAGCAAAGACTACCAAGGTCCAGCAAAGTCTACCAAGGTCCAGCAAAGTCTACCAAGGTATAGCAAAGTCTACCAAGGTCCAGCAAAGTCTACCAAGGTAAAACAAAGTCTACCAAGGTCCAGCAACGTCTACCAAGGTAAAGCAAAGTTTGCCAAGGTATAGCAAAGTCTACCAAGGTATAGCAAAGTCTACCAAGGTCCAGCAAAGTCTACCAAGGTATAGCAAAGTCTACCAAGGTATATCAAAGTCTACCAAGGTCCAGCAAAGTCTACCAAAGTATAGCAAAGTCTACCAAGGTATAGCAAAGTCTACCAAGGTATTGCAAAGTCTACCAAGGTCCAGCAAAGTCTACCAAGGTCCAGCAAAGTCTAGCAAGGTATAGCAAAGTCTACCAAGGTATAGCAAAGTCTACCAATATCCAGCAAAGTCTACCAAGGTCCAGCAAAGTCTACCAAGGTATAGCAAAGTCTACCAAGGTATAGCAAAGTCTACCAAGGTATAGCAAAGTCTACCAACGTCCAGCAAAGTCTACCAAGGTCCAGCAAAGTCTACCAAGGTATAGCAAAGTCTACCAAGGTATAGCAAAGTCTACCAAGGTCCAGCAAAGTCTACAAAGGTCCAGCCATGTCTACCAAGGTATAGCAAAGTCTACCAAGGTCTATCAAAGTCTACCAAGGTCTAGCAAAGTCTACCAAGGTATAGCAAAGTCTACCAAGGTATAGCAAAGTCCACCAAGGTATAGCAAAGTCTACCAAGGTCCAGCAAAGTCTACCAAGGTATAGCAAAGTCTACCAAGGTCCAGCAAAGTCTACCAAGGTATAGCAAAGTCTACCAAGGTATAGCAAAGTCTACCAAGGTATAGCGAAGTCTACCAAGGTATTGCAAAGTCTACCAAGGTCCAGCAAAGTCTACCAAGGTCCAGCAAAGTCTACCAAGGTATAGCAAAGTCTACCAAGGTATAGCAAAGTCTACCAAGGTATAGCAAAGTCTACCAAGGTCCAGCAAAGTCTACCAAGGTATAGCAAAGTCTACCAAGGTATTGTAAAGTCTACCAAGGTATAGCAAAGTCTTCCCAGGTCCAGCAAAGTCTACCAAGGTCCAGCAAAGTCTACCAAGGTATAGCAAAGTCTACCAAGGTCCAGCAAAGTCTACCAAGGTATAGCAAAGTCTACCAAGGTCCAGCAAAGTCTACCAAGGTATAGCAAAGTCTACCAAGGTATAGCAAAGTCTATCAAGGTCCAGCAAAGTCTACCAAGGTATAGCAAAGTCTACCAAGGTATAGCAAAGTCTACCAAGGTCCAGCAAAGTCTACCAAGGTATAGCAAAGTTTACCAATGTATAGCAAAGTCTAACAAGGTATAGCAAAGTCTACCAAGGAATAGCAAAGTCTACCAAGGTCCAGTAAAGTCTACCAAGGCATAGCAAAGTCTACCAAGGTATAGCAAAGTCTACCAAGGTATAGCAAAGTCTACCAAGGTCCAGCAAAGTGTACCAAGGTATAGCAAAGTCTACCAAGGTATAGCAAAGTCTACCAAGGTCCAGCAAAGTGTACCAAGGTATAGCAAAGTCTTCCAAGGTCCAGCAAAGTCTACCAAGGTATAGCAAAGTCTACCAAAGTATAGCAAAGTCTACAAAGGTATAGCAAAGTCTACCAAGGTATAGCAAAGTCTACCAAGGTATAGCAAAGTCTTCCCAGGTCCAGCAAAGTCTACCAAGGTATAGCAAAGTCTACCAAGGTATAGCAAAGTGTACCAAGTTATATCAAAGTCTACCAAGGTCCAGCAAAGTCTACCAAGGTATAGCAAAATCTACCAAGGTATAGCAAAGTCTACCAAGGTATAGCAAAGTCTACCAAGGTATAGCAAAGTGTACCAAGGTATGGCAAAGTCTACCAAGGTCCAGCAAAGTGTACCAAGGTATAGCAAAGTCTACCAAAGTCCAGCAAAGTCTACCAAGGTCAAGAAAAGTCTACCAAGGTCCAGCAAATTATAGCAAGGTCCAGCAAAGTCTACCAAGGTATAGCAAAGTCTACCAAGGTCCAGCAAAGTGTACCAAGGTATAGCAAAGTCTACCAAGGTCCAGCAAAGTCTACCAAGGTCCAGCAAAGTCTACCAAGGTATAGCAAAGTCTACTAAGGTATAGCAAAGTCTATCAAGGTCCAGCAAAGTCTACCAAGGTATAGCAAAGTCTACCAAGGTATAGCAAAGTCTACCAAGGTTCAGCAAAGTCTACCAAGGTATAGCAAAGTTTACCAATGTATAGCAAAGTCTAACAAGGTATAGCAAAGTCTACCAAGGAATAGCAAAGTCTACCAAGGTCCAGTAAAGTCTACCAAGGCATAGCAAAGTCTACCAAGGTATAGCAAAGTCTTCCAAGGTATAGCAAAGTCTACCAAGGTCCAGCAAAGTGTACCAAGGTATAGCAAAGTCTACCAAGGTAAAGCAAAGTCTACCAAGGTCCAGCAAAGTGTACCAAGGTATAGCAAAGTCTTCCAAGGTCCAGCAAAGTCTACCAAGGTATAGCAAAGTCTACCAAGGTATAGCAAAGTCTACAAAGGTATAGCAAAGTCTACCAAGGTATAGCAAAGTCTACCAAGGTATAGCAAAGTCTTCCCAGGTCCAGCAAAGTCTACCAAGGTCCAGCAAAGTCTACCAAGGTATAGCAAAGTCTACCAAGGTCCAGCAAAGTCTACCAAGGTATAGCAAAGTCTACCAAGGTATAGCAAAGTCTACCAAGGTATAGCAAAGTCTACCAAGGTATAGCAAAGTCTACCAAGGTCCAGCAAAGTGTACCAAGGTATAGCAAAGTCTACCAAGGTATAGCAAAGTCTACCAAGGTCCAGCAAAGTGTACCAAGGTATAGCAAAGTCTTCCAAGGTCCAGCAAAGTCTACCAAGGTATAGAAAAAGGCTACCAAGGTATAGCAAAATCTACAAAGGTATAGCAAAGTCTACCAAGGTCCAGCAAAGTCTACCAAGGTATAGCAAAGTCTACCAAGGTCCAGCAAAGTCTACCAAGGTCCAGCAAAGTCTACCAAGGTCCAGCAAAGTCTACCAAGGTATAGCAAAGTCTACCAAGGTCCAGCAAAGTCTACAAAGGTATAGCAAAGTGTACTAAGGTCCAGCAAAGTCTACCAAGGTATAGCAAAGTCTACCAAGGTGTAGCAAAGTCTATTAAGGTATAGCAAAGTCTACCAAGGTATAGCAAAGTCTACCAAGGTATAGCAAAGTCTATTAAGGTCCAGCAAAGTCTACCAAGGTCCAGCAAAGTGTACCAAGGTATAGCAAAGTCTACCAAGGTATAGCAAAGTCTACCAAGGTCCAGCAAAGTGTACCAAGGTATAGCAAAGTCTTCCAAGGTCCAGCAAAGTCTACCAAGGTATAGCAAAGTCTACCAAAGTATAGCAAAGTCTACAAAGGTATAGTAAAGTCTACCAAGGTATAGCAAAGTCTACCAAGGTATAGCAAAGTCTTCCCAGGTCCAGCAAAGTCTACCAAGGTATAGCAAAGTCTACCAAGGTATAGCAAAGTGTACCAAGTTATATCAAAGTCTACCAAGGTCCAGCAAAGTCTACCAAGGTATAGCAAAATCTACCAAGGTATAGCAAAGTCTACCAAGGTATAGCAAAGTCTACCAAGGTATAGCAAAGTGTACCAAGGTATAGCAAAGTCTACCAAGGTCCAGCAAAGTCTAACAAGGTATAGCAAAGTCTACCAAGGAATAGCAAAGTCTACCAAGGTCCAGTAAAGTCTACCAAGGCATAGCAAAGTCTACCAAGGTATAGCAAAGTCTACCAAGGTATAGCAAAGTCTACCAAGGTCCAGCAAAGTGTACCAAGGTATAGCAAAGTCTACCAAGGTAAAGCAAAGTCTACCAAGGTCCAGCAAAGTGTACCAAGGTATAGCAAAGTCTTCCAAGGTCCAGCAAAGTCTACCAAGGTATAGCAAAGTCTACCAAGGTATAGCAAAGTCTACAAAGGTATAGCAAAGTCTACCAAGGTATAGCAAAGTCTACCAAGGTATAGCAAAGTCTTCCCAGGTCCAGCAAAGTCTACCAAGGTCCAGCAAAGTCTACCAAGGTATAGCAAAGTCTACCAAGGTCCAGCAAAGTCTACCAAGGTATAGCAAAGTCTACCAAGGTATAGCAAAGTCTACCAAGGTATAGCAAAGTCTACCAAGGTCCAGCAAAGTGTACCAAGGTATAGCAAAGTCTACCAAGGTATAGCAAAGTCTACCAAGGTCCAGCAAAGTGTACCAAGGTATAGCAAAGTCTTCCAAGGTCCAGCAAAGTCTACCAAGGTATAGCAAAGGCTACCAAGGTATAGCAAAGTCTACAAAGGTATAGCAAAGTCTACCAAGGTCCAGCAAAGTCTACCAAGGTATAGCAAAGTCTACCAAGGTCCAGCAAAGTCTACCAAGGTCCAGCAAAGTCTACCAAGGTCCAGCAAAGTCTACCAAGGTATAGCAAAGTGTACTAAGGTCCAGCAAAGTCTACCAAGGTATAGCAAAGTCTACCAAGGTGTAGCAAAGTCTATTAAGGTATAGCAAAGTCTACCAAGGTATAGCAAAGTCTACCAAGGTATAGCAAAGTCTATTAAGGTTCAGCAAAGTCTACCAAGGTCCAGCAAAGTCTACCAAGGTATAGCAAATCTACCAAGGTATAGCAAAGTCTACAGAGGTATAGCAAAGTCTACTAAGGTATAGCAAAGTCTATCAAGGTCCAGCAAAGTCTACCAAGGTATAGCAAAGTCTACCAAGGTCCAGCAAAGTCTACCAAGGTATAGCAAAGTTTACCAATGTATAGCAAAGTCTAACAAGGTATAGCAAAGTCTACCAAGGAATAGCAAAGTCTACCAAGGTCCAGTAAAGTCTACCAAGGCATAGCAAAGTCTACCAAGGTATAGCAAAGTCTACCAAGGTATAGCAAAGTCTACCAAGGTCCAGCAAAGTGTACCAAGGTATAGCAAAGTCTACCAAGGTAAAGCAAAGTCTACCAAGGTCCAGCAAAGTGTACGAAGGTATAGCAAAGTCTTCCAAGGTCCAGCAAAGTCTACCAAGGTATAGCAAAGTCTACAAAGGTATAGCAAAGTCTACCAAGGTATAGCAAAGTCTACCAAGGTATAGCAAAGTCTACAAAGGTATAGCAAAGTCTACAAAGGTATAGCAAAGTCTACCAAGGTATAGCAAAGTCTACCAAGGTATAGCAAAGTCTTCCCAGGTCCAGCAAAGTCTACCAAGGTCCAGCAAAGTCTACCAAGGTATAGCAAAGTCTACCAAGGTCCAGCAAAGTCTACCAAGGTATAGCAAAGTCTACCAAGGTATAGCAAAGTCTACCAAGGTATAGCAAAGTCTACCAAGGTCCAGCAAAGTGTACCAAGGTATAGCAAAGTCTACCAAGGTATAGCAAAGTCTACCAAGGTCCAGCAAAGTGTACCAAGGTATAGCAAAGTCTTCCAAGGTCCAGCAAAGTCTACCAAGGTATAGCAAAGGCTACCAAGGTATAGCAAAGTCTACAAAGGTATAGCAAAGTCTACCAAGGTCCAGCAAAGTCTACCAAGGTATAGCAAAGTCTACCAAGGTCCTGCAAAGTCTACCAAGGTCCAGCAAAGTCTACCAAGGTCCAGCAAAGTCTACCAAGGTATAGCAAAGTGTACTAAGGTCCAGCAAAGTCTACCAAGGTGTAGCAAAGTCTATTAAGGTATAGCAAAGTCTACCAAGGTATAGCAAAGTCTACCAAGGTATAGCAAAGTCTATTAAGGTCCAGCAAAGTCTACCAAGGTCCAGCAAAGTCTACCAAGGTATAGCAAATCTACCAAGGTATAGCAAAGTCTACCAAGGTATAGCAAAGTCTACGAAGGTATAGCAAAGTCTATCAAGGTCCAGCAAAGTCTACCAAGGTATAGCAAAGTCTACCAAGGTCCAGCAAAGTCTACCAAGGTATAGCAAAGTTTACCAATGTATAGCAAAGTCTACCAAGGTATAGCAAAGTCTACCAAGGTATAGCAAAGTCTTCCCAGGTCCAGCAAAGTCTACCAAGGTATAGCAAAGTGTACCAAGGTATGGCAAAGTCTACCAAGGTCCAGCAAAGTCTACCAAGGTATAGCGAAGTCTACCAAAGTCCAGCAAAGTCTACCAAGGTCAAGAAAAGTCTACCAAGGTCCAGCAAATTATAGCAAGGTCCAGCAAAGTCTACCAAGGTATAGCAAAGTCTACCAAGGTCCAGCAAAGTGTACCAAGGTATAGCACAGTCTACCAAGGTCCATCAAAGTCTACCAAGGTCCAGCAAAGTCTACCAAGGTATAGCAAAGTCT
This sequence comes from Trichomycterus rosablanca, assembly GCF_030014385.1. NCBI lineage: Eukaryota > Metazoa > Chordata > Actinopteri > Siluriformes > Trichomycteridae > Trichomycterus > Trichomycterus rosablanca. The sequence continues at coordinate 38,974,814 of NC_085993.1, forward strand.
ACTAAGGTATAGCAAAGTCTATCAAGGTCCAGCAAAGTCTACCAAGGTATAGCAAAGTCTACCAAGGTATAGCAAAGTCTACCAAGGTCCAGCAAAGTCTACCAAGGTATAGCAAAGTTTACCAATGTATAGCAAAGTCTAACAAGGTATAGCAAAGTCTACCAAGGAATAGCAAAGTCTACCAAGGTCCAGTAAAGTCTACCAAGGCATAGTAAATTCTACCAAGGTATAGCAAAGTCTACCAAGGTATAGCAAAGTCTACCAAGGTCCAGCAAAGTGTACCAAGGTATAGCAAAGTCTACCAAGGTAAAGCAAAGTCTATTAAGGTCCAGCAAAGTGTACCAAGGTATAGCAAAGTCTTCCAAGGTCCAGCAAAGTCTACCAAGGTATAGCAAAGTCTACCAAGGTATAGCAAAGTCTACAAAGTTATAGCAAAGTCTACCAAGGTATAGCAAAGTCTACCAAGGTATAGCAAAGTCTACCAAGGTATAGCAAAGTCTTCCCAGGTCCAGCAAAGTCTACCAAGGTATAGCAAAGTCTACCAAGGTATAGCAAAGTCTACCAAGGTATAGCAAAGTCTCCCAAGGCATAGCAAAGTCTACCAAGTTAAAGCAAAGTCTACCAAGGTATAGCAAAGTCTACCAAGGTCCAGCAAAGTCTACCAAGGTCCAGTAAAGTCTACCAAGGTCCAGCAAAGTCTACCAAGGTATAGCAAAGTCTACCAAGGTATAGCAAAGTCTACCAAGGTCCAGCAAAGTCTACCAAGGTATAGCAAAGTCTACCAAGGTATAGCAAAGTCTACCAAGGTATAGCAAAGTCTACCAAGGTCCAGCAAAGTCTACCAAGGTCCAGCAAAGTCTACCAAGGTATAGCAAAGTCTACCAAGGTCCAGCAAAGTCTACCAAGGTATAGCAAAGTCTACCAAGGTATAGCAAAATCTACCAAGGTATAGCAAAGTCTATCAAGGTATAGCAAAGTCTACCAAGGTATAGCAAAAACTACCAAGGTCCAGCAAAGTGTACCAAGGTATAGCAAAGTCTACCAAGGTATAGCAAAGTCTACCAAGGTCCAGCAAAGTGTACCAAGGTATAGCAAAGTCTTCCAAGGTCCAGCAAAGTCTACCAAGGTATAGCAAAGGCTACCAAGGTATAGCAAAGTCTACAAAGGTATAGCAAAGTCTACCAAGGTATAGCAAAGTCTACCAAGGTATAGCAAAGTCTTCCCAGGTCCAGCAAAGTCTACCAAGGTATAGCAAAGTCTACCAAGGTATAGCAAAGTCTACCAAGGTCCAGCAAAGTGTACCAAGGTATAGCAAAGTCTACCAAGGTAAAGCAAAGTCTACCAAGGTCCAGCAAAGTGTACCAAGGTATAGCAAAGTCTTCCAAGGTCCAGCAAAGTCTACCAAGGTATAGCAAAGTCTACCAAGGTATAGCAAAGTCTACAAAGGTATAGCAAAGTCTACCAAGGTATAGCAAAGTCTACCAAGGTATAGCAAAGTCTTCCCAGGTCCAGCAAAGTCTACCAAGGTCCAGCAAAGTCTACCAAGGTATAGCAAAGTCTACCAAGGTCCAGCAAAGTCTACCAAGGTATAGCAAAGTCTACCAAGGTATAGCAAAGTCTACCAAGGTATAGCAAAGTCTACCAAGGTCCAGCAAAGTGTACCAAGGTATAGCAAAGTCTACCAAGGTATAGCAAAGTCTACCAAGGTCCAGCAAAGTGTACCAAGGTATAGCAAAGTCTTCCAAGGTCCAGCAAAGTCTACCAAGGTATAGCAAAGGCTACCAAGGTATAGCAAAGTCTACAAAGGTATAGCAAAGTCTACCAAGGTCCAGCAAAGTCTACCAAGGTATAGCAAAGTCTACCAAGGTCCTGCAAAGTCTACCAAGGTCCAGCAAAGTCTACCAAGGTCCAGCAAAGTCTACCAAGGTATAGCAAAGTGTACTAAGGTCCAGCAAAGTCTACCAAGGTATAGCAAAGTCTACCAAGGTGTAGCAAAGTCTATTAAGGTATAGCAAAGTCTACCAAGGTATAGCAAAGTCTACCAAGGTATAGCAAAGTCTATTAAGGTCCAGCAAAGTCTACCAAGGTCCAGCAAAGTCTACCAAGGTATAGCAAATCTACCAAGGTATAGCAAAGTCTACAGAGGTATAGCAAAGTCTACTAAGGTATAGCAAAGTCTATCAAGGTCCAGCAAAGTCTACCAAGGTATAGCAAAGTCTACCAAGGTCCAGCAAAGTCTACCAAGGTATAGCAAAGTTTACCAATGTATAGCAAAGTCTAACAAGGTATAGCAAAGTCTACCAAGGAATAGCAAAGTCTACCAAGGTCCAGTAAAGTCTACCAAGGCATAGCAAAGTCTACCAAGGTATAGCAAAGTCTACCAAGGTATAGCAAAGTCTACCAAGGTCCAGCAAAGTGTACCAAGGTATAGCAAGGTCTACCAAGGTAAAGCAAAGTCTACCAAGGTCCAGCAAAGTGTACCAAGGTATAGCAAAGTCTTCCAAGGTCCAGCAAAGTCTACCAAGGTATAGCAAAGTCTACCAAGGTATAGCAAAGTCTACAAAGGTATAGCAAAGTCTACCAAGGTATAGCAAAGTCTACCAAGGTATAGCAAAGTCTTCAAAGGTATAGCAAAGTCTACAAAGGTATAGCAAAGTCTACCAAGGTATAGCAAAGTCTACCAAGGTATAGCAAAGTCTTCCCAGGTCCAGCAAAGTCTACCAAGGTCCAGCAAAGTCTACCAAGGTATAGCAAAGTCTACCAAGGTCCAGCAAAGTCTACCAAGGTATAGCAAAGTCTACCAAGGTATAGCAAAGTCTACCAAGGTATAGCAAAGTCTACCAAGGTCCAGCAAAGTGTACCAAGGTATAGCAAAGTCTACCAAGGTATAGCAAAGTCTACCAAGGTCCAGCAAAGTGTACCAAGGTATAGCAAAGTCTTCCAAGGTCCAGCAAAGTCTACCAAGTTATAGCAAAGGCTACCAAGGTATAGCAAAGTCTACAAAGGTATAGCAAAGTCTACCAAGGTCCAGCAAAGTCTACCAAGGTATAGCAAAGTCTACCAAGGTCCTGCAAAGTCTACCAAGGTCCAGCAAAGTCTACCAAGGTCCAGCAAAGTCTACCAAGGTATAGCAAAGTGTACTAAGGTCCAGCAAAGTCTACCAAGGTATAGCAAAGTCTACCAAGGTGTAGCAAAGTCTATTAAGGTATAGCAAAGTCTACCAAGGTATAGCAAAGTCTACCAAGGTATAGCAAAGTCTATTAAGGTCCAGCAAAGTCTACCAAGGTCCAGCAAAGTCTACCAAGGTATAGCAAATCTACCAAGGTATAGCAAAGTCTACCAAGGTATAGCAAAGTCTACTAAGGTATAGCAAAGTCTATCAAGGTCCAGCAAAGTCTACCAAGGTATAGCAAAGTCTACCAAGGTCCAGCAAAGTCTACCAAGGTATAGCAAAGTTTACCAATGTATAGCAAAGTCTAACAAGGTATAGCAAAGTCTACCAAGGAATAGCAAAGTCTACCAAGGTCCAGTAAAGTCTACCAAGGCATAGCAAAGTCTACCAAGGTATAGCAAAGTCTACCAAGGTATAGCAAAGTCTACCAAGGTCCAGCAAAGTGTACCAAGGTCCAGCAAAGTCTACCAAGGTATAGCAAAGTCTACCAAGGTATAGCAAAGTCTACAAAGGTATAGCAAAGTCTACCAAGGTATAGCAAAGTCTACCAAGGTATAGCAAAGTCTTCCCAGGTCCAGCAAAGTCTACCAAGGTATAGCAAAGTGTACCAAGGTATGGCAAAGTCTACCAAGGTCCAGCAAAGTCTACCAAGGTATAGCGAAGTCTACCAAAGTCCAGCAAAGTCTACCAAGGTCAAGAAAAGTCTACCAAGGTCCAGCAAATTATAGCAAGGTCCAGCAAAGTCTACCAAGGTATAGCAAAGTCTACCAAGGTCCAGCAAAGTGTACCAAGGTCCAGCACAGTCTACCAAGGTCCAGCAAAGTCTACCAAGGTCCAGCAAAGTCTACCAAGGTATAGCAAAGTCTACTAAGGTATAGCAAAGTCTATCAAGGTCCAGCAAAGTCTACCAAGGTATAGCAAAGTCTACCAAGGTATAGCAAAGTCTACCAAGGTCCAGCAAAGTCTACCAAGGTATAGCAAAGTTTACCAATGTATAGCAAAGTCTAACAAGGTATAGCAAAGTCTACCAAGGAATAGCAAAGTCTACCAAGGTCCAGTAAAGTCTACCAAGGCATAGTAAATTCTACCAAGGTATAGCAAAGTCTACCAAGGTATAGCAAAGTCTACCAAGGTCCAGCAAAGTGTACCAAGGTATAGCAAAGTCTACCAAGGTAAAGCAAAGTCTATTAAGGTCCAGCAAAGTGTACCAAGGTATAGCAAAGTCTTCCAAGGTCCAGCAAAGTCTACCAAGGTATAGCAAAGTCTACCAAGGTATAGCAAAGTCTACAAAGTTATAGCAAAGTCTACCAAGGTATAGCAAAGTCTACCAAGGTATAGCAAAGTCTACCAAGGTATAGCAAAGTCTTCCCAGGTCCAGCAAAGTCTACCAAGGTATAGCAAAGTCTACCAAGGTATAGCAAAGTCTCCCAAGGTATAGCAAAGTCTACCAAGTTAAAGCAAAGTCTACCAAGGTATAGCAAAGTCTACCAAGGTCCAGCAAAGTCTACCAAGGTCCAGTAAAGTCTACCAAGGTCCAGCAAAGTCTACCAAGGTATAGCAAAGTCTACCAAGGTATAGCAAAGTCTACCAAGGTCCAGCAAAGTCTACCAAGGTATAGCAAAGTCTACCAAGGTATAGCAAAGTCTACCAAGGTATAGCAAAGTCTACCAAGGTCCAGCAAAGTCTACCAAGGTCCAGCAAAGTCTACCAAGGTATAGCAAAGTCTACCAAGGTCCAGCAAAGTCTACCAAGGTATAGCAAAGTCTACCAAGGTATAGCAAAGTCTACCAAGGTATAGCAAAGTCTACCAAGGTATAGCAAAGTCTACCAAGGTATAGCAAAGTCTACCAAGGTCCAGCAAAGTGTACCAAGGTATAGCAAAGTCTACCAAGGTATAGCAAAGTCTACCAAGGTCCAGCAAAGTGTACCAAGGTATAGCAAAGTCTTCCAAGGTCCAGCAAAGTCTACCAAGGTATAGCAAAGGCTACCAAGGTATAGCAAAGTCTACAAAGGTATAGCAAAGTCTACCAAGGTATAGCAAAGTCTACCAAGGTATAGCAAAGTCTTCCCAGGTCCAGCAAAGTCTACCAAGGTATAGCAAAGTCTACCAAGGTATAGCAAAGTGTTCCAAGTTATATCAAAGTCTACCAAGGTAAAGCAAAGTCTACCAAGGTATAGCAAAATCTACCAAGGTATAGCGAAGTCTACCAAGGTATAGCAAAGTCTACCAAGGTCCAGCAAAGTGTACCAAGGTATAGCAAAGTCTACCAAGGTCCAGCAAAGTCTACCAAGGTATAGCAAAGTCTACCAAGGTATAGCAAAAACTACCAAGGTATAGCAAAGTCTACCAAGTTATAGCAAAGTCTACCAAGGTATAGCAAAGTCTACCAAGGTCCAGCAAAGTCTACCAAGGTCCAGTAAAGTCTACCAAGGTCCAGCAAAGTCTACCAAGGTATAGCAAAGTCTACCAAGGTATAGCAAAGTCTACCAAGGTCCAGCAAAGTCTACCAAGGTATAGCAAAGTCTACCAAGGTATAGCAAAGTCTACCAAGGTATAGCAAAGTCTACCAAGGTATAGCAAAGTCTACCAAGGTATAGCAAAGTCTACCAAGGTCCAGCAAAGTCTACCAAGATATAGCAAAGTCTACCAAGGTATAGCAAAGTCTACCAAGGTCCAGCAAAGTCTACCAAGGTCCAGCAAAGTCTACCAAGGTTCAGCAAAGTCTTCCAAGGTACAGCAAAGTCTACCAAGGTATAGCAAAGTCTACCAAGGTATAGCAAAGTCTACCAAGGTCCAGCAAAGTCTACCAAGGTCCAGCAAAGTCTACCAAGGTCCAGCAAAGTCTACCAACGTATAGCGAAGTATACCAAGGTATAGCAAAGTCTACCAAGGTCCAGCAAAGTCTACCAAGATATAGCAAAGTCTACCAAGGTATAGCAAAGTCTACCAAGGTCCAGCAAAGTCTACCAAGGTCCAGCAAAGTCTACCAAGGTCCAGCAAAGTCTACCAAGGTCCAGCAAAGTCTACCAAGGTCCAGCAAAGTCTTCCAAGGTACAGCAAAGTCTACCAAGGTATAGCAAAGTCTACCAAGGTCCAGCAAAGTCTACCAACGTATAGCGAAGTCTACCAAGGTATAGCAAAGTCTACCAAGGTCCAGCAAAGTCTACCAAGGTATAGCAAAGTCTACCAAGGTCCAGCAAAGTCTAACAAGGTCCAGCAAAGTCTAGCAAGGTATAGCAAAGTCTACCAAGGTATAGCAAAGTCTACCAAGGTCCAGCAAAGTCTACCAAGGTCCAGCAAGGTCTACCAAGGTATAGCAAAGTCTAGCAAGGTAAAGCAAAGTCTACCAAGGTATAGCAAAGTCTACCAAGGTCCAGCAAAGTCTACCAAGGTCCAGCAAAGTCTACCAAGGTCCAGCAAAGTCTACCAAGGTATAGCAAAGTCTACCAAGGTCCAGCAAAGTCTACCAAGGTCCAGCAAAGTCTACCAAGGTATAGCAAAGTGTACTAAGGTCCAGCAAAGTCTACCAAGGTGTAGCAAAGTCTATTAAGGTATAGCAAAGTCTACCAAGGTATAGCAAAGTCTACCAAGGTATAGCAAAGTCTATTAAGGTCCAGCAAAGTCTACCAAGGTTCAGCAAAGTCTACCAAGGTATAGCAAATCTACCAAGGTATAGCAAAGTCTACTAAGGTCCAGCAAAGTCTACCAAGGTCCAGCAAAGTCTACCAAGGTATAGCAAAGTCTACCAAGGTATAGCAAAGTCTACCAAGGTCCAGCAAAGTCTACCAAGATCCACCAAAGTCTATCAAGGTATAGCAAAGTCTACCAAGGTCCAGCAAAGTCTACCAAGGTGTAGCAAAGTCTACCAATGTATAGCAAAGTCTACCAAGGTATAGCAAAGTCTACCAAGGTATAGCAAAGTCTACCAAGGTATAGCAAAGTCTACAAAGTTATAGCAAAGTCTACCAAGGTCCAGCAAAGTCTACCAAGGTCCAGCAAAGTCTACCAAGGTCCAGTAAAGTCTACCAAGGTCCAGCAAAGTCTACCAAGGTATAGCAAAGTCTACCAAGGTATAGCAAAGTCTACCAAGGTCCAGCAAAGTCTACCAAGGTATAGCAAAGTCTACCAAGTTATAGCAAAGTCTACCAAGGTATAGCAAAGTCTACCAAGGTATAGCAAAGTCTACCAAGGTATAGCAAAGTCTACCAATATCCAGCAAAGTCTACCAAGGTCCAGCAAAGTCTTCCAAGGTATAGCAAAGTCTACCAAGGTCCAGCAAAGTCTACCAAGGTATAGCAAAGTCTAGCAAGGTCCAGCAAAGTCTACCAAGATCCAGTAAAGTCTACCAAGGTATAGCAAATTCTACCAAGGTATAGCAAAGTCTACCAAGGTATAGCAAAGTCTACCAAGGTCCAGCAAAGTCTACCAAGGTCCAGCAAAGTCTACCAAGGTCCAGCAAAGTCTACCAAGGTCCAGCAAAGTTTTCCAAGGTACAGCAAAGTCTACCAAGGTATAGCAAAGTCTACCAAGGTCCAGCAAAGTCTACCAAGGTCCAGCAAAGTCTACCAAGGTCCAGCAAAGTCTACCAACGTATAGCGAAGTCTACCAAGGTATAGCAAAGTCTACCAAGGTATAGCAAAGTCTACCAAGGTATAGCAAAGTCTACCAAGGTCCAGCAAAGTCTACCAAGGTCCAGCAAAGTCTAGCAAGGTATAGCAAAGTCTACCAAGGTATAGCAAAGTCTACCAAGGTCCAGCAAAGTCTACCAAGGTCCAGCAAGGTCTACCAAGGTATAGCAAAGTCTAGCAAGGTAAAGCAAAGTCTACCAAGGTATAGCAAAGTCTACCAAGGTCCAGCAAAGTCTACCAAGGTCCAGCAAAGTCTACCAAGGTCCAGCAAAGTCTACCAAGGTATAGCAAAGTCTACCAAGGTCCAGCAAAGTCTACCAAGGTATAGCAAAGTGTACTAAGGTCCAGCAAAGTCTACCAAGGTATAGCAAAGTCTACCAAGGTGTAGCAAAGTCTATTAAGGAATAGCAAAGTCTACCAAGGTATAGCAAAGTCTACCAATGTATAGCAAAGTCTACCAAGGTCCAGCAAAGTCTACCAAGGTCCAGCAAAGTCTACCAAGGTATAGCAAATCTACCAAGGTATAGCAAAGTCTACTAACGTCCAGCAAAGTCTACCAAGGTCCAGCAAAGTCTACCAAGGTATAGCAAAGTCTACCAAGGTATAGCAAAGTCTACCAAGGTCCAGCAAAGTCTACCAAGATCCACCAAAGTCTACCAAGGTATAGCAAAGTCTACCAAGGTCCAGCAAAGTCTACCAAGGTATAGAAAAGTCTACCAAGATATAGTAAAGTCTACCAAGGTCCAGCAAAGTCTACCAAGGTCCAGCAAAGTCTTCCAAGGTATAGCAAAGTCTACCAAGGTATAGCAAAGTCTACCAAGTTATAGCAAAGTCTACCAAGGTATAGCAAAGTCTACCAAGGTATAGCAAAGTCTACCAAGTTATAGCAAAGTCTACCAAGGTATAGCAAAGTCTACCAAGGTCCAGCAAAGTCTACCAAGGTCCAGTAAAGTCTACCAAGGTCCAGCAAAGTCTACCAAGGTATAGTAAAGTCTACCAAGGTATAGCAAAGTCTACCAAGGTCCAGCAAAGTCTACCAAGGTATAGCAAAGTCTACCAAGGTATAGCAAAGTCTACCAAGGTATAGCAAAGTCTACCAAGGTATAGCAAAGTCTACCAAGGTCCAGCAAAGTCTACCAAGGTCCAGCAAAGTCTTCCAAGGTATAGCAAAGTCTACCAAGGTCCAGCAAAGTCTACCAAGGTATAGCAAAGTCTACCAAGGTCCAGCAAAGTCTACCAAGGTCCAGCAAAGTCTACCAAAATATAGCAAATTCTACCAAGGTATAGCAAAGTCTACCAAGGTATAGCAAAGTCTACCAAGGTATAGCAAAGTCTACAAGGTCCAGGAAAGTCTACCAAGATATAGCAAAGTCTACCAAGGTATAGCAAAGTCTACCAAGGTCCAGCAAAGTCTACCAAGGTCCAGCAAAGTCTACCAAGGTCCAGCAAAGTCTACCAAGGTCCAGCAAAGTCTTCCAAGGTACAGCAAAGTCTACCAAGGTATAGCAAAGTCTACCAAGGTCCAGCAAAGTCTACCAAGGTCCAGCAAAGTCTACCAAGGTCCAGCAAAGTCTACCAACGTATAGCGAAGTCTACCAAGGTATAGCAAAGTCTACCAAGGTATAGCAAAGTCTACCAAGGTATAGCAAAGTCTACCAAGGTTCAGCAAAGTCTACCAAGGTCCAGCAAAGTCTACCAAGGTCCAGCAAAGTCTAGCAAGGTATAGCAAAGTCTACCAAGGTATAGCAAAGTCTACCAAGGTCCAGCAAAGTCTACCAAGGTCCAGCAAGGTCTACCAAGGTATAGCAAAGTCTAGCAAGGTAAAGCAAAGTCTACCAAGGTATAGCAAAGTCTACCAAGGTCCAGCAAAGTCTACCAAGGTCAGGCAAAGTCTACCAAGGTCCAGCAAAGTCTACCAAGGTCCAGCAAAGTCTACCAAGGTCCAGCAAAGTCTACCAAGGTCCAGCAAAGTCTACCAAGGTATAGCAAAGTCTACCAAGGTATTGCAAAGTCTACCAAGGTCAGGCAAAGTCTACCAAGGTCCAGCAAAGTCTACCAAGGTATAGCAAAGTCTACCAAGGTCCAGCAAAGTCTACCAAGGTCCAGCAAAGTCTACCAAGGTCCAGCAAAGTCTACCAAGGTATAGCAAAGTCTACCAAGGTATAGCAAAGTCTACCAAGGTTCAGCAAAGTCTACCAAGGTATAGCAAGGTCTACCAAGGTATAGCAAAGTCTACCAAGGTATAGCAAGGTCTACCAAGGTATAGCAAAGTCTACCAAGGTATAGCAAGGTCTACCAAGGTATAGCAAAGTCTACCAAGGTATAGCAAGGTCTACCAAGGTATAGCAAAGTCTACCAAGGTCCAGCAAAGTCTACCAAGGTCCAGTAAAGTCTACCAAGGTCCAGCAAAGTCTACCAAGGTATAGCAAAGTCTACCAAGGTATAGCAAAGTCTACCAAGGTCCAGCAAAGTCTACCAAGGTACAGCAAAGTCTACCAAGGTATAGCAAAGTCTACCAAGGTATAGCAAAGTCTACCAAGGTATAGCAAAGTCTACCAAGGTCCAGCAAAGTCTACCAAGGTCCAGCAAAGTCTACCAAGGTCCAGCAAAGTCTACCAAGGTCCAGCAAAGTCTACCAAGGTCCAGCAAAGTCTTCCAAGGTACAGCAAAGTCTACCAAGGTATAGCAAAGTCTACCAAGGTCCAGCAAAGTCTACCAACGTATAGCGAAGTCTACCAAGGTATAGCAAAGTCTACCAAGGTCCAGCAAAGTCTACCAAGGTATAGCAAAGTCTACCAAGGTCCAGCAAAGTCTAACAAGGTCCAGCAAAGTCTAGCAAGGTATAGCAAAGTCTACCAAGGTATAGCAAAGTCTACCAAGGTCCAGCAAAGTCTACCAAGGTCCAGCAAGGTCTACCAAGGTATAGCAAAGTCTAGCAAGGTAAAGCAAAGTCTACCAAGGTATAGCAAAGTCTACCAAGGTCCAGCAAAGTCTACCAAGGTCCAGCAAAGTCTACCAAGGTCCAGCAAAGTCTACCAAGGTATAGCAAAGTCTACCAAGGTCCAGCAAAGTCTACCAAGGTCCAGCAAAGTCTACCAAGGTATAGCAAAGTGTACTAAGGTCCAGCAAAGTCTACCAAGGTGTAGCAAAGTCTATTAAGGTATAGCAAAGTCTACCAAGGTATAGCAAAGTCTACCAAGGTATAGCAAAGTCTATTAAGGTCCAGCAAAGTCTACCAAGGTCCAGCAAAGTCTACCAAGGTATAGCAAATCTACCAAGGTATAGCAAAGTCTACTAAGGTCCAGCAAAGTCTACCAAGGTCCAGCAAAGTCTACCAAGGTATAGCAAAGTCTACCAAGGTATAGCAAAGTCTACCAAGGTCCAGCAAAGTCTACCAAGATCCACCAAAGTCTATCAAGGTATAGCAAAGTCTACCAAGGTCCAGCAAAGTCTACCAAGGTGTAGCAAAGTCTACCAAGGTATAGCAAAGTCTACCAAGGTATAGCAAAGTCTACCAAGGTATAGCAAAGTCTACCAAGGTATAGCAAAGTCTACAAAGTTATAGCAAAGTCTACCAAGGTCCAGCAAAGTCTACCAAGGTCCAGCAAAGTCTACCAAGGTCCAGTAAAGTCTACCAAGGTCCAGCAAAGTCTACCAAGGTATAGCAAAGTCTACCAAGGTATAGCAAAGTCTACCAAGGTCCAGCAAAGTCTACCAAGGTATAGCAAAGTCTACCAAGTTATAGCAAAGTCTACCAAGGTATAGCAAAGTCTACCAAGGTATAGCAAAGTCTACCAAGGTATAGCAAAGTCTACCAATATCCAGCAAAGTCTACCAAGGTCCAGCAAAGTCTTCCAAGGTATAGCAAAGTCTACCAAGGTCCAGCAAAGTCTACCAAGGTATAGCAAAGTCTAGCAAGGTCCAGCAAAGTCTACCAAGATCCAGTAAAGTCTACCAAGGTATAGCAAATTCTACCAAGGTATAGCAAAGTCTACCAAGGTATAGCAAAGTCTACCAAGGTCCAGCAAAGTCTACCAAGGTCCAGCAAAGTCTACCAAGGTCCAGCAAAGTCTACCAAGGTCCAGCAAAGTTTTCCAAGGTACAGCAAAGTCTACCAAGGTATAGCAAAGTCTACCAAGGTCCAGCAAAAGTCTACCAAGGTCCAGCAAAGTCTACCAAGGTCCAGCAAAGTCTACCAACGTATAGCGAAGTCTACCAAGGTATAGCAAAGTCTACCAAGGTATAGCAAAGTCTACCAAGGTATAGCAAAGTCTACCAAGGTCCAGCAAATTCTACCAAGGTCCAGCAAAGTCTAGCAAGGTATAGCAAAGTCTACCAAGGTATAGCAAAGTCTACCAAGGTCCAGCAAAGTCTACCAAGGTCCAGCAAGGTCTACCAAGGTATAGCAAAGTCTAGCAAGGTAAAGCAAAGTCTACCAAGGTATAGCAAAGTCTACCAAGGTCCAGCAAAGTCTACCAAGGTCCAGCAAAGTCTACCAAGGTCCAGCAAAGTCTACCAAGGTATAGCAAAGTCTACCAAGGTCCAGCAAAGTCTACCAAGGTATAGCAAAGTGTACTAAGGTCCAGCAAAGTCTACCAAGGTATAGCAAAGTCTACCAAGGTGTAGCAAAGTCTATTAAGGAATAGCAAAGTCTACCAAGGTATAGCAAAGTCTACCAATGTATAGCAAAGTCTACCAAGGTCCAGCAAAGTCTACCAAGGTCCAGCAAAGTCTACCAAGGTATAGCAAATCTACCAAGGTATAGCAAAGTCTACTAACGTCCAGCAAAGTCTACCAAGGTCCAGCAAAGTCTACCAAGGTATAGCAAAGTCTACCAAGGTATAGCAAAGTCTACCAAGGTCCAGCAAAGTCTACCAAGATCCACCAAAGTCTACCAAGGTATAGCAAAGTCTACCAAGGTCCAGCAAAGTCTACCAAGGTATAGAAAAGTCTACCAAGATATAGTAAAGTCTACCAAGGTCCAGCAAAGTCTACCAAGGTCCAGCAAAGTCTTCCAAGGTATAGCAAAGTCTACCAAGGTATAGCAAAGTCTACCAAGTTATAGCAAAGTCTACCAAGGTATAGCAAAGTCTACCAAGGTATAGCAAAGTCTACCAAGTTATAGCAAAGTCTACCAAGGTATAGCAAAGTCTACCAAGGTCCAGCAAAGTCTACCAAGGTCCAGTAAAGTCTACCAAGGTCCAGCAAAGTCTACCAAGGTATAGTAAAGTCTACCAAGGTATAGCAAAGTCTACCAAGGTCCAGCAAAGTCTACCAAGGTATAGCAAAGTCTACCAAGGTATAGCAAAGTCTACCAAGGTATAGCAAAGTCTACCAAGGTATAGCAAAGTCTACCAAGGTCCAGCAAAGTCTACCAAGGTCCAGCAAAGTCTTCCAAGGTATAGCAAAGTCTACCAAGGTCCAGCAAAGTCTACCAAGGTATAGCAAAGTCTACCAAGGTCCAGCAAAGTCTACCAAGGTCCAGCAAAGTCTACCAAAATATAGCAAATTCTACCAAGGTATAGCAAAGTCTACCAAGGTATAGCAAAGTCTACCAAGGTATAGCAAAGTCTACAAGGTCCAGGAAAGTCTACCAAGATATAGCAAAGTCTACCAAGGTATAGCAAAGTCTACCAAGGTCCAGCAAAGTCTACCAAGGTCCAGCAAAGTCTACCAAGGTCCAGCAAAGTCTACCAAGGTCCAGCAAAGTCTTCAAAGGTACAGCAAAGTCTACCAAGGTATAGCAAAGTCTACCAAGGTCCAGCAAAGTCTACCAAGGTCCAGCAAAGTCTACCAAGGTCCAGCAAAGTCTACCAACGTATAGCGAAGTCTACCAAGGTATAGCAAAGTCTACCAAGGTATAGCAAAGTCTACCAAGGTATAGCAAAGTCTACCAAGGTTCAGCAAAGTCTACCAAGGTCCAGCAAAGTCTACCAAGGTCCAGCAAAGTCTAGCAAGGTATAGCAAAGTCTACCAAGGTATAGCAAAGTCTACCAAGGTCCAGCAAAGTCTACCAAGGTCCAGCAAGGTCTACCAAGGTATAGCAAAGTCTAGCAAGGTAAAGCAAAGTCTACCAAGGTATAGCAAAGTCTACCAAGGTCCAGCAAAGTCTACCAAGGTCAGGCAAAGTCTACCAAGGTCCAGCAAAGTCTACCAAGGTCCAGCAAAGTCTACCAAGGTCCAGCAAAGTCTACCAAGGTCCAGCAAAGTCTACCAAGGTATAGCAAAGTCTACCAAGGTATTGCAAAGTCTACCAAGGTCAGGCAAAGTCTACCAAGGTCCAGCAAAGTCTACCAAGGTATAGCAAAGTCTACCAAGGTCCAGCAAAGTCTACCAAGGTCCAGCAAAGTCTACCAAGGTCCAGCAAAGTCTACCAAGGTATAGCAAAGTCTACCAAGGTATAGCAAAGTCTACCAAGGTTCAGCAAAGTCTACCAAGGTATAGCAAGGTCTACCAAGGTATAGCAAAGTCTACCAAGGTATAGCAAGGTCTACCAAGGTATAGCAAAGTCTACCAAGGTATAGCAAGGTCTACCAAGGTATAGCAAAGTCTACCAAGGTATAGCAAGGTCTACCAAGGTATAGCAAAGTCTACCAAGGTCCAGCAAAGTCTACCAAGGTCCAGTAAAGTCTACCAAGGTCCAGCAAAGTCTACCAAGGTATAGCAAAGTCTACCAAGGTATAGCAAAGTCTACCAAGGTCCAGCAAAGTCTACCAAGGTACAGCAAAGTCTACCAAGGTATAGCAAAGTCTACCAAGGTATAGCAAAGTCTACCAAGGTATAGCAAAGTCTACCAAGGTATAGCAAAGTCTACCAAGGTCCAGCAAAGTCTTCCAAGGTATAGCAAAGTCTACCAAGGTCCAGCAAAGTCTACCAAGGTATAGCAAAGTCTACCAAGGTCCAGCAAAGTCTACCAAGGTCCAGCAAAGTCTACCAAGGTATAGCAAATACTACCAAGGTATAGCAAAGTCTACCAAGGTATAGCAAAGTCTACCAAGGTATAGCAAAGTCTACCAAGGTCCAGGAAAGTCTACCAAGATATAGCAAAGTCTACCAAGGTCCAGCAAAGTCTACCAAGGTCCAGCAAAGTCTACCAACGTATAGCGAAGTCTACCAAGGTATAGCAAAGTCTACCAAGGTATAGCAAAGTCTACCAAGGTATAGCAAAGTCTACCAAGGTTCAGCAAAGTCTACCAAGGTCCAGCAAAGTCTACCAAGGTCCAGCAAAGTCTAGCAAGGTATAGCAAAGTCTACCAAGGTATAGCAAAGTCTACCACGGTATAGCAAAGTTTACCAAGGTCCAGCAAGGTCCAGCAAAGTCTACCAAGGTCCAAGGTATAGCAAAGTCTACCAAGTTATAGCAAAGTCTACCAAGGTCCAGCAAGGTCTACCAAGGTATTGTAAAGTCTACCAAGGTAAAGCAAAGTCTACCAAGGTCCAGCAAAGTCTACCAAGGTATAGCAAAGTCTACAAAGGTCCAGCAAAGTCTACCAAGGTCCAGGAAAGTCTACCAAGGTCCAGGAAAGTCTACCAAGGTCCAGCAAAGTCTACCAAGGTATAGCAAAGTCTACCAAGGTATAGCAAAGTCTACAAGGTCCAGGAAAGTCTACCAAGATATAGCAAAGTCTACCAAGGTATAGCAAAGTCTACCAAGGTCCAGCAAAGTCTACCAAGGTCCAGCAAAGTCTACCAAGGTCCAGCAAAGTCTACCAAGGTCCAGCAAAGTCTTCCAAGGTACAGCAAAGTCTACCAAGGTATAGCAAAGTCTACCAAGGTCCAGCAAAGTCTACCAAGGTCCAGCAAAGTCTACCAAGGTCCAGCAAAGTCTACCAACGTATAGCGAAGTCTACCAAGGTATAGCAAAGTCTACCAAGGTATAGCAAAGTCTACCAAGGTATAGCAAAGTCTACCAAGGTTCAGCAAAGTCTACCAAGGTCCAACAAAGTCTACCAAGGTCCAGCAAAGTCTAGCAAGGTATAGCAAAGTCTACCAAGGTATAGCAAAGTCTACCAAGGTCCAGCAAAGTCTACCAAGGTCCAGCAAGGTCTACCAAGGTATAGCAAAGTCTAGCAAGGTAAAGCAAAGTCTACCAAGGTATAGCAAAGTCTACCAAGGTCCAGCAAAGTCTACCAAGGTCAGGCAAAGTCTACCAAGGTCCAGCAAAGTCTACCAAGGTCCAGCAAAGTCTACCAAGGTCCAGCAAAGTCTACCAAGGTCCAGCAAAGTCTACCAAGGTATAGCAAAGTCTACCAAGGTATTGCAAAGTCTACCAAGGTCAGGCAAAGTCTACCAAGGTCCAGCAAAGTCTACCAAGGTATAGCAAAGTCTACCAAGGTCCAGCAAAGTCTACCAAGGTCCAGCAAAGTCTACCAAGGTCCAGTAAAGTCTACCAAGGTATAGCAAAGTCTACCAAGGTATAGCAAAGTCTACCAAGGTTCAGCAAAGTCTACCAAGGTATAGCAAGGTCTACCAAGGTATAGCAAAGTCTACCAAGGTATAGCAAGGTCTACCAAGGTATAGCAAAGTCTACCAAGGTTTAGCAAGGTCTACCAAGGTATAGCAAAGTCTACCAAGGTATAGCAAGGTCTACCAAGGTATAGCAAAGTCTACCAAGGTCCAGCAAAGTCTACCAAGGTCCAGTAAAGTCTACCAAGGTCCAGCAAAGTCTACCAAGGTATAGCAAAGTCTACCAAGGTATAGCAAAGTCTACCAAGGTCCAGCAAAGTCTACCAAGGTACAGCAAAGTCTACCAAGGTATAGCAAAGTCTACCAAGGTATAGCAAAGTCTACCAAGGTATAGCAAAGTCTACCAAGGTCCAGCAAAGTCTACCAAGGTCTAGCAAAGTCTTCCAAGGTATAGCAAAGTCTACCAAGGTCCAGCAAAGTCTACCAAGGTATAGCAAAGTCTACCAAGGTCCAGCAAAGTCTACCAAGGTCCAGCAAAGTCTACCAAGGTATAGCAAATACTACCAAGGTATAGCAAAGTCTACCAAGTTATAGCAAAGTCTACCAAGGTCCAGCAAGGTCTACCAAGGTATTGTAAAGTCTACCAAGGTAAAGCAAAGTCTACCAAGGTCCAGCAAAGTCTACCAAGGTATAGCAAAGTCTACAAAGGTCCAGCAAAGTCTACCAAGGTCCAGGAAAGTCTACCAAGGTCCAGGAAAGTCTACCAAGGTCCAGCAAAGTCTACCAAGGTATAGCAAAGTCTACCAAGGTATAGCAAAGTCTACCAAGGTATAGCAAAGTCTACAAGGTCCAGGAAAGTCTACCAAGATATAGCAAAGTCTACCAAGGTATAGCAAAGTCTACCAAGGTCCAGCAAAGTCTACCAAGGTCCAGCAAAGTCTACCAAGGTCCAGCAAAGTCTACCAAGGTCCAGCAAAGTCTTCCAAGGTACAGCAAAGTCTACCAAGGTATAGCAAAGTCTACCAAGGTCCAGCAAAGTCTACCAAGGTCCAGCAAAGTCTACCAAGGTCCAGCAAAGTCTACCAACGTATAGCGAAGTCTACCAAGGTATAGCAAAGTCTACCAAGGTATAGCAAAGTCTACCAAGGTATAGCAAAGTCTACCAAGGTTCAGCAAAGTCTACCAAGGTCCAGCAAAGTCTACCAAGGTCCAGCAAAGTCTAGCAAGGTATAGCAAAGTCTACCAAGGTATAGCAAAGTCTACCAAGGTCCAGCAAAGTCTACCAAGGTCCAGCAAGGTCTACCAAGGTATAGCAAAGTCTAGCAAGGTAAAGCAAAGTCTACCAAGGTATAGCAAAGTCTACCAAGGTCCAGCAAAGTCTACCAAGGTCAGGCAAAGTCTACCAAGGTCCAGCAAAGTCTACCAAGGTCCAGCAAAGTCTACCAAGGTCCAGCAAAGTCTACCAAGGTCCAGCAAAGTCTACCAAGGTATAGCAAAGTCTACCAAGGTATTGCAAAGTCTACCAAGGTCAGGCAAAGTCTACCAAGGTCCAGCAAAGTCTACCAAGGTATAGCAAAGTCTACCAAGGTCCAGCAAAGTCTACCAAGGTCCAGCAAAGTCTACCAAGGTCCAGCAAAGTCTACCAAGGTATAGCAAAGTCTACCAAGGTATAGCAAAGTCTACCAAGGTTCAGCAAAGTCTACCAAGGTATAGCAAGGTCTACCAAGGTATAGCAAAGTCTACCAAGGTATAGCAAGGTCTACCAAGGTATAGCAAAGTCTACCAAGGTATAGCAAGGTCTACCAAGGTATAGCAAAGTCTACCAAGGTATAGCAAGGTCTACCAAGGTATAGCAAAGTCTACCAAGGTCCAGCAAAGTCTACCAAGGTCCAGTAAAGTCTACCAAGGTCCAGCAAAGTCTACCAAGGTATAGCAAAGTCTACCAAGGTATAGCAAAGTCTACCAAGGTCCAGCAAAGTCTACCAAGGTACAGCAAAGTCTACCAAGGTATAGCAAAGTCTACCAAGGTATAGCAAAGTCTACCAAGGTATAGCAAAGTCTACCAAGGTCCAGCAAAGTCTACCAAGGTCCAGCAAAGTCTTCCAAGGTATAGCAAAGTCTACCAAGGTCCAGCAAAGTCTACCAAGGTATAGCAAAGTCTACCAAGGTCCAGCAAAGTCTACTAAGGTCCAGCAAAGTCTACCAAGGTATAGCAAATACTACCAAGGTATAGCAAAGTCTACCAAGGTATAGCAAAGTCTACCAAGGTATAGCAAAGTCTACCAAGGTCCAGGAAAGTCTACCAAGATATAGCAAAGTCTACCAAGGTCCAGCAAAGTCTACCAAGGTCCAGCAAAGTCTACCAACGTATAGCGAAGTCTACCAAGGTATAGCAAAGTCTACCAAGGTATAGCAAAGTCTACCAAGGTATAGCAAAGTCTACCAAGGTTCAGCAAAGTCTACCAAGGTCCAGCAAAGTCTACCAAGGTCCAGCAAAGTCTAGCAAGGTATAGCAAAGTCTACCAAGGTATAGCAAAGTCTACCACGGTATAGCAAAGTTTACCAAGGTCCAGCAAGGTCCAGCAAAGTCTACCAAGGTCCAAGGTATAGCAAAGTCTACCAAGTTATAGCAAAGTCTACCAAGGTCCAGCAAGGTCTACCAAGGTATTGTAAAGTCTACCAAGGTAAAGCAAAGTCTACCAAGGTCCAGCAAAGTCTACCAAGGTATAGCAAAGTCTACAAAGGTCCAGCAAAGTCTACCAAGGTCCAGGAAAGTCTACCAAGGTCCAGGAAAGTCTACTAAGGTCCAGCAAAGTCTACCAAGGTATAGCAAAGTCTAACAAGGTATAGCAAAGTCTACCAAGGTCCAGCAAAGTCTACCAAGGTATAGAAAAGTCTACCAAGGTATAGCAAAGTCTACCAAGGTATAGCAAAGTCTACCAAGGTATAGCAAAGTCTACCAAGGTCCAGCAAAGTCTACCAAGGTCCAGCAAAGTCTACCAAGGTCCAGCAAAGTCTACCAAGGTATAGCAAAGTCTACCAAGGTATAGCAAAGTCTACCAAGGTCTAGCAAAGTCTACTAAGGTATAGCAAAATCTACCAAGGTATAGCAAAGTCTACCAAGGTCCAGCAAAGTCTACCAAGGTCCAGCAAAGTCTACCAAGGTATAGCAAATTCTACCAAGGTATAGCAAAGTCTACCAAGGTCCTGCAAAGTCTACCAAGATCCACCAAAGTCTACCAAGGTATAGCAAAGTCTACCAAGGTCCAGCAAAGTCTACCAAGGTATAGCAAAGTCTACCAAGGTCCAGCAAAGTCTACCAAGGTATAGCAAAGTCTACCACGGTCCAGCAAAGTCTACCAAGGTCCAGCAAAGTCTACCAAGGTATAGCAAAGTCTACCAAGGTCCAGCAAAGTCTACCAAGGTATAGCAAAGTCTACCAAGGTCCAGCAAAGTCTACCAAGGTCCAGCAAAGTCTACCAAGGTATAGCAAAGTCTACCAAGGTATAGCAAAGTCTACCAAGGTCCAGCAAAGTCTACCAAGGTCCAGCATAGTGTACCAAGGTATAGCAAAGTCTACCAAGGTATAGCAAAGTCTACCAAGGTCCAGCAAGGTCTACCAAGGTATTGCAAAGTCTACCAAGGTATAGCAAAGTCCACCAAGGTATAGCAAGGTCTTCCAAGGTCCAGCAAAGTCTACCAAGGTATAGCAAAGTCTCCCAAGGTATAGCAAAGTCTACCAAGTTATAGCAAAGTCTACCAAGGTCCAGCAAAGTCTACCAAGGTATAGCAAAATCTACCAAGGTATAGCAAAGTCTACCAAGGTATAGCAAAGTTTACCAAGGTCCAGCAAAGTCTACCAAGGTCCAGCAAAGTCTACCAAGGTCCAGCAAAATCTACCAAGGTATAGCAAAGTCTACCAAGGTATAGCAAAGTCTACCAAGGTCCAGCAAAGTCTACCAAGGTATAGCAAAGTCTACCAAGGTCCAGCAAAGTCTACCAAGGTATAGCAAAATCTACCAAGGTATCGCAAAGTCTAGCAAGGTCCAGTAAAGTCTACCAAGGTCCAGCAAAGTCTACCAAGGTATAGCAAATTCTACCAAGGTATAGCAAAGTCTACCAAGGTATAGCAAAGTCTACCAAGGTATAGCAAAGTCTACCAAGGTCCAGCAAAGTCTACCAAGGTCCAGCAAAGTCTACCAAGGTCCAGCAAAGTCTACCAACGTATAGCAAAAATTACCAAGGTATAGCAAAGTCTACCAAGGTATAGCAAAGTATACCAAGGTCCAGCAAAGTCTACCAAGGTCCAGCAAAGTTTACCAAGGTATAGCAAAGTCTACCAAGGTATAGCAATGTCTACCAAGGTATAGCAAAGTCTACCAAGGTGTAGCAAAGTCTACCAAGGTAAAGCAAAGTCTTCCAAGGTCCAGCAAAGTCTACCAAGGTATAGCAAAGTCTCCCAAGGTATAGCAAAGTCTACCAAGTTATAGCAAAGTCTACCAAGGTATAGCAAAATCTACCAAGGTCCAGCAAAGTCTAGCAAGGTCCAGCAAAGTCTACCAAGGTCCAGCAAAGTCTACCAAGGTCCAGCAAAGTCTACCAAGGTATAGCAAATTCTACCAAGGTATATCAAAGTCTACCAAGGTCTAGCAAAGTCTACCAAGGTCCAGCAAAGTCTACCAAGGTATAGCAAAGTCTACCAAGGTCCAGCAAAGTCTACCAAGGTATAGCAAAGTCTACCAAGGTATAGCAAAGTCTACCAAGGTCCAGCAAAGTCTACCAAGGTACAGCAAAGTCTACCAAGGTATAGCAAAGTCTACCAAGGTCCAGCAAAGACTACCAAGGTCCAGCAAAGTCTACCAAGGTCCAGCAAAGTCTACCAAGGTCCAGCAAAGTCTACCAAGGTCCAGCAAAGTCTACCAAGGTCCAACAAAGTCTCCTAAGGTATAGCAAAGTCTACCAAGGTCCAGCAAAGTCTACCAAGGTAAAACAAAGTCTACCAAGGTCCAGCAACGTCTACCAAGGTAAAGCAAAGTCTGCCAAGGTATAGCAAAGTCTACCAAGGTATAGCAAAGTCTACCAAGGTCCAGCAAAGTCTACCAAGGTCCAGCAAAGTCTACCAAGGTCCAGCAAAGTCTACCAAGGTCCAGCAAAGTCTACCAAGGTCCAACAAAGTCTCCTAAGGTATAGCAAAGTCTACCAAGGTCCAGCAAAGTCTACCAAGGTAAAACAAAGTCTACCAAGGTCCAGCAACGTCTACCAAGGTAAAGCAAAGTCTGCCAAGGTATAGCAAAGTCTACCAAGGTATAGCAAAGTCTACCAAGGTCCAGCAAAGTCTACCAAGGTATAGCAAAGTCTACGAAGGTATATCAAAGTCTACCAAGGTCCAGCAAAGTCTACCAAAGTATAGCAAAGTCTACCAAGGTATAGCAAAGTCTACCAAGGTATTGCAAAGTCTACCAAGGTCCAGCAAAGTCTACAAAGGTCCAGCAAAGTCTACCAAGGTATAGCAAAGTCTTCCAAGGTCCAGCAAAGTCTACCAAGGTCCAGCAAAGTCAACCAAGGTCCAGCAAAGTCTACCAAGGTATAGCAAAATCTACCAAGGTATAGCAAAGTCTACCAAGGTCTAGCAAAGTCTACCAAGGTATAGCAAAGTCTACCAAGGTCCAGCAAAGTCTACCAAGGTCCAGCAAAGTCTACCAAGGTATAGCAAAGTCTACCAAGGTATAGCAAAGTCTACCAAGGTCCAGCAAAGTCAACCAAGGTCCAGCAAAGTCTACCAAGGTATAGCAAAATCTACCAAGGTATAGCAAAATCTACCAAGGTATAGCAAAGTCTACCAAGGTATAGCAAAGTCTACCAAGGTCCAGCAAAGTCTACCAAGGTCCAGCAAAGTCTACCAAGGTATAGCAAAGTCTACCAAGGTATAGCAAAGTCTACCAAGGTCCAGCAAAGTCTACCAAGGTCCAGCATAGTGTACCAAGGTATAGCAAAGTCTACCAAGGTATAGCAAAGTCTACCAAGGTCCAGCAAGGTCTACCAAGGTATTGCAAAGTCTACCAAGGTATAGCAAAGTCCACCAAGGTATAGCAAGGTCTTACAAGGTCCAGCAAAGTCTACCAAGGTATAGCAAAGTCTCCCAAGGTATAGCAAAGTCTACCAAGTTATAGCAAATTCTACCAAGGTCCAGCAAAGTCTACCAAGGTATAGCAAAATCTACCAAGGTATATCAAAGTCTACCAAGGTATAGCAAAGTTTACCAAGGTCCAGCAAAGTCTACCAAGGTCCAGCAAAGTCTACCAAGGTCCAGCAAAATCTACCAAGGTATAGCAAAGTCTACCAAGGTATAGCAAAGTCTACCAAGGTCCAGCAAAGTCTACCAAGGTATAGCAAAGTCTACCAAGGTCCAGCAAAGTCTACCAAGGTATAGCAAAATCTTCCAAGGTATCGCAAAGTCTAGCAAGGTCCAGTAAAGTCTACCAAGGTCCAGCAAAGTCTACCAAGGTATAGCAAATTCTACCAAGGTATAGCAAAGTCTACCAAGGTATAGCAAAGTCTACCAAGGTATAGCAAAGTCTACCAAGGTCCAGCAAAGTCTACCAAGGTCCAGCAAAGTCTACCAAGGTCCAGCAAAGTCTACCAAGGTATAGCAAAAATTACCAAGGTATAGCAAAGTCTACCAAGGTATTGCAAAGTATACCAAGGTCCAGCAAAGTCTACCAAGGTCCAGCAAAGTGTACCAAGGTATAGCAAAGTCTACCAAGGTATAGCAATGTCTACCAAGGTATAGCAAAGTCTACCAAGGTATAGCAAAGTCTACCAAGGTATAGCAAAGTCTACCAAGGTCCAGCAAAGTCTACCAAGGTATAGCAAATTCTACCAAGGTATATCAAAGTCTACCAAGGTCTAGCAAAGTCTACCAAGGTCCAGCAAAGTCTACCAAGGTATAGCAAAGTCTACCAAGGTCCAGCAAAGTCTACCAAGGTATAGCAAAGTCTACCAAGGTATAGCAAAGTCTACCAAGGTGTAGCAAAGTCTACCAAGGTCCAGCAAAGACTACCAAGGTCCAGCAAAGTCTACCAAGGTACAGCAAAGTCTACCAAGGTATAGCAAAGTCTACCAAGGTATAGCAAAGTCTCCCAAGGTATAGCAAAGTCTACCAAGTTATAGCAAAGTCTACCAAGGTCCAGCAAAGTCTACCAAGGTATAGCAAAATCTACCAAGGTATAGCAAAGTCTACCAAGGTATAGCAAAGTTTACCAAGGTCCAGCAAAGTCTACCAAGGTCCAGCAAAGTCTACCAAGGTCCAGCAAAATCTACCAAGGTATAGCAAAGTCTACCAAGGTATAGCAAAGTCTACCAAGGTCCAGCAAAGTCTACCAAGGTATAGCAAAGTCTACCAAGGTCCAGCAAAGTCTACCAAGGTATAGCAAATTCTACCAAGGTATAGCAAAGTCTACCAAGGTCCTGCAAAGTCTACCAAGATCCACCAAAGTCTACCAAGGTATAGCAAAGTCTACCAAGGTCCAGCAAAGTCTACCAAGGTATAGCAAAGTCTACCAAGGTCCAGCAAAGTCTACCAAGGTATAGCAAAGTCTACCACGGTCCAGCAAAGTCTACCAAGGTCCAGCAAAGTCTACCAAGGTATAGCAAAGTCTACCAAGGTCCAGCAAAGTCTACCAAGGTATAGCAAAGTCTACCAAGGTCCAGCAAAGTCTACCAAGGTCCAGCAAAGTCTACCAAGGTATAGCAAAGTCTACCAAGGTATAGCAAAGTCTACCAAGGTCCAGCAAAGTCTACCAAGGTCCAGCATAGTGTACCAAGGTATAGCAAAGTCTACCAAGGTATAGCAAAGTCTACCAAGGTCCAGCAAGGTCTACCAAGGTATTGCAAAGTCTACCAAGGTATAGCAAAGTCCACCAAGGTATAGCAAGGTCTTCCAAGGTCCAGCAAAGTCTACCAAGGTATAGCAAAGTCTCCCAAGGTATAGCAAAGTCTACCAAGTTATAGCAAAGTCTACCAAGGTCCAGCAAAGTCTACCAAGGTATAGCAAAATCTACCAAGGTATAGCAAAGTCTACCAAGGTATAGCAAAGTTTACCAAGGTCCAGCAAAGTCTACCAAGGTCCAGCAAAGTCTACCAAGGTCCAGCAAAATCTACCAAGGTATAGCAAAGTCTACCAAGGTATAGCAAAGTCTACCAAGGTCCAGCAAAGTCTACCAAGGTATAGCAAAGTCTACCAAGGTCCAGCAAAGTCTACCAAGGTATAGCAAAATCTACCAAGGTATCGCAAAGTCTAGCAAGGTCCAGTAAAGTCTACCAAGGTCCAGCAAAGTCTACCAAGGTATAGCAAATTCTACCAAGGTATAGCAAAGTCTACCAAGGTATAGCAAAGTCTACCAAGGTATAGCAAAGTCTACCAAGGTCCAGCAAAGTCTACCAAGGTCCAGCAAAGTCTACCAAGGTCCAGCAAAGTCTACCAACGTATAGCAAAAATTACCAAGGTATAGCAAAGTCTACCAAGGTATAGCAAAGTATACCAAGGTCCAGCAAAGTCTACCAAGGTCCAGCAAAGTTTACCAAGGTATAGCAAAGTCTACCAAGGTATAGCAATGTCTACCAAGGTATAGCAAAGTCTACCAAGGTATAGCAAAGTCTACCAAGGTAAAGCAAAGTCTTCCAAGGTCCAGCAAAGTCTACCAAGGTATAGCAAAGTCTCCCAAGGTATAGCAAAGTCTACCAAGTTATAGCAAAGTCTACCAAGGTATAGCAAAATCTACCAAGGTCCAGCAAAGTCTAGCAAGGTCCAGCAAAGTCTACCAAGGTCCAGCAAAGTCTACCAAGGTCCAGCAAAGTCTACCAACGTATAGCAAATTCTACCAAGGTATATCAAAGTCTACCAAGGTCTAGCAAAGTCTACCAAGGTCCAGCAAAGTCTACCAAGGTATAGCAAAGTCTACCAAGGTCCAGCAAAGTCTACCAAGGTATAGCAAAGTCTACCAAGGTATAGCAAAGTCTACCAAGGTCCAGCAAAGTCTACCAAGGTACAGCAAAGTCTACCAAGGTATAGCAAAGTCTACCAAGGTCCAGCAAAGACTACCAAGGTCCAGCAAAGTCTACCAAGGTCCAGCAAAGTCTACCAAGGTCCAGCAAAGTCTACCAAGGTCCAACAAAGTCTCCTAAGGTATAGCAAAGTCTACCAAGGTCCAGCAAAGTCTACCAAGGTAAAACAAAGTCTACCAAGGTCCAGCAACGTCTACCAAGGTAAAGCAAAGTCTGCCAAGGTATAGCAAAGTCTACCAAGGTATAGCAAAGTCTACCAAGGTCCAGTAAAGTCTACCAAGGTATAGCAAAGTCTACGAAGGTATATCAAAGTCTACCAAGGTCCAGCAAAGTCTACCAAAGTATAGCAAAGTCTACCAAGGTATAGCAAAGTCTACCAAGGTATTGCAAAGTCTACCAAGGTCCAGCAAAGTCTACAAAGGTCCAGCAAAGTCTACCAAGGTATAGCAAAGTCTTCCAAGGTCCAGCAAAGTCTACCAAGGTCCAGCAAAGTCAACCAAGGTCCAGCAAAGTCTACCAAGGTATAGCAAAATCTACCAAGGTATAGCAAAGTCTACCAAGGTCTAGCAAAGTCTACCAAGGTATAGCAAAGTCTACCAAGGTCCAGCAAAGTCTACCAAGGTCCAGCAAAGTCTACCAAGGTATAGCAAAGTCTACCAAGGTATAGCAAAGTCTACCAAGGTCCAGCAAAGTCAACCAAGGTCCAGCAAAGTCTACCAAGGTATAGCAAAATCTACCAAGGTGTAGCAAAATCTACCAAGGTATAGCAAAGTCTACCAAGGTATAGCAAAGTCTACCAAGGTCCAGCAAAGTCTACCAAGGTCCAGCAAAGTCTACCAAGGTATAGCAAAGTCTACCAAGGTATAGCAAAGTCTACCAAGGTCCAGCAAAGTCTACCAAGGTCCAGCATAGTGTACCAAGGTATAGCAAAGTCTACCAAGGTATAGCAAAGTCTACCAAGGTCCAGCAAGGTCTACCAAGGTATTGCAAAGTCTACCAAGGTATAGCAAAGTCCACCAAGGTATAGCAAGGTCTTCCAAGGTCCAGCAAAGTCTACCAAGGTATAGCAAAGTCTCCCAAGGTATAGCAAAGTCTACCAAGTTATAGCAAATTCTACCAAGGTCCAGCAAAGTCTACCAAGGTATAGCAAAATCTACCAAGGTATAGCAAAGTCTACCAAGGTATAGCAAAGTTTACCAAGGTCCAGCAAAGTCTACCAAGGTCCAGCAAAGTCTACCAAGGTCCAGCAAAATCTACCAAGGTATAGCAAAGTCTACCAAGGTATAGCAAAGTCTACCAAGGTCCAGCAAAGTCTACCAAGGTATAGCAAAGTCTACCAAGGTCCAGCAAAGTCTACCAAGGTATAGCAAAATCTTCCAAGGTATCGCAAAGTCTAGCAAGGTCCAGTAAAGTCTACCAAGGTCCAGCAAAGTTTACCAAGGTATAGCAAATTCTACCAAGGTATAGCAAAGTCTACCAAGGTATAGCAAAGTCTACCAAGGTATAGCAAAGTCTACCAAGGTCCAGCAAAGTCTACCAAGGTCCAGCAAAGTCTACCAAGGTCCAGCAAAGTCTACCAAGGTATAGCAAAAATTACCAAGGTATAGCAAAGTCTACCAAGGTATTGCAAAGTATACCAAGGTCCAGCAAAGTCTACCAAGGTCCAGCAAAGTGTACCAAGGTATAGCAAAGTCTACCAAGGTATAGCAATGTCTACCAAGGTATAGCAAAGTCTACCAAGGTATAGCAAAGTCTACCAAGGTATAGCAAAGTCTACCAAGGTCCAGCAAAGTCTACCAAGGTATAGCAAAGTCTCCCAAGGTATAGCAAAGTCTACCAAGTTATAGCAAAGTCTACCAAGGTATAGCAAAATCTACCAAGGTCCAGCAAAGTCTAGCAAGGTCCAGCAAAGTCTACCAAGGTCCAGCAAAGTCTACCAAGGTCCAGCAAAGTCTACCAAGGTATAGCAAATTCTACCAAGGTATATCAAAGTCTACCAAGGTCTAGCAAAGTCTACCAAGGTCCAGCAAAGTCTACCAAGGTCCAGCAAAGTCTACCAAGGTCCAGCAAAGTCTACCAAGGTATAGCAAATTCTACCAAGGTATATCAAAGTCTACCAAGGTCTAGCAAAGTCTACCAAGGTCCAGCAAAGTCTACCAAGGTATAGCAAAGTCTACCAAGGTCCAGCAAAGTCTTCCAAGGTATAGCAAAGTCTACCAAGGTCCAGCAAAGTCTACCAAGGTACAGCAAAGTCTACCAAGGTACAGCAAAGTCTACCAAGGTATAGCAAAGTCTACCAAGGTCCAGCAAAGACTACCAAGGTCCAGCAAAGTCTACCAAGGTCCAGCAAAGTCTACCAAGGTCCAGCAAAGTCTACCAAGGTCCAGCAAAGTCTACCAAGGTCCAACAAAGTCTCCTAAGGTATAGCAAAGTCTACCAAGGTCCAGCAAAGTCTACCAAGGTAAAACAAAGTCTACCAAGGTCCAGCAACGTCTACCAAGGTAAAGCAAAGTCTGCCAAGGTATAGCAAAGTCTACCAAGGTATAGCAAAGTCTACCAAGGTCCAGCAAAGTCTACCAAGGTATAGCAAAGTCTACGAAGGTATATCAAAGTCTACCAAGGTCCAGCAAAGTCTACCAAAGTATAGCAAAGTCTACCAAGGTATAGCAAAGTCTACCAAGGTATTGCAAAGTCTACCAAGGTCCAGCAAAGTCTACCAAGGTCCAGCAAAGTCTAGCAAGGTATAGCAAAGTCTACCAAGGTATAGCAAAGTCTACCAAGGTCCAGCAAAGTCTACCAAGGTCCAGCAAAGTCTACCAAGGTCCAGCAAAGTCTACCAAGGTCCAGCAAAGTCTAGCAAGGTATAGCAAAGTCTACCAAGGTATAGCAAAGTCTACCAAGGTCCAGCAAAGTCTACCAAGGTCCAGCAAAGTCTACTAAGGTATAGCAAAGTCTACCAAGGTATAGCAAAGTCTACCAAGGTATAGCAAAGTCTACCAACGTCCAGCAAAGTCTACAAAGGTCCAGCAAAGTCTACCAAGGTCCAGCAAAGTCTACCAAGGTCTAGCAAAGTCTACCAAGGTCTAGCAAAGTCTACCAAGGTATAGCAAAGTCTACCAAGGTATAGCAAAGTCCACCAAGGTATAGCAAAGTCTATCAAGGTCCAGCAAAGTCTACCAAGGTATAGCAAAGTCTACCAAGGTCCAGCAAAGTCTACCAAGGTATAGCAAAGTCTACCAAGGTATAGCAAAGTCTACCAAGGTATAGCAAAGTCTACCAAGGTATTGTAAAGTCTACCAAGGTCCAGCAAAGTCTACCAAGGTCCAGCAAAGTCTACCAAGGTATAGCAAAGTCTACCAAGGTATAGCAAAGTCTACCAAGGTCTAGCAAAGTCTACCAAGGTATAGCAAAGTCTACCAAGGTATAGCAAAGTCTATCAAGGTCCAGCAAAGTCTACCAAGGTATAGCAAAGTCTACCAAGGTCCAGCAAAGTCTACCAAGGTATAGCAAAGTCTACCAAGGTATAGCAAAGTCTACCAAGGTATTGTAAAGTCTACCAAGGTCCAGCAAAGTCTACCAAGGTCCAGCAAAGTCTACCAAGGTCCAGCAAAGTCTACCAAGGTAAAGCAAAGTCTACCAAGGTATAGCAAAGTCTACCAAGGTCCAGCAAAGTCTACCAAGGTATAGCAAAATCTACCAAGGTATAGCAAAGTCTAGCAAGGTCCAGCAAAGTCTACCAAGGTCCAGCAAAGTCTACCAAGGTATAGGAAATTCTACCAAGGTATAGCAAAGTCTACCAAGGTCTAGCAAACTCTACCAAGGTCCAGCAAAGTCTACCAAGGTATAGCAAAGTCTACCAAGGTCCAGCAAAGTCTACCAAGGTATATCAAAGTCTACCAAGGTATAGCAAAGTCTACCAAGGTCCAGCAAAGTCTACAAAGGTCCAGCAAAGTCTACCAAGGTATAGCAAAGTCTACCAAGGTATAGCAAAGTCTACCAAAGTCTAGCAAAGTCTACCAAGGTCTAGCAAAGTCTACCAAGGTATAGCAAAGTCTACCAAGGTATAGCAAAGTCTAGCAAGGTATAGCAAAGTCTACCAAGGTATAGCAAAGTCTACCAAGGTCCAGCAAAGTCTACAAAGGTCCAGCAAAGTCTACCAAGGTATAGCAAAGTCTACCAAGGTATAGCAAAGTCTACCAAAGTCTAGCAAAGTCTACCAAGGTCTAGCAAAGTCTACCAAGGTATAGCAAAGTCTACCAAGGTATAGCAAAGTCTACCAAGGTATAGCAAAGTCTACCAAGGTATAGCAAAGTCTACCAAGGTCCAGCAAAGTCTAACAAGGTATAGCAAAGTCTACCAAGGTCCAGCAAAGTCTACCAAGGTATAGCAAAGTCTACCAAGGTCCAGCAAAGTCTACCAAGGTATAGCAAAGTCTACCAAGGTATAGCAAAGTCTACCAAGGTCCAGCAAAGTCTACAAAGGTCCAGCAAAGTCTACCAAGGTCCAGCAAAGTCTACCAAGGTCTAGCAAAGTCTACCAAGGTCTAGCAAAGTCTACCAAGGTATAGCAAAGTCTACCAAGGTATAGCAAAGTCCACCAAGGTATAGCAAAGTCTATCAAGGTCCAGCAAAGTCTACCAAGGTATAGCAAAGTCTACCAAGGTCCAGCAAAGTCTACCAAGGTATAGCAAAGTCTACCAAGGTATAGCAAAGTCTACCAAGGTATAGCAAAGTCTACCAAGGTATTGTAAAGTCTACCAAGGTCCAGCAAAGTCTACCAAGGTCCAGCAAAGTCTACCAAGGTATAGCAAAGTCTACCAAGGTCTAGCAAAGTCTACCAAGGTATAGCAAAGTCTACCAAGGTATAGCAAAGTCTATCAAGGTCCAGCAAAGTCTACCAAGGTATAGCAAAGTCTACCAAGGTCCAGCAAAGTCTACCAAGGTATAGCAAAGTCTACCAAGGTATAGCAAAGTCTACCAAGGTATAGCAAAGTCTACCAAGGTATTGTAAAGTCTACCAAGGTCCAGCAAAGTCTACCAAGGTCCAGCAAAGTCTACCAAGGTCCAGCAAAGTCTACCAAGGTAAAGCAAAGTCTACCAAGGTATAGCAAAGTCTACCAAGGTCCAGCAAAGTCTACCAAGGTATAGCAAAATCTACCAAGGTATAGCAAAGTCTAGCAAGGTCCAGCAAAGTCTACCAAGGTCCAGCAAAGTCTACCAAGGTATAGGAAATTCTACCAAGGTATAGCAAAGTCTACCAAGGTCTAGCAAACTCTACCAAGGTCCAGCAAAGTCTAGCAAGGTATAGCAAAGTCTACCAAGGTCCAGCAAAGTCTACCAAGATATATCAAAGTCTATCAAGGTATAGCAAAGTCTACCAAGGTCCAGCAAAGTCTACAAAGGTCCAGCAAAGTCTACCAAGGTATAGCAAAGTCTACCAAGGTATAGCAAAGTCTACCAAAGTCTAGCAAAGTCTACCAAGGTCTAGCAAAGTCTACCAAGGTATAGCAAAGTCTACCAAGGTATAGCAAAGTCTACCAAGGTATAGCAAAGTCTACCAAGGTATAGCAAAGACTACCAAGGTCCAGCAAAGTCTAACAAGGTATAGCAAAGTCTACCAAGGTCCAGCAAAGTCTACCAAGGTATAGCAAAGTCTACCAAGGTATAGCAAAGTCTACCAAGGTATAGCAAAGTCTACCAAGGTATTGCAAAGTCTACCAAGGTATAGCAAAGTCTACCAAGGTCTAGCAAAGTCTACCAAGGTATAGCAAAGTCTACCAAGGTATAGCAAAGTCTACCAAGGTATAGCAAAGTCTACCAAGGTCAAGCAAAGTCTACCAAGGTATAGCAAAGTCTACCAATGTATAGCAAAGTCTACCAAGGTATAGCAAAGTCTACCAAGGTATAGCAAAGTCTACCAAGGTCCAGCAAAGTCTACCAAGGTCCAGCAAAGTCTACCAAGGTCCAGCAAAGTCTACCAAGGTATAGCAAAGTCTACCATGGTCCAGCAAAGTCTACCAAGGTATAGCAAAATCTACCAAGGTATAGCAAAGTCTAGCAAGGTCCTGCAAAGTCTACCAAGGTCCAGCAAAGTCTACCAAGGTAAAGCAAAGTCTACCAAGGTATAGCAAACTCTACCAAGGTCCAGCAAAGTCTACCAAGGTATAGCAAAGTCTACCAAGGTCCAGCAAAGTCTACCAAGGTATATCAAAGTCTACCAAGGTATAGCAAAGTCTACCAAGGTCCAGCAAAGTCTACAAAGGTCCAGCAAAGTCTACCAAGGTATAGCAAAGTCTACCAAGGTATAGCAAAGTCTACCAAAGTCTAGCAAAGTCTACCAAGGTCTAGCAAAGTCTACCAAGGTATAGCAAAGTCTACCAAGGTATAGCAAAGTCTACCAAGGTATAGCAAAGTCTACCAAGGTCTAGCAAAGTCTACCAAGGTATAGCAAAGTCTACCAAGGTATAGCAAAGTCTATCAAGGTCCAGCAAAGTCTACCAAGGTATAGCAAAGTCTACCAAGGTCCAGCAAAGTCTACCAAGGTATAGCAAAGTCTACCAAGGTATAGCAAAGTCTACCAAGGTATAGCAAAGTCTACCAAGGTATTGTAAAGTCTACCAAGGTCCAGCAAAGTCTACCAAGGTCCAGCAAAGTCTACCAAGGTCCAGCAAAGTCTACCAAGGTAAAGCAAAGTCTACCAAGGTATAGCAAAGTCTACCAAGGTCCAGCAAAGTCTACCAAGGTATAGCAAAATCTACCAAGGTATAGCAAAGTCTAGCAAGGTCCAGCAAAGTCTACCAAGGTCCAGCAAAGTCTACCAAGGTATAGGAAATTCTACCAAGGTATAGCAAAGTCTACCAAGGTCTAGCAAACTCTACCAAGGTCCAGCAAAGTCTACCAAGGTATAGCAAAGTCTACCAAGGTCCAGCAAAGTCTACCAAGGTATATCAAAGTCTACCAAGGTATAGCAAAGTCTACCAAGGTCCAGCAAAGTCTACAAAGGTCCAGCAAAGTCTACCAAGGTATAGCAAAGTCTACCAAGGTATAGCAAAGTCTACCAAAGTCTAGCAAAGTCTACCAAGGTCTAGCAAAGTCTACCAAGGTATAGCAAAGTCTACCAAGGTATAGCAAAGTCTAGCAAGGTATAGCAAAGTCTACCAAGGTATAGCAAAGTCTACCAAGGTCCAGCAAAGTCTACAAAGGTCCAGCAAAGTCTACCAAGGTATAGCAAAGTCTACCAAGGTATAGCAAAGTCTACCAAAGTCTAGCAAAGTCTACCAAGGTCTAGCAAAGTCTACCAAGGTATAGCAAAGTCTACCAAGGTCCAGCAAAGTCTACAAAGGTCCAGCAAAGTCTACCAAGGTATAGCAAAGTCTACCAAGGTATAGCAAAGTCTACCAAAGTCTAGCAAAGTCTACCAAGGTCTAGCAAACTCTACCAAGGTCCAGCAAAGTCTAGCAAGGTATAGCAAAGTCTACCAAGGTCCAGCAAAGTCTACCAAGATATATCAAAGTCTATCAAGGTATAGCAAAGTCTACCAAGGTCCAGCAAAGTCTACAAAGGTCCAGCAAAGTCTACCAAGGTATAGCAAAGTCTACCAAGGTATAGCAAAGTCTACCAAAGTCTAGCAAAGTCTACCAAGGTCTAGCAAAGTCTACCAAGGTATAGCAAAGTCTACCAAGGTCCAGCAAAGTCTACAAAGGTCCAGCAAAGTCTACCAAGGTATAGCAAAGTCTACCAAGGTATAGCAAAGTCTACCAAAGTCTAGCAAAGTCTACCAAGGTCTAGCAAAGTCTACCAAGGTATAGCAAAGTCTACCAAGGTATAGCAAAGTCTACCAAGGTATAGCAAAGTCTACCAAGGTATAGCAAAGTCTACCAAGGTCCAGCAAAGTCTAACAAGGTATAGCAAAGTCTACCAAGGTCCAGCAAAGTCTACCAAGGTATAGCAAAGTCTACCAAGGTCCAGCAAAGTCTACCAAGGTATAGCAAAGTCTACCAAGGTATAGCAAAGTCTACCAAGGTCCAGCAAAGTCTACAAAGGTCCAGCAAAGTCTACCAAGGTCCAGCAAAGTCTACCAAGGTCTAGCAAAGTCTACCAAGGTCTAGCAAAGTCTACCAAGGTATAGCAAAGTCTACCAAGGTATAGCAAAGTCCACCAAGGTATAGCAAAGTCTATCAAGGTCCAGCAAAGTCTACCAAGGTATAGCAAAGTCTACCAAGGTCCAGCAAAGTCTACCAAGGTATAGCAAAGTCTACCAAGGTATAGCAAAGTCTACCAAGGTATAGCAAAGTCTACCAAGGTATTGTAAAGTCTACCAAGGTCCAGCAAAGTCTACCAAGGTCCAGCAAAGTCTACCAAGGTATAGCAAAGTCTACCAAGGTCTAGCAAAGTCTACCAAGGTATAGCAAAGTCTACCAAGGTATAGCAAAGTCTATCAAGGTCCAGCAAAGTCTACCAAGGTATAGCAAAGTCTACCAAGGTCCAGCAAAGTCTACCAAGGTATAGCAAAGTCTACCAAGGTATAGCAAAGTCTACCAAGGTATAGCAAAGTCTACCAAGGTATTGTAAAGTCTACCAAGGTCCAGCAAAGTCTACCAAGGTCCAGCAAAGTCTACCAAGGTCCAGCAAAGTCTACCAAGGTAAAGCAAAGTCTACCAAGGTATAGCAAAGTCTACCAAGGTCCAGCAAAGTCTACCAAGGTATAGCAAAATCTACCAAGGTATAGCAAAGTCTAGCAAGGTCCAGCAAAGTCTACCAAGGTCCAGCAAAGTCTACCAAGGTATAGGAAATTCTACCAAGGTATAGCAAAGTCTACCAAGGTCTAGCAAACTCTACCAAGGTCCAGCAAAGTCTAGCAAGGTATAGCAAAGTCTACCAAGGTCCAGCAAAGTCTACCAAGATATATCAAAGTCTATCAAGGTATAGCAAAGTCTACCAAGGTCCAGCAAAGTCTACAAAGGTCCAGCAAAGTCTACCAAGGTATAGCAAAGTCTACCAAGGTATAGCAAAGTCTACCAAAGTCTAGCAAAGTCTACCAAGGTCTAGCAAAGTCTACCAAGGTATAGCAAAGTCTACCAAGGTATAGCAAAGTCTACCAAGGTATAGCAAAGTCTACCAAGGTATAGCAAAGACTACCAAGGTCCAGCAAAGTCTAACAAGGTATAGCAAAGTCTACCAAGGTCCAGCAAAGTCTACCAAGGTATAGCAAAGTCTACCAAGGTATAGCAAAGTCTACCAAGGTATAGCAAAGTCTACCAAGGTATTGCAAAGTCTACCAAGGTATAGCAAAGTCTACCAAGGTCTAGCAAAGTCTACCAAGGTATAGCAAAGTCTACCAAGGTATAGCAAAGTCTACCAAGGTATAGCAAAGTCTACCAAGGTCAAGCAAAGTCTACCAAGGTATAGCAAAGTCTACCAATGTATAGCAAAGTCTACCAAGGTATAGCAAAGTCTACCAAGGTATAGCAAAGTCTACCAAGGTCCAGCAAAGTCTACCAAGGTCCAGCAAAGTCTACCAAGGTCCAGCAAAGTCTACCAAGGTATAGCAAAGTCTACCATGGTCCAGCAAAGTCTACCAAGGTATAGCAAAATCTACCAAGGTATAGCAAAGTCTAGCAAGGTCCTGCAAAGTCTACCAAGGTCCAGCAAAGTCTACCAAGGTAAAGCAAAGTCTACCAAGGTATAGCAAACTCTACCAAGGTCCAGCAAAGTCTACCAAGGTATAGCAAAGTCTACCAAGGTCCAGCAAAGTCTACCAAGGTATATCAAAGTCTACCAAGGTATAGCAAAGTCTACCAAGGTCCAGCAAAGTCTACAAAGGTCCAGCAAAGTCTACCAAGGTATAGCAAAGTCTACCAAGGTATAGCAAAGTCTACCAAAGTCTAGCAAAGTCTACCAAGGTCTAGCAAAGTCTACCAAGGTATAGCAAAGTCTACCAAGGTATAGCAAAGTCTACCAAGGTATAGCAAAGTCTACCAAGGTCTAGCAAAGTCTACCAAGGTATAGCAAAGTCTACCAAGGTATAGCAAAGTCTATCAAGGTCCAGCAAAGTCTACCAAGGTATAGCAAAGTCTACCAAGGTCCAGCAAAGTCTACCAAGGTATAGCAAAGTCTACCAAGGTATAGCAAAGTCTACCAAGGTATAGCAAAGTCTACCAAGGTATTGTAAAGTCTACCAAGGTCCAGCAAAGTCTACCAAGGTCCAGCAAAGTCTACCAAGGTCCAGCAAAGTCTACCAAGGTAAAGCAAAGTCTACCAAGGTATAGCAAAGTCTACCAAGGTCCAGCAAAGTCTACCAAGGTATAGCAAAATCTACCAAGGTATAGCAAAGTCTAGCAAGGTCCAGCAAAGTCTACCAAGGTCCAGCAAAGTCTACCAAGGTATAGGAAATTCTACCAAGGTATAGCAAAGTCTACCAAGGTCTAGCAAACTCTACCAAGGTCCAGCAAAGTCTACCAAGGTATAGCAAAGTCTACCAAGGTCCAGCAAAGTCTACCAAGGTATATCAAAGTCTACCAAGGTATAGCAAAGTCTACCAAGGTCCAGCAAAGTCTACAAAGGTCCAGCAAAGTCTACCAAGGTATAGCAAAGTCTACCAAGGTATAGCAAAGTCTACCAAAGTCTAGCAAAGTCTACCAAGGTCTAGCAAAGTCTACCAAGGTATAGCAAAGTCTACCAAGGTATAGCAAAGTCTAGCAAGGTATAGCAAAGTCTACCAAGGTATAGCAAAGTCTACCAAGGTCCAGCAAAGTCTACAAAGGTCCAGCAAAGTCTACCAAGGTATAGCAAAGTCTACCAAGGTATAGCAAAGTCTACCAAAGTCTAGCAAAGTCTACCAAGGTCTAGCAAAGTCTACCAAGGTATAGCAAAGTCTACCAAGGTATAGCAAAGTCTACCAAGGTATAGCAAAGTCTACCAAGGTATAGCAAAGTCTACCAAGGTCCAGCAAAGTCTAACAAGGTATAGCAAAGTCTACCAAGGTCCAGCAAAGTCTACTAAGGTATAGCAAAGTCTACCAAGATCCAGCAAAGTCTACCAAGGTATAGCAAAGTCTACCAAGGTATAGCAAAGTCTACCAAGGTCCAGCAAAGTCTACAAAGGTCCAGCAAAGTCTACCAAGGTCCAGCAAAGTCTACCAAGGTCTAGCAAAGTCTACCAAGGTCTAGCAAAGTCTACCAAGGTATAGCAAAGTCTACCAAGGTATAGCAAAGTCCACCAAGGTATAGCAAAGTCTATCAAGGTCCAGCAAAGTCTACCAAGGTATAGCAAAGTCTACCAAGGTCCAGCAAAGTCTACCAAGGTATAGCAAAGTCTACCAAGGTATAGCAAAGTCTACCAAGGTATAGCAAAGTCTACCAAGGTATTGTAAAGTCTACCAAGGTCCAGCAAAGTCTACCAAGGTCCAGCAAAGTCTACCAAGGTATAGCAAAGTCTACCAAGGTATAGCAAAGTCTACCAAGGTCAAGCAAAGTCTACCAAGGTATAGCAAAGTCTACCAAGGTATAGCAAAGTCTACCAAGGTATAGCAAAGTCTACCAAGGTCCAGCAAAGTCTACCAAGGTCCAGCAAAGTCTACCAAGGTCCAGCAAAGTCTACCAAGGTATAGCAAAGTCTACCATGGTCCAGCAAAGTCTACCAAGGTATAGCAAAATCTACCAAGGTATAGCAAAGTCTAGCAAGGTCCTGCAAAGTCTACCAAGGTCCAGCAAAGTCTACCAAGGTAAAGCAAAGTCTACCAAGGTATAGCAAACTCTACCAAGGTCCAGCAAAGTCTACCAAGGTATAGCAAAGTCTACCAAGGTCCAGCAAAGTCTACCAAGGTATATCAAAGTCTACCAAGGTATAGCAAAGTCTACCAAGGTCCAGCAAAGTCTACAAAGGTCCAGCAAAGTCTACCAAGGTATAGCAAAGTCTACCAAGGTATAGCAAAGTCTACCAAAGTCTAGCAAAGTCTACCAAGGTCTAGCAAAGTCTACCAAGGTATAGCAAAGTCTACCAAGGTATAGCAAAGTCTACCAAGGTATAGCAAAGTCTACCAAGGTATAGCAAAGTCTACCAAGGTCCAGCAAAGTCTAACAAGGTATAGCAAAGTCTACCAAGGTATAGCAAAGTCTACCAAGGTATAGCAAAGTCTACCAAGGTATAGCAAAGTCTACCAAGGTATTGCAAAGTCTACCAAGGTATAGCAAAGTCTACCAAGGTCTAGCAAAGTCTACCAAGGTATAGCAAAATCTACCAAGGTATAGCAAAGTCTAGCAAGGTCCAGCAAAGTCTAACAAGGTATAGCAAAGTCTACCAAGGTATAGCAAAGTCTACCAAGGTATAGCAAAGTCTACCAAGGTATAGCAAAGTCTACCAAGGTATAGCAAAGTCTACCAAGGTATAGCAAAGTCTACCAAGGTATTGCAAAGTCTACCAAGGTCCAGCAAAGTCTACCAAGGTCCAGCAAAGTCTACCAAGGTCCAGCAAAGTCTACCAAGGTAAAGCAAAGTCTACCAAGGTATAGCAAAGTCTACCAAGGTCCAGCAAAGTCTACCAAGGTATAGCAAAATCTTCCAAGGTATAGCAAAGTCTAGCAAGGTCCAGCAAAGTCTACCAAGGTCCAGCAAAGTCTACCAAGGTATAGCAAATTCTACCAAGGTCTAGCAAAGTCTACCAAGGTCCAGCAAAGTCTACCAAGGTATAGCAAAGTCTACCAAGGTCCAGCAAAGTCTACCAAGGTATAGCAAAGTCCACCAAGGTATAGCAAAGTCTACCAAGGTCCAGCAAAGTCTACCAAGGTCCAGCAAAGTCTACCAAGGTCCAGCAAAGTCTACCAAGGTATAAAAAAGTCTACCAAGGTCCAGCAAAGTCTACCAAGGTACAGCAAAGTCTACCAAGGTATAGCAAAGTCTACCAAGGTATAGCAAAGTCTACCAAGGTCCAGCAAAGTCTACCAAGGTATAGCAAAATCTTCCAAGGTATAGCAAAGTCTAGCAAGGTCCAGCAAAGTCTACCAAGGTCCAGCAAAGTCTACCAAGGTATAGCAAATTCTACCAAGGTATAGCAAAGTCTACCAAGGTCTAGCAAAGTCTACCAAGGTCCAGCAAAGTCTACCAAGGTATAGCAAAGTCTACCAAGGTCCAGCAAAGACTACCAAGGTATAGCAAAGTCTACCAAGGTCCAGCAAAGTCTACCAACGTATAGCGAAGTCTTTCAAGGTATAGCAAAGTCTACCAAGGTCCAGCAAAGTCTACCAAGGTAAAGCAAAGTCTACCAAGGTATAGCAAAGTCTACCAAGGTATAGCAAAGTCTACCAAGATATAGCAACGTCTACCAAGGTATAGCAAAGTCTACCAAGGTCCAGCAAAGTCTACAAAGGTCCAGCAAAGTCTACCAAGGTCCAGCAAAGTCTACCAAGGTCTAGCAAAGTCTACCAAGGTCTATCAAAGTCTACCAAGGTATTGCAAAGTCTACCAAGGTATAGCAAAGTCCAACAAGGTATAGCAAAGTCTATCAAGGTCCAGCAAAGTCTACCAAGGTATAGCAAAGTCTACCAAGGTCCAGCAAAGTCTACCAAGGTATAGCAAAGTCTACCAAGGTATAGCAAAGTCTACCAAGGTATAGCAAAGTCTACCAAGGTATTGTAAAGTCTACCAAGGTCCAGCAAAGTCTACCAAGGTCCAGCAAAGTCTACCAAGGTCCAGCAAAGTCTACCAAGGTAAAGCAAAGTCTACCAAGGTATAGCAAAGTCTACCAAGGTTTAGCAAAGTCTACCAAGGTATAGCAAAATCTACCAAGGTATAGCAAAGTCTAGCAAGGTCCAGCAAAGTCTACCAAGGTCCAGCAAAGTCTACCAAGGTATAGGAAATTCTACCAAGGTATAGCAAAGTCTACCAAGGTCTAGCAAACTCTACCAAGGTCCAGCAAAGTCTACCAAGGTATAGCAAAGTCTACCAAGGTCCAGCAAAGTCTACCAAGGTATATCAAAGTCTACCAAGGTATAGCAAAGTCTACCAAGGTCCAGCAAAGTCTACCAAGGTACAGCAAAGTCTACCAAGGTATAGCAAAATCTACCAAGGTATAGCAAAGTCTAGCAAGGTCCTGCAAAGTCTACCAAGGTCCAGCAAAGTCTACCAAGGTATAGCAAATTCTACCAAGGTATAGCAAAGTCTTCCAAGGTCTAGCAAAGTCTACCAAGGTATAGCAAAGTCTACCAAGGTATAGCAAAGTCTACCAAGGTCCAGCAAAGTCTACCAAGGTATAGCAAAGTCTACCAAGGTCCAGCAAAGTCTACCAAGTTCCAGCAAAGTCTACCAAGGTATAGCAAAGTCTACCAAGGTATAGCAAAGTCTACCAAGGTCAAGCAAAGTCTACCAAGGTATAGCAAAGTCTACCAAGGTCCAGCAAAGTCTACCAAGGTCCAGCAAAGTCTACCAAGGTATAGCAAAGTCTACCAAGGTATAGCAAAGTCTACCAAGGTCCAGCAAAGTCTACCAAGGTCCAGCAAAGTCTACCAAGGTCCAGCAAAGTCTACCAAGGTATAACAAAGTCTACCAAGGTATAGCAAAGTCTACCAAGGTCCAGCAAAGTCTACCAAGGTATAGCAAAATCTACCAAGGTATAGCAAAGTCTAGCAAGGTCCAGCAAAGTCTACCAAGGTCCAGCAAAGTCTACCAAGGTATAGCAAATTCTACCAAGGTATAGCAAAGTCTACCAAGGTCTAGCAAAGTCTACCAAGGTCCAGCAAAGTCTACCAAGGTATAGCAACGTCTACCAAGGTCCAGCAAAGTCTACCAAGGTATAGCAAAGTCCACCAAGGTATAGCAAAGTCTACCAAGGTCCAGCAAAGTCTACCAAGGTCCAGCAAAGTCTACCAAGGTCCAGCAAAGTCTACCAAGGTCCAGCAAAGTCTACCAAGGTACAGCAAAGTCTACCAAGGTATAGCAAAGTCTACCAAGGTCCAGCAAAGACTACCAAGGTATAGCAAAGTCTACCAAGGTCCAGCAAAGTCTACCAACGTATAGCGAAGTCTACCAAGGTATAGCAAAGTCTACCAAGGTCCAGCAAAGTCTACCAAGGTAAAGCAAAGTCTACCAAGGTATAGCAAAGTCTACCAAGGTATAGCAAAGTCTACCAAGATATAGCAACGTCTACCAAGGTATAGCAAAGTCTACCAAGGTATAGCAAAGTCTACCAAGGTATAGCAAAGTCTACCAATGTATAGCAAAGTCTACCAAGGTATAGCAAAGTCTACCAAGGTATAGCAAAGTCTACCAAGGTCCAGCAAAGTCTACCAAGGTCCAGCAAAGTCTACCAAGGTCCAGCAAAGTCTACCAAGGTATAGCAAAGTCTACCAAGGTCCAGCAAAGTCTACCAAGGTATAGCAAAATCTACCAAGGTATAGCAAAGTCTAGCAAGGTCCTGCAAAGTCTACCAAGGTCCAGCAAAGTCTACCAAGGTATAGCAAATTCTACCAAGGTATAGCAAAGTCTTCCAAGGTCTAGCAAAGTCTACCAAGGTATAGCAAAGTCTACCAAGGTATATCAAAGTCTACCAAGGTCCAGCAAAGTCTACCAAGGTATAGCAAAGTCTACCAAGGTCCAGCAAAGTCTACCAAGTTCCAGCAAAGTCTACCAAGGTATAGCAAAGTCTACCAAGGTATAGCAAAGTCTACCAAGGTCCAGCAAAGTCTACCAAGGTCCAGCAAAGTCTACCAAGGTATAGCAAATTCTACCAAGGTATAGCAAAGTCTACCAAGGTCCAGCAAAGTCTACCAAGGTCCAGCAAAGTCTACCAAGGTCCAGCAAAGTCTACCAAGGTATAACAAAGTCTACCAAGGTCCAGCAAAGTCTACCAAGGTACAGCAAAGTCTACTAAGGTATAGCAAAGTCTACCAAGGACCAGCAAAGACTACCAAGGTCCAGCAAAGTCTACCAAGGTCCAGCAAAGTCTACCAACGTATAGCGAAGTCTACCAAGGTATAGCAAAGTCTACCAAGGTCCAGCAAAGTCTACCAAGGTATAGCAAAGTCTACCAAGGTATAGCAAAGTCTACCAAGGTCCAGCAAAGTCTACCAAGGTATAGCAAAGTCTACCAGGGTATAGCAAAGTCTACCAAGGTATAGCAACGTCTACCAAGGTATAGCAAAGTCTACCAAGGTATAACAAAGTCTTCCAAGGTATAGCAAAGTCTACCAAGGTATAGCAAAGTCTACCAAGGTATAGCAAAGTCTAACAAGGTATAGCAAAGTCTACCAAGGTCCAGCAAAGTCTACCAAGGTATAGCAAAATCTACCAAGGTATAGCAAAGTCTAGCAAGGTCCTGCAAAGTCTACCAAGGTCCAGCAAAGTCTACCAAGGTATAGCAATTTCTACCAAGGTATAGCAAAGTCTTCCAAGGTCTAGCAAAGTCTACCAAGGTATAGCAAAGTCTACCAAGGTAAAGCAAAGTCTACCAAGGTCCAGCAAGGTCTACCAAGGTATAGCAAAGTCTACCAAGGTCCAGCAAAGTCTACCAAGGTCCAGCAAAGTCTACTAAGGTCCAACAAAGTCTCCTAAGGTATAGCAAAGTCTATCAAGGTCCAGCAAAGTCTACCAAGGTCCAGCAAAGTCTACCAAGGTATAGCAAAGTCTACCAAGGTATAGCAAAGTCTACCAAGGTATAGCAAAGTCTACCAAGGACCAGCAAAGTCTACCAAGGTCCAGCGAAGTCTACCAACGTATAGCGAAGTCTACCAAGGTATAGCAAAGTCTACCAAGGTCCAGCAAAGTCTACCAAGGTATAGCAAAGTCTACCAAGGTCCAGCAAAGTCTACCAAAGTATAGCAAAGTCTACCAAGGAATAGCAAAGTCTACCAAGGTCCAGCAAAGTCTACCAATGTCCAGCAAAGTCTACCAAGGTATAGCAAAGTCTACCAAGGTATAGCAAAGTCTACCAAGGTATAGCAAAGTCTACCAACGTCCAGCAAAGTCTACCAAGGTCCAGCAAAGTCTACCAAGGTCCAGCAAAGTTTACCAAGGTATAGCAAAGTCTACCAATGTATAGCAAAGTCTACCAAGGTCCAGCAAAGTCTACCAAGGTATAGCAAAGTCTACCAAGGTATAGCAAAGTCTACCAAGGTCCAGCAAGGTCTACCAAGGTATTGCAAAGTCTACCAAGGTATAGCAAAGTCCACCAAGGAATAGCAAAGTCTACCAAGGTCCAGCAAAGTCTACCAAGGTCCAGTAAAGTCTACCAAGGTCCAGCAAAGTCTACCAAGGTATAGCAAAGTCTACCAAGGTATAGCAAAGTCTACCAAGGTCCAGCAAAGTCTACCAAGGTATAGCAAAGTCTACCAAGGTATAGCAAAGTCTACAAAGGAATAGCAAAGTCTACCAAGGTATATCAAAGTCTACCAAGGTCCAGCTAAGTCTACCAAGGTCCATCAAAGTCTACTAAGGTTCAGCAAAGTCTACCAAGGTATAGCAAAGTCTACCAAGGTCCAGCAAAGTCTACCAAGGTATAGCAAAATCTA
This sequence comes from Trichomycterus rosablanca, assembly GCF_030014385.1. NCBI lineage: Eukaryota > Metazoa > Chordata > Actinopteri > Siluriformes > Trichomycteridae > Trichomycterus > Trichomycterus rosablanca. Next base: position 39,017,580 of record NC_085993.1, read on the forward strand.
CCAAGGTATAGCAAAGTCCAGCAAGGTCCAGTAAAATCTACCAAGGTCCAGCAAAGTCTACCAAGGTATAGCAAATTCTACCAAGGTATAGCAAAGTCTCCCAAGGTATAGCAAAGTCTACCAAGTTATAGCAAAGTCTACCAAGGTCCAGCAAAGTCTACCAAGGTATAGCAAAGTCTACCAAGGTATAGCAAAGTCTACCAAGGTATAGCAAAGTCTACCAAGGTCCAGCAAAGTCTACCAAGGTCCAGTAAAGTCTACCAAGGTCCAGCAAAGTCTACCAAGGTATAGCAAAGTCTACCAAGGTATAGCAAAGTCTACCAAGGTCCAGCAAAGTCTACCAAGGTATAGCAAAGTCTACCAAGGTAAAGCAAAGTCTTTCAAGATCCAACAAAGTCTACCAAGGTATAGCAAAGTCTACCAAGGTATAGCAAAGTCTACCAAGGTCCAGCAAAGTCTACCAAGGTCCAGCAAAGTCTACCAAGGTCCAGCAAAGTCTACCAAGGTCCAGCAAAGTCTACCAAGGTATAACAAAGTCTACCAAGGTCCAGTAAAGTCTACCAAGGTACAGCAAAGTCTACCAAGGTATAGCAAAGTCTACCAAGGTATAGCAAAGTCTACCAAGGTATAGCAAAGTCTACCAAGGTATAGGAAAGTCTACCAAGGTCCAGCAAAGTCTACCAAGGTCCAGCAAAGTCTACCAAGGTAAAGCAAAGTCTTTCAAGATCCAACAAAGTCCACCAAGGTATAGCAAAGTCTACCAAGGTATAGCAAAGTCTACCAAGGTATTGCAAAGTCTACCAAGGTCCAGCAAAGTCTACCAAGGTCCAGCAAAGTCTACCAAGGTCCAGCAAAGTGTACCAAGGTATAGCAAAGTCTACCAAGGTATAGCAAAGTCTACCAAGGTCCAGCAAGGTCTACCAAGGTATAGCAAAGTCCACCAAGGTATAGCAAGGTCTTCCAAGGTCCAGCAAAGTCTACCAAGGTATAGCAAAGTCTCCCAAGGTATAGCAAAGTCTACCAAGTTATAGCAAAGTCTACCAAGGTCCAGCAAAGTCTACCAAGGTATAGCAAAATCTACCAAGGTATAGCAAAGTCTACCAAGGTATAGCAAAGTTTACCAAAGTCCAGCAAAGTCTACCAAGGTCCAGCCAAGTCTACCAAGGTCCAGCAAAATCTACCAAGGTATAGCAAAGTCTACCAAGGTATAGCAAAGTCTACCAAGGTCCAGCAAAGTCTACCAAGGTATAGCAAAGTCTACTAAGGTTCAGCAAAGTCTATCAAGGTCCAGCAAAGTCTACCAAGGTCCAGCAAAGTCTACCAAGGTATAGCAAAGTCTACCAACGTCCAGCAAAGTCTACCAAGGTCCAGCAAAGTCTACCAAGGTATAGCAAAGTCTACCAAGGTATAGCAAAGTCTACCAACGTCCAGCAAAGTCTACCAAGGTCCAGCAAAGTCTACCAAGGTCCAGCAAAGTCTACCAAGGTCCAGCAAAGTCTACCAAGGTATAGCAAAGTCTACCAAGGTATAGCAAAGTCTACCAACGTCCAGCAAAGTCTACCAAGGTATAGCAAAGTCTACCAAGGTATAGCAAAGTCTACCAAGGTATAACAAAGTCTACCAAGGTATAGCAAAGTCTACCAATGTATAGCAAAGTCTACCAAGGTATAGCAAAGTCTACCAAGGTATAGCAAAGTCTACCAAGGTCCAGCAAAGTCTACCAAGGTCCAGCAAAGTCTACCAAGGTTCAGCAAAGTCTACCAAGGTATAGCAAAGTCTAACAAGGTCCAGCAAAGTCTACCAAGGTATAGCAAAATCTACCAAGGTATAGCAAAGTCTAGCAAGGTCCTGCAAAGTCTACCAAGGTCCAGCAAAGTCTACCAAGGTATAGCAATTTCTACCAAGGTATAGCAAAGTCTTCCAAGGTCTAGCAAAGTCTACCAAGGTAGCGTCCAGCAAAGTCCAGCAAAGTCTACCAAGGTATAGCAAAGTCTACCAAGGTATAGCAAAGTCTACCAAGGTATAGCAACGTCTACCAAGGTATAGCAAAGTCTACCAAGGTATAACAAAGTCTACCAAGGTATAGCAAAGTCTACCAATGTATAGCAAAGTCTACCAAGGTATAGCAAAGTCTACCAAGGTATAGCAAAGTCTACCAAGGTCCAGCAAAGTCTACCAAGGTCCAGCAAAGTCTACCAAGGTCCAGCGAAGTCTACCAACGTATAGCGAAGTATACCAAGGTATAGCAAAGTCTACCAAGGTCCAGCAAAGTCTACCAAGGTATTGCAAAGTCTACCAAGGTATATCAAAGTCTACCAAGGTCCAGCAAAGTCTACCAAAGTATAGCAAAGTCTACCAAGGTATAGCAAAGTCTACCAGGGTATTGCAAAGTCTACCAAGGTCCAGCAAAGTCTACCAAGGTCCAGCAAAGTCTAGCAAGGTTTAGCAAAGTCTACCAAGGTATAGCAAAGTCTACCAAGGTCCAGCAAAGTCTACCAAGATCCAGCAAAGTCTACCAAGGTATAGTAAAGTCTACCAAGGTATAGCAAAGTCTACCAAGGTATAACAAAGTCTACCAAGGTATAGCAAAGTCTACCAATGTATAGCAAAGTCTACCAAGGTATAGCAAAGTCTACCAAGGTATAGCAAAGTCTACCAACGTATAGCAAAGTCGACCAAGGTATAGCAAAGTCTACCAAAGTCCAGCAAAGTCTACCAAGGTATAGCAAAGTCTACCAAGGTATAGCAAAATCTACCAATGTCCAGCAAAGTCTACCAAGGTATAGCAAAGTCTGCCAAGGTATAGCAAAGTCTACCAAGGTATAGCAACGTCTACCAAGGTATAGCAAAGTCTACCAAGGTATAACAAAGTCTACCAAGGTATAGCAAAGTCTACCAATGTATAGCAAAGTCTACCAAGGTATAGCCAAGTCTACCAAGGTATAGCAAAGTCTACAAAGGTCCAGCAAAGTCTACCAAGGCCAAGCAAAGTCTACCAAGGTATAGCAAAGTCTAACAAGGTATAGCAAAGTCTACCAAGGTCCAGCAAAGTCTACCAAGGTATAGCAAAATCTACCAAGGTATAGCAAAGTCTAGCAAGGTCCTGCAAAGTCTACCAAGGTCCAGCAAAGTCTACCAAGGTATAGCAATTTCTACCAAGGTATAGCAAAGTCTTCCAAGGTCTAGCAAAGTCTACCAAGGTATAGCAAAGTCTACCAAGGTAAAGCAAAGTCTACCAAGGTCCAGCAAGGTCTACCAAGGTATAGCAAAGTCTACCAAGGTCCAGCAAAGTCTACCAAGGTCCAGCAAAGTCTACTAAGGTCCAACAAAGTCTCCTAAGGTATAGCAAAGTCTATCAAGGTCCAGCAAAGTCTACCAAGGTCCAGCAAAGTCTACCAAGGTATAGCAAAGTCTACCAAGGTATAGCAAAGTCTACCAAGGTATAGCAAAGTCTACCAAGGACCAGCAAAGTCTACCAAGGTCCAGCGAAGTCTACCAACGTATAGCGAAGTCTACCAAGGTATAGCAAAGTCTACCAAGGTCCAGCAAAGTCTACCAAGGTATAGCAAAGTCTACCAAGGTATAGCAAAGTCTACCAAGGTCCAGCAAAGTCTACCAAAGTATAGCAAAGTCTACCAAGGAATAGCAAAGTCTACCAAGGTCCAGCAAAGTCTACCAATGTCCAGCAAAGTCTACCAAGGTATAGCAAAGTCTACCAAGGTATAGCAAAGTCTACCAAGGTATAGCAAAGTCTACCAACGTCCAGCAAAGTCTACCAAGGTCCAGCAAAGTCTACCAAGGTCCAGCAAAGTTTACCAAGGTATAGCAAAGTCTACCAATGTATAGCAAAGTCTACCAAGGTCCAGCAAAGTCTACCAAGGTATAGCAAAGTCTACCAAGGTATAGCAAAGTCTACCAAGGTCCAGCAAGGTCTACCAAGGTATTGCAAAGTCTACCAAGGTATAGCAAAGTCCACCAAGGAATAGCAAAGTCTACCAAGGTCCAGCAAAGTCTACCAAGGTCCAGTAAAGTCTACCAAGGTCCAGCAAAGTCTACCAAGGTATAGCAAAGTCTACCAAGGTATAGCAAAGTCTACCAAGGTCCAGCAAAGTCTACCAAGGTATAGCAAAGTCTACCAAGGTATAGCAAAGTCTACAAAGGAATAGCAAAGTCTACCAAGGTATATCAAAGTCTACCAAGGTCCAGCTAAGTCTACCAAGGTCCATCAAAGTCTACTAAGGTTCAGCAAAGTCTACCAAGGTATAGCAAAGTCTACCAAGGTCCAGCAAAGTCTACCAAGGTATAGCAAAATCTACCAAGGTATAGCAAAGTCCAGCAAGGTCCAGTAAAATCTACCAAGGTCCAGCAAAGTCTACCAAGGTATAGCAAATTCTACCAAGGTATAGCAAAGTCTCCCAAGGTATAGCAAAGTCTACCAAGTTATAGCAAAGTCTACCAAGGTCCAGCAAAGTCTACCAAGGTATAGCAAAGTCTACCAAGGTATAGCAAAGTCTACCAAGGTATAGCAAAGTCTACCAAGGTCCAGCAAAGTCTACCAAGGTCCAGTAAAGTCTACCAAGGTCCAGCAAAGTCTACCAAGGTATAGCAAAGTCTACCAAGGTATAGCAAAGTCTACCAAGGTCCAGCAAAGTCTACCAAGGTATAGCAAAGTCTACCAAGGTAAAGCAAAGTCTTTCAAGATCCAACAAAGTCTACCAAGGTATAGCAAAGTCTACCAAGGTATAGCAAAGTCTACCAAGGTCCAGCAAAGTCTACCAAGGTCCAGCAAAGTCTACCAAGGTCCAGCAAAGTCTACCAAGGTCCAGCAAAGTCTACCAAGGTATAACAAAGTCTACCAAGGTCCAGTAAAGTCTACCAAGGTACAGCAAAGTCTACCAAGGTATAGCAAAGTCTACCAAGGTATAGCAAAGTCTACCAAGGTATAGCAAAGTCTACCAAAGTATAGGAAAGTCTACCAAGGTCCAGCAAAGTCTACCAAGGTCCAGCAAAGTCTACCAAGGTAAAGCAAAGTCTTTCAAGATCCAACAAAGTCCACCAAGGTATAGCAAAGTCTACCAAGGTATAGCAAAGTCTACCAAGGTATTGCAAAGTCTACCAAGGTACAGCAAAGTCTACCAAGGTCCAGCAAAGTCTACCAAGGTCCAGCAAAGTGTACCAAGGTATAGCAAAGTCTACCAAGGTCCAGCAAGGTCTACCAAGGTATAGCAAAGTCCACCAAGGTATAGCAAGGTCTTCCAAGGTCCAGCAAAGTCTACCAAGGTATAGCAAAGTCTCCCAAGGTATAGCAAAGTCTACCAAGTTATAGCAAAGTCTACCAAGGTCCAGCAAAGTCTACCAAGGTATAGCAAAATCTACCAAGGTATAGCAAAGTCTACCAAGGTATAGCAAAGTTTACCAAAGTCCAGCAAAGTCTACCAAGGTCCAGCCAAGTCTACCAAGGTCCAGCAAAATCTACCAAGGTATAGCAAAGTCTACCAAGGTATAGCAAAGTCTACCAAGGTCCAGCAAAGTCTACCAAGGTATAGCAAAGTCTACTAAGGTTCAGCAAAGTCTATCAAGGTCCAGCAAAGTCTACCAAGGTCCAGCAAAGTCTACCAAGGTATAGCAAAGTCTACCAAGGTATAGCAAAGTCTACCAACGTCCAGCAAAGTCTACCAAGGTCCAGCAAAGTCTACCAAGGTCCAGCAAAGTCTACCAAGGTCCAGCAAAGTCTACCAAGGTATAGCAAAGTCTACCAAGGTATAGCAAAGTCTACCAACGTCCAGCAAAGTCTACCAAGGTATAGCAAAGTCTACCAAGGTATAGCAAAGTCTACCAAGGTATAGCAAAGTATACCAAGGTATAACAAAGTCTACCAAGGTATAGCAAAGTCTACCAATGTATAGCAAAGTCTACCAAGGTATAGCAAAGTCTACCAAGGTATAGCAAAGTCTACCAAGGTCCAGCAAAGTCTACCAAGGTCCAGCAAAGTCTACCAAGGTTCAGCAAAGTCTACCAAGGTATAGCAAAGTCTAACAAGGTCCAGCAAAGTCTACCAAGGTATAGCAAAATCTACCAAGGTATAGCAAAGTCTAGCAAGGTCCTGCAAAGTCTACCAAGGTCCAGCAAAGTCTACCAAGGTATAGCAATTTCTACCAAGGTATAGCAAAGTCTTCCAAGGTCTAGCAAAGTCTACCAAGGTAGCGTCCAGCAAAGTCCAGCAAAGTCTACCAAGGTATAGCAAAGTCTACCAAGGTATAGCAAAGTCTACCAAGGTATAGCAACGTCTACCAAGGTATAGCAAAGTCTACCAAGGTATAACAAAGTCTACCAAGGTATAGCAAAGTCTACCAATGTATAGCAAAGTCTACCAAGGTATAGCAAAGTCTACCAAGGTATAGCAAAGTCTACCAAGGTCCAGCAAAGTCTACCAAGGTCCAGCAAAGTCTACCAAGGTCCAGCGAAGTCTACCAACGTATAGCGAAGTATACCAAGGTATAGCAAAGTCTACCAAGGTCCAGCAAAGTCTACCAAGGTATTGCAAAGTCTACCAAGGTATATCAAAGTCTACCAAGGTCCAGCAAAGTCTACCAAAGTATAGCAAAGTCTACCAAGGTATAGCAAAGTCTACCAGGGTATTGCAAAGTCTACCAAGGTCCAGCAAAGTCTACCAAGGTCCAGCAAAGTCTAGCAAGGTTTAGCAAAGTCTACCAAGGTATAGCAAAGTCTACCAAGGTCCAGCAAAGTCTACCAAGATCCAGCAAAGTCTACCAAGGTATAGTAAAGTCTACCAAGGTATAGCAAAGTCTACCAAGGTATAACAAAGTCTACCAAGGTATAGCAAAGTCTACCAATGTATAGCAAAGTCTACCAAGGTATAGCAAAGTCTACCAAGGTATAGCAAAGTCTACCAACGTATAGCAAAGTCGACCAAGGTATAGCAAAGTCTACCAAAGTCCAGCAAAGTCTACCAAGGTATAGCAAAGTCTACCAAGGTATAGCAAAATCTACCAATGTCCAGCAAAGTCTACCAAGGTATAGCAAAGTCTGCCAAGGTATAGCAAAGTCTACCAAGGTATAGCAACGTCTACCAAGGTATAGCAAAGTCTACCAAGGTATAACAAAGTCTACCAAGGTATAGCAAAGTCTACCAATGTATAGCAAAGTCTACCAAGGTATAGCCAAGTCTACCAAGGTATAGCAAAGTCTACAAAGGTCCAGCAAAGTCTACCAAGGCCAAGCAAAGTCTACCAAGGTCCAGCAAAGTCTACCAAGGTATAGCAAAGTCTACCAAGGTCCAGCAAAGTCTACCAAGGTATAGCAAAATCTACCAAGGTATAGCAAAGTCTAGCAAGGTCCTGCAAAGTCTACCAAGGTCCAGCAAAGTCTACCAAGGTATAGCAAATTCTACCAAGGTATAGCAAAGTCTTCCAAGGTCTAGCAAAGTCTACCAAGGTATAGCAAAGTCTACCAATGTATAGCAAAGTCTACCAAGGTCCAGCAAAGTCTACCAAGGTATAGCAAAGTCTACGAAGGTCTAGCAAAGTCTACCAAGGTATAGCAAAGTCTACCAAGGTATAGCAAAGTTTACCAAGGTCCAGCAAAGTCTACCAAGGTATAGCAAAGTCTACCAAGGTATAGCAAAGTCTACCAAGATACAGCAAAGTCTGCCAAGGTCCAGCAAAGTCTCCGAAGGTATAGCAAAGTCTACCAAGGTCCAGCAAAGTCTACCAAGGTATAACAAAGTCTACCAAGGTTCAGCAAAGTCTACCAAGGTATAGCAAAGTCTACCAAGGTATAGCAAAGTCCAACAAGGTCCAGCAAAGTCTACCAAGGTATAGCAAAGTCTTCCAAGGTATAGCAAAGTCTACCAACGTCCAGCAAAGTCTACCAAGGTATAGCAACGTCTACCAAGGTATAGCAAAGTCTACCAAGGTATAGCAACGTCTACCAAGGTATAGCAAAGTCTACCAAGGTATAACAAAGTCTACCAAGGTATAGCAAAGTCTACCAATGTATAGCAAAGTCTACCAAGGTATAGCAAAGTCTACCAAGGTATAGCAAAGTCTACCAAGGTCCAGCAAAGTCTACCAAGGTTCAGCAAAGTCTACCAAGGCATAGCAAAGTCTAACAAGGTCCAGCAAAGTCTACCAAGGTATAGCAAAATCTACCAAGGTATAGCAAAGTCTAGCAAGGTCCTGCAAAGTCTACCAAGGTCCAGCAAAGTCTACCAAGGTATAGCAATTTCTACCAAGGTATAGCAAAGTCTTCCAAGGTCTAGCAAAGTCTACCAAGGTATAGCAAAGTCTACCAAGGTATAGCAAAGTCTACCAAGGTCCAGCAAAGTCTACCAAGGTATAGCAAAGTCTACCAAGGTATAGCAAAGTCTACCAAGGTCCAGCAAAGTCTACCAAGGTCCAGCAAAGTCTACCAAGGTCCAACAAAGTCTCCTAAGGTATAGCAAAGTCTACCAAGGTCCAGCAAAGTCTACCAAGGTAAAACAAAGTCTACCAAGGTCCAGCAAAGTCTACCAAGGTATAGCAAAGTCTACCAAGGTATAGCAAAGTCTACCAAGGTATAGCAAAGTCTACCAAGGTCCAGCAAAGTCCACCAAGGTCCAGCGAAGTCTACCAACGTATAGCGAAGTATACCAAGGTATAGCAAAGTCTACCAAGGTCCAGCAAAGTCTACCAAGGTATTGCAAAGTCTACCAAGGTATATCAAAGTCTACCAAGGTCCAGCAAAGTCTACCAAAGTATAGCAAAGTCTACCAAGGTATAGCAAAGTCTACCAAGGTATTGCAAAGTCTACCAAGGTCCAGCAAAGTCTACCAAGGTCCAGCAAAGTCTAGCAAGGTATAGCAAAGTCTACCAAGGTATAGCAAAGTCTACCAAGGTCCAGCAAAGTCTACCAAGGTCCAGCAAAGTCTACCAAGGTATAGCAAAGTCTACCAAGGTATAGCAAAGTCTACCAAGGTATAACAAAGTCTACCAAGGTATAGCAAAGTCTACCAATGTATAGCAAAGTCTACCAAGGTATAGCAAAGTCTACCAAGGTATAGCAAAGTCTACCAACGTATAGCAAAGTCGACCAAGGTATAGCAAAGTCTACCAAGGTCCAGCAAAGTCTACCAAGGTATAGCAAAGTCTACCAAGGTATAGCAAAGTCTACCAATGTCCAGCTAAGTCTACCAAGGTATAGCAAAGTCTGCCAAGGTATAGCAAAGTCTACCAAGGTATAGCAACGTCTACCAAGGTATAGCAAAGTCTACCAAGGTATAACAAAGTCTACCAAGGTATAGCAAAGTCTACCAATGTATAGCAAAGTCTACCAAGGTATAGCCAAGTCTACCAAGGTATAGCAAAGTCTACAAAGGTCCAGCAAAGTCTACCAAGGTCCAGCAAAGTCTACCAAGGTCCAGCAAAGTCTACCAAGGTATAGCAAAGTCTACCAAGGTCCAGCAAAGTCTACCAAGGTATAGCAAAATCTACCAAGGTATAGCAAAGTCTAGCAAGGTCCTGCAAAGTCTACCAAGGTCCAGCAAAGTCTACCAAGGTATAGCAAATTCTACCAAGGTATAGCAAAGTCTTCCAAGGTCTAGCAAAGTCTACCAAGGTATAGCAAAGTCTACCAATGTATAGCAAAGTCTACCAAGGTCCAGCAAAGTCTACCAAGGTATAGCAAAGTCTACGAAGGTCTAGCAAAGTCTACCAAGGTATAGCAAAGTCTACCAAGGTATAGCAAAGTTTACCAAGGTACAGCAAAGTCTACCAAGGTATAGCAAAGTCTACCAAGGTATAACAAAGTCTACCAAGATACAGCAAAGTCTGCCAAGGTCCAGCAAAGTCTACCAAGGTCCAGCAAAGTCTCCGAAGGTATAGCAAAGTCTACCAAGGTCCAGCAAAGTCTACCAAGGTATAACAAAGTCTACCAAGGTTCAGCAAAGTCTACCAAGGTATAGCAAAGTCTACCAAGGTATAGCAAAGTCTACCAAGGTCCGGCAAAGTCTACCAAGGTATAGCAAAGTCTACCAAGGTATAGCAAAGTCTACCAACGTCCAGCAAAGTCTACCAAGGTATAGCAAAGTCTACCAAGGTATAGCAAAGTCTACCAAGGTATAGCAACGTCTACCAAGGTATAGCAAAGTCTACCAAGGTATAACAAAGTAAACCAAGGTATAGCAAAGTCTACCAATGTATAGCAAAGTCTACCGAGGTATAGCAAAGTCTACCAAGGTATAGCAAAGTCTACCAAGGTCCAGCAAAGTCTACCAAGGTATAGCAAAGTCTACCAAGGTCCAGCAAAGTCTACCAAGGTCCAGCAAAGTCTACAAAGGTTCAGCAAAGTCTACCAAGGTATAGCAAAGTCTAACAAGGTCCAGCAAAGTCTACCAAGGTATAGCAAAATCTACCAAGGTATAGCAAAGTCTAGCAAGGTCCTGCAAAGTCTACCAAGGTCCAGCAAAGTCTACCAAGGTATAGCAAAGTCTTCCAAGGTCTAGCAAAGTCTACCAAGGTATAGCAAAGTCTACCAAGGTATAGCAAAGTCTACCAAGGTCCAGCAAAGTCTACCAAGGTATAGCAAAGTCTACCAAGGTATAGCAAAGTCTACCAAGGTCCAGCAAAGTCTACCAAGGTCCAGCAAAGTCTACCAAGGTCCAACAAAGTCTCCTAAGGTATAGCAAAGTCTACCAAGGTCCAGCAAAGTCTACCAAGGTAAAACAAAGTCTACCAAGGTCCAGCAAAGTCTACCAAGGTAAATCAAAGTCTACCAAGGTATAGCAAAGTCTACCAAGGTATAGCAAAGTCTACCAAGGTCCAGCAAAGTCTACCAAGGTCCAGCGAAGTCTACCAACGTATAGCGAAGTATACCAAGGTATAGCAAAGTCTACCAAGGTCCAGCAAAGTCTACCAAGGTATTGCAAAGTCTACCAAGGTATATCAAAGTCTACCAAGGTCCAGCAAAGTCTACCAAAGTATAGCAAAGTCTACCAAGGTATAGCAAAGTCTACCAAGGTATTGCAAAGTCTACCAAGGTCCAGCAAAGTCTACCAAGGTCCAGCAAAGTCTAGCAAGGTTTAGCAAAGTCTACCAAGGTATAGCAAAGTCTACCAAGGTCCAGCAAAGTCTACCAAGGTCCAGCAAAGTCTCCCAAGGTATAGCAAAGTCTACCAAGGTATAGCAAAGTCTACCAAGGTATAACAAAGTCTACCAAGGTATAGCAAAGTCTACCAATGTATAGCAAAGTCTACCAAGGTATAGCAAAGTCTACCAAGGTATAGCAAAGTCTACCAACGTATAGCAAAGTCGACCAAGGTATAGCAAAGTCTACCAAGGTCCAGCAAAGTCTACCAAGGTAAAGCAAAGTCTACCAAGGTATAGCAAAGTCTGCCAAGGTATAGCAAAGTCTACCAAGGTATAGCAACGTCTACCAAGGTATAGCAAAGTCTACCAAGGTATAACAAAGTCTACCAAGGTATAGCAAAGTCTACCAAGGTATAGCAAAGTCTGCCAAGGTATAGCAAAGTCTACGAAGGTCTAGCAACGTCTACCAAGGTATAGCAAAGTCTACCAAGGTATAACAAAGTCTACCAAGGTATAGCAAAGTCTACCAATGTATAGCAAAGTCTACCAAGGTATAGCCAAGTCTACCAAGGTCCAGCAAAGTCTACCAAGGTATAGCAAAATCTACCAAGGTATAGCAAAGTCTAGCAAGGTCCTGCAAAGTCTACCAAGGTCCAGCAAAGTCTACCAAGGTATAGCAAATTCTACCAAGGTATAGCAAAGTCTTCCAAGGTCTAGCAAAGTCTACCAAGGTATAGCAAAGTCTACCAATGTATAGCAAAGTCTACCAAGGTCCAGCAAAGTCTACCAAGGTATAGCAAAGTCTACGAAGGTCTAGCAAAGTCTACCAAGGTATAGCAAAGTCTACCAAGGTATAGCAAAGTTTACTAAGGTCCAGCAAAGTCTACCAAGGTATAGCAAAGTCTACCAAGGTATAGCAAAGTCTACCAAGATACAGCAAAGTCTGTCAAGGTCCAGCAAAGTCTACCAAGGTCCAGCAAAGTCTCCGAAGGTATAGCAAAGTCTACCAAGGTCCAGCAAAGTCTACCAAGGTATAACAAAGTCTACCAAGGTTCAGCAAAGTCTACCAAGGTATAGCAAAGTCTACCAAGGTATAGCAAAGTCTACCAAGGTATAGCAAAGTCTACCAAGGTCCAGCAAAGTCTACCAAGGTCCAGCAAAGTCTACCAACGTATAGCGAAGTCTACCAAGGTATAGCAAAGTCTACCAAGGTATAGCAAAGTCCAGCAAGATCTAGCAAAGTCTACCAAGGTATAGCAAAGTCTACCAAGGTATATCAAAGTCTACCAAGGTCCAGCAAAGTCTACCAAAGTATAGCAAAGTCTACCAAGGTATTGCAAAGTCTACCAAGCTCCAGCAAAGTCTACCAAGGTCCAGAAAAGTCTAGCAAGGTATAGCAAAGTCTACCAAGGTATAGCAAAGTCTACCAAGGTCCAGCAAAGTCTACCAAGGTATAGCAAAGTCTACCAAGGTATAGCAAAGTCTACCAAGGTATAGCAAAGTCAACCAAGGTATAGCAAATTCTACCAAGGTATAGAAAAGTCTACCAAGGTCCAGCAAAGTCTACCAAGGTCCAGCAAAGTCTACCAACGTATAGCGAAGTCTACCAAGGTATAGCAAAGTCTACCAAGGTATAGCAAAGTCTACCAAGGTATGGCAAAGTCTACCAAGGTCCAGCAAATTCTACCAAGGTATAGCAAAATCTACCAAGGTATAGCAAAGTCCAGCAAGGTATAGCAAATTCTACCAAGGTATAGCAAAGTCTACCAAGGTCTAGCAAAGTCTACCAAGGTCCAGCAAAGTCTACCAAGGTATAGCAAAGTCTACCAAGGTCTAGCAAAGTCTACCAAGGTCCAGCAAAGTCTACCAGGGTCCAGCAAAGTCTACCAAGGTCCAGCAAAGTCTACCAAGGTATAACAAAGTCTACCAAGGTCCAGTAAAGTCTACCAAGGTACAGCAAAGTCTACCAAGGTATAGCAAAGTCTACCAAGGTATAGCAAAGTCTACCAAGGTATAGCAAAGTCTACCAAGGTATAGGAAAGTCTACCAAGGTCCAGCAAAGTCTACCAAGGTCCAGCAAAGTCTACCAAGGTAAAGCAAAGTCTTTCAAGATCCAACAAAGTCTACCAAGGTATAGCAAAGTCTACCAAGGTATAGCAAAGTCTACCAAGGTATAGCAAAGTCTACTAAGGTCCAGCAAAGTCTACCAAGGTCCAGCATGGTCTACCAAGGTATAGCAAAGTCTACCAAGGTATAGCAAAGTTTACCAAGGTCCAGCAAAGTCTACCAAGGTATAGAAAAGTCTACCAAGGTATAGCAAAGTCTACCAAGATACAGCAAAGTCTGCCAAGGTCCAGCAAAGTCTACCAAGGTCCAGCAAAGTCTACCAAGGTCCAGCAAAGTCTACCAAGGTCTAGCAAAGTCTACCAAGGTATGGCAAAGTCTACCAAGGTCCAGCAAATTCTACCAAGGTATAGCAAAATCTACCAAGGTATAGCAAAGTCCAGCAAGGTATAGCAAATTCTACCAAGGTAAAACAAAGTCTACCAAGGTCTTGCAAAGTCTACCAAGGTCCAGCAAAGTCTACCAAGGTATAGCAAAGTCTATCAAGGTCTAGCAAAGTCTACCAAGGTCCAGCAAAGTCTACCAGGGTCCAGCAAAGTCTACCAAGGTCCAGCAAAGTCTACCAAGGTATAACAAAGTCTACCAAGGTCCAGTAAAGTCTACCAAGGTACAGCAAAGTCTATTAAGGTATAGCAAAGTCTACCAAGGTATAGCAAAGTCTACCAAGGTATAGCAAAGTCTACCAAGGTATAGGAAAGTCTACCAAGGTCCAGCAAAGTCTACCAAGGTCCAGCAAAGTCTACCAAGGTAAAGCAAAGTCTTTCAAGATCCAACAAAGTCTACCAAGGTATAGCAAAGTCTACCAAGGTATAGCAAAGTCTACCAAGGTATAGCAAAGTCTACTAAGGTCCAGCAAAGTCTACCAAGGTCCAGCAAAGTCTACCAAGGTATAGCAAAGTCTACCAAGGTATAGCAAAGTTTACCAAGGTCCAGCAAAGTCTACCAAGGTATAGAAAAGTCTACCAAGGTATAGCAAAGTCTACCAAGATACAGCAAAGTCTGCCAAGGTCCAGCAAAGTCTACCAACGTATAGCGAAGTCTACCAAGGTATAGCAAAGTCTACCAAGGTATAGCAAAGTCTACCAAGATCCAGCAAAGTCTACCAAGGTATAGCAAAGTCTACCAAGGTATATCAAAGTCTACCAAGGTCCAGCAAAGTCTACCAAAGTATAGCAAAGTCTACCAAGGTATTGCAAAATCTACCAAGCTCCAGCAAAGTCTACCAAGGTCCAGAAAAGTCTAGCAAGGTATAGCAAAGTCTACCAAGGTATAGCAAAGTCTACCAAGGTCCAGCAAAGTCTACCAAGGTATATCAAAGTCTACCAGGTCCAGCAAAGTCTACCAAGGTATAGCAAAGTCTACCAAGGTATAGCAAAGTCTACCAAAGTCTATCAAGGTATAGCAAAGTCTACCAAGGTCCAGCAAAGTCTACCAAGGTCCTGCAAAGTCTACCAAGGTCCAGCAAAGTCTACCAAGGTATAGCAAAGTCTACCAAGGTCCAGCAAAGTCTACCAAGGTCCAGCAAAGTCTACCAAGGTCCAGCAAAGTCTACCAAGGTATAGCAAATTCTACCAAGGTATAGCAAAGTCTACCAAGGTCTAGCAAAGTCTACCAAGGTCCAGCAAAGTCTACCAAGGTCTAGCAAAGTCTACCAAGGTCCAGCAAAGTCTACCAAGGTCCAGCAAAGTCTACCAAGGTCCAGCAAAGTCTACCAAGGTCCAGCAAAGTCTACCAAGGTATAGCAAAGTCTACCAAGGTATAGCAAAGTCTACCAAGGTCCAGCAAAGTCTACCAAGGTATAGCAAAGTCTACCAAGGTATAGCAAGGTCTACCAAGGAATAGCAAAGTCTACCAAGGTATATCAAAGTCTACCAAGGTCCAGCAAAGTCTACCAAGGTCCAGCAAAGTCTACCAAGGTCCAGCAAAGTCTACCAAGGTATGGCAAAGTCTACCAAGGTCCAGCAAAGTCTACCAAGGTATAGCAAAGTCCAGCAAGGTGTAGCAAATTCTAACAAGGTCCAGCAAAGTCTACCAATGTCCAGCAAAGTCTACCAAGGTATAGCAAAGTCTACCAAGGTCCAGCAAAGTCTACCAAGGTATAGCAAAGTCTACCAAGGTATAGCAAAGTCTACCAAGGTATAGCAAAGTCTACCAAGGTATAGCAAAGTCTACCAAGGTATAGCAAAGTCTACCAAGGTTCAGCAAAGTCTACCAAGGTATAGCAAAGTCTACCAAGGTATAGCAAAGTCTACCAAGGTCCAGCAAAGTCTACCAAGGTCCAACAAAGTCTCCTAAGGTATAGCAAAGTCTACCAAGGTCCAGCAAAGTCTACCAAGGTAAAACAAAGTCTACCAAGGTCCAGCAAAGTCTACCAAGGTATAGCAAAGTCTACCAAGGTATAGCAAAGTCTACCAAGGTATAGCAAAGTCTACCAAGGTCCAGCAAAGTCCACCAAGGTCCAGCGAAGTCTACCAAGGTCCAGCAAAGTCTACCAAGGTATTGCAAAGTCTACCAAGGTATATCAAAGTCTACCAAGGTCCAGCAAAGTCTACCAAAGTATAGCAAAGTCTACCAAGGTATAGCAAAGTCTACCAAGGTATTGCAAAGTCTACCAAGGTCCAGCAAAGTCTACCAAGGTCCAGCAAAGTCTAGCAAGGTTTAGCAAAGTCTACCAAGGTATAGCAAAGTCTACCAAGGTCCAGCAAAGTCTACCAAGGTCCAGCAAAGTCTACCAAGGTATAGCAAAGTCTACCAAGGTATAGCAAAGTCTACCAAGGTATAACAAAGTCTACCAAGGTATAGCAAAGTCTACCAATGTATAGCAAAGTCTACCAAGGTATAGCAAAGTCTACCAAGGTATAGCAAAGTCTACCAACGTATAGCAAAGTCGACCAAGGTATAGCAAAGTCTACCAAGGTCCAGCAAAGTCTACCAAGGTATAGCAAAGTCTACCAATGTCCAGCAAAGTCTACCAAGGTATAGCAAAGTCTGCCAAGGTATAGCAAAGTCTACCAAGGTATAGCAACGTCTACCAAGGTATAGCAAAGTCTACCAAGGTATAACAAAGTCTACCAAGGTATAGCAAAGTCTACCAATGTATAGCAAAGTCTACCAAGGTATAGCAAAGTCTACCAAGGTATAGCAAAGTCTACAAAGGTCCAGCAAAGTCTACCAAGGTCCAGCAAAGTATACCAAGGTCCAGCAAAGTCTACCAAGGTCCAGCAAAGTCTACCAAGGTATAGCAAAATCTACCAAGATATAGCAAAGTCTAGCAAGGTCCTGCAAAGTCTACCAAGGTCCAGCAAAGTCTACGAAGGTATAGCAAATTCTACCAAGGTATAGCAAAGTCTTCCAAGGTCTAGCAAAGTCTACCAAGGTATAGCAAAGTCTACCAATGTATAGCAAAGTCTACCAAGGTCCAGCAAAGTCTACCAAGGTATAGCAAAGTCTACGAAGGTCTAGCAAAGTCTACCAAGGTATAGCAAAGTCTACCAAGGTATAGCAAAGTTTACCAAGTTCCAGCAAAGTCTACCAAGGTATAGCAAAGTCTACCAAGGTATAGCAAAGTCTACCAAGATACAGCAAAGTCTGCCAAGGTCCAGCAAAGTCTACCAAGGTCCAGCAAAGTCTCCGAAGGTATAGCAAAGTCTACCAAGGTCCAGCAAAGTCTACCAAGGTATAACAAAGTCTACCAAGGTTCAGCAAAGTCTACCAAGGTATAGCAAAGTCTACCAAGGTATATCAAAGTCTACCAAGGTCCAGCAAAGTCTACCAAAGTATAGCAAAGTCTACCAAGGTATAGCATAGTCTACCAAGGTATTGCAAAGTCTACCAAGGTCCAGCAAAGTCTACCAAGGTCCAGCAAAGTCTAGCAAGGTTTAGCAAAGTCTACCAAGGTATAGCAAAGTCTACCAAGGTCCAGCAAAGTCTACCAAGGTCCAGCAAAGTCTACCAAGGTATAGCAAAGTCTACCAAGGTATAGCAAAGTCTACCAAGGTATAACAAAGTCTACCAAGGTATAGCAAAGTCTACCAATGTATAGCAAAGTCTACCAAGGTATAGCAAAGTCTACCAAGGTATAGCAAAGTCTACCAACGTATAGCAAAGTCGACCAAGGTATAGCAAAGTCTACCAAGGTCCAGCAAAGTCTACCAAGGTATAGCAAAGTCTACCAAGGTATAGCAAAGTCTACCAATGTCCAGCAAAGTCTACCAAGGTATAGCAAAGTCTGCCAAGGTATAGCAAAGTCTACCAAGGTATAGCAACGTCTACCAAGGTATAGCAAAGTCTACCAAGGTATAACAAAGTCTACGAAGGTATAGCAAAGTCTACCAATGTATAGCAAAGTCTACCAAGGTATAGCCAAGTCTACCAAGGTATAGCAAAGTCTACAAAGGTCCAGCAAAGTCTACCAAGGTCCAGCAAAGTCTACCAAGGTCCAGCAAAGTCTACCAAGGTATAGCAAAGTCTACCAAGGTCCAGCAAAGTCTACCAAGGTATAGCAAAATCTACCAAGGTATAGCAAAGTCTAGCAAGGTCCTGCAAAGTCTACCAAGGTCCAGCAAAGTCTACCAAGGTATAGCAAAGTCTACCAAGGTCCAGCAAAGTCTACCAAGGTATAGCAAAATCTACCAAGGTATAGCAAAGTCTAGCAAGGTCCTGCAAAGTCTACCAAGGTCCAGCAAAGTCTACCAAGGTATAGCAAATTCTACCAAGGTATAGCAAAGTCTTCCAAGGTCTAGCAAAGTCTACCAAGGTATAGCAAAGTCTACCAATGTATAGCAAAGTCTACCAAGGTCCAGCAAAGTCTACCAAGGTATAGCAAAGTCTACGAAGGTCTAGCAAAGTCTACCAAGGTATAGCAAAGTCTACCAAGGTATAGCAAAGTTTACCAAGGTCCAGCAAAGTCTACCAAGGTATAGCAAAGTCTACCAAGATACAGCAAAGTCTGCCAAGGTCCAGCAAAGTCTACCAAGGTCCAGCAAAGTCTCCGAAGGTATAGCAAAGTCTACCAATGTCCAGCAAAGTCTACCAAGGTATAACAAAGTCTACCAAGGTTCAGCAAAGTCTACCAAGGTATAGCAAAGTCTACCAAGGTATAGCAAAGTCTACCAAGGTCCAGCAAAGTCTACCAAGGTATAGCAAAGTCTACCAAGGTATAGCAAAGTCTACCAACGTCCAGCAAAGTCTACCAAGGTATAGCAAAGTCTACCAAGGTATAGCAAAGTCTACCAAGGTATAACAAAGTCTACCAAGGTATAGCAAAGTCTACCAATGTATAGCAAAGTCTACCGAGGTATAGCAAAGTCTACCAAGGTATAGCAAAGTCTACCAAGGTCCAGCAAAGTCTACCAAGGTCCAGCAAAGTCTACAAAGGTTCAGCAAAGTCTACCAAGGTATAGCAAAGTCTAACAAGGTCCAGCAAAGTCTACCAAGGTATAGCAAAATCTACCAAGGTATAGCAAAGTCTAGCAAGGTCCTGCAAAGTCTACCAAGGTCCAGCAAAGTCTACCAAGGTATAGCAAAGTCTTCCAAGGTCTAGCAAAGTCTACCAAGGTATAGCAAAGTCTACCAAGGTATAGCAAAGTCTACCAAGGTCCAGCAAAGTCTACCAAGGTATAGCAAAGTCTACCAAGGTATAGCAAAGTCTACCAAGGTCCAGCAAAGTCTACCAAGGTCCAGCAAAGTCTACCAAGGTCCAACAAAGTCTCCTAAGGTATAGCAAAGTCTACCAAGGTCCAGCAAAGTCTACCAAGGTAAAACAAAGTCTACCAAGGTCCAGCAAAGTCTACCAAGGTAAAACAAAGTCTACCAAGGTATAGCAAAGTCTACCAAGGTCCAGCAAAGTCTACCAAGGTCCAGCGAAGTCTACCAACGTATAGCGAAGTATACCAAGGTATAGCAAAGTCTACCAAGGTCCAGCAAAGTCTACCAAGGTATTGCAAAGTCTACCAAGGTATATCAAAGTCTACCAAGGTCCAGCAAAGTCTACCAAAGTATAGCAAAGTCTACCAAGGTATAGCAAAGTCTACCAAGGTATTGCAAAGTCTACCAAGGTCCAGCAAAGTCTACCAAGGTCCAGCAAAGTCTAGCAAGGTTTAGCAAAGTCTACCAAGGTATAGCAAAGTCTACCAAGGTCCAGCAAAGTCTACCAAGGTCCAGCAAAGTCTACCAAGGTATAGCAAAGTCTACCAAGGTATAGCAAAGTCTACCAAGGTATAACAAAGTCTACCAAGGTATAGCAAAGTCTACCAATGTATAGCAAAGTCTACCAAGGTATAGCAAAGTCTACCAAGGTATAGCAAAGTCTACCAACGTATAGCAAAGTCGACCAAGGTATAGCAAAGTCTACCAAGGTCCAGCAAAGTCTACCAAGGTATAGCAAAGTCTACCAATGTCCAGCAAAGTCTACCAAGGTATAGCAAAGTCTGCCAAGGTATAGCAAAGTCTACCAAGGTATAGCAACGTCTACCAAGGTATAGCAAAGTCTACCAAGGTATAACAAAGTCTACCAAGGTATAGCAAAGTCTACCAATGTATAGCAAAGTCTACCAAGGTATAGCCAAGTCTACCAAGGTATAGCAAAGTCTACAAAGGTCCAGCAAAGTCTACCAAGGTCCAGCAAAGTCTACCAAGGTCCAGCAAAGTCTACCAAGGTATAGCAAAGTCTACCAAGGTCCAGCAAAGTCTACCAAGGTATAGCAAAATCTACCAAGGTATTGCAAAGTCTAGCAAGGTCCTGCAAAGTCTACCAAGGTCCAGCAAAGTCTACCAAGGTATAGCAAATTCTACCAAGGTATAGCAAAGTCTTCCAAGGTCTAGCAAAGTCTACCAAGGTATAGCAAAGTCTACCAATGTATAGCAAAGTCTACCAAGGTCCAGCAAAGTCTACCAAGGTATAGCAAAGTCTACGAAGGTCTAGCAAAGTCTACCAAGGTATAGCAAAGTCTACCAAGGTATAGCAAAGTTTACCAAGGTCCAGCAAAGTCTACCAAGGTATAGCAAAGTCTACCAAGGTATAGCAAAGTCTACCAAGATACAGCAAAGTCTGTCAAGGTCCAGCAAAGTCTACCAAGGTCCAGCAAAGTCTCCGAAGGTATAGCAAAGTCTACCAAGGTCCAGCAAAGTCTAACAAGGTATAACATCTGTCTCGCGTGTGTAGCAAAGTCTACCAAGGTATAGCAAAGTCTACCAAGGTATAGCAAAGTCTACCAAGGTATAGCAAAGTCTACCAAGGTCCAGCAAAGTCTACCAAGGTCCAGCAAAGTCTACCAACGTATAGCAAAGTCTACCAAGGTATAGCAAAGTCTACCAAGGTATAGCAAAGTCTAGCAAGATCTAGCAAAGTCTACCAAGGTATAGCAAAGTCTACCAAGGTATATCAAAGTCTACCAAGGTCCAGCAAAGTCTACCAAAGTATAGCAAAGTCTACCAAGGTATTGCAAAGTCTACCAAGCTCCAGCAAAGTCCACCAAGGTCCAGAAAAGTCTAGCAAGGTATAGCAAAGTCTACCAAGGTATAGCAAAGTCTACCAAGGTCCAGCAAAGTCTACCAAGGTATAGCAAAGTCTACCAAGGTATAGCAAAGTCTACCATGTCCAGCAAAGTCTACCAAGGTATAGCAAAGTCTACCAAGGTATAGCAAAGTCTACCAAGGTATAGCAAAGTCTACCAAGGTCCAGCAAAGTCTACCAAGGTCCTGCAAAGTCTACCAAGGTCCAGCAAAGTCTTCCAAGGTATAGCAAAGTCTACCAAGGTCCAGCAAAGTCTACCAAGGTCCAGCAAAGTCTACCAAGGTCCAGCAAAGTCAACCAAGGTATAGCAAATTCTACCAAGGTATAGCAAAGTCTACCAAGGTCTAGCAAAGTCTACCAAGGTCCAGCAAAGTCTACCAAGGTATAGCAAAGTCTACCAAGGTCCAGCAAAGTCTACCAAGGTCCAGCAAAGTCTACCAAGGTCCAGCTAAGTCTACCAAGGTATAGCAAAGTCTACCAAGGTCCAGCAAAGTCTACCAAGGTATAGCAAAGTCTACCAAGGTATAGCAAAGTCTACCAAGGAATAGCAAAGTCTACCAAGGTATATCAAAGTCTACCAAGGTCCAGCAAAGTCTACCAAGGTCCAGCAAAGTCTACCAAGGTCCAGCAAAGTCTACCAAGGTATGGCAAAGTCTACCAAGGTCCAGCAAAGTCTACCAAGGTATAGCAAAATCTACCAAGGTATAGCAAAGTCCAGCAAGGTATAGCAAATTCTACCAAGGTATAGCAAAGTCTACCAAGGTCTAGCAAAGTCTACCAAGGTCCAGCAAAGTCTACCAAGGTATAGCAAAGTCTACCAAGGTCTAGCAAAGTCTACCAAGGTCCAGCAAAGTCTACCAAGGTCCAGCAAAGTCTACCAAGGTCCAGCAAAGTCTACCAAGGTATAACAAAGTCTACCAAGGTCCAGTAAAGTCTACCAAGGTACAGCAAAGTCTACCAAGGTATAGCAAAGTCTACCAAGGTATAGCAAAGTCTACCAAGGTATAGCAAAGTCTACCAAGGTATAGGAAAGTCTACCAAGGTCCAGCAAAGTCTACCAAGGTCCAGCAAAGTCGACCAAGGTAAAGCAAAGTCTTTCAAGATCCAACAAAGTCTACCAAGGTATAGCAAAGTCTACCAAGGTATAGCAAAGTCTACTAAGGTCCAGCAAAGTCTACCAAGGTCCAGCAAAGTCTACCAAGGTATAGCAAAGTCTACCAAGGTATAGCAAAGTTTACCAAGGTCCAGCAAAGTCTACCAAGGTATAGAAAAGTCTACCAAGGTATAGCAAAGTCTACCAAGATACAGCAAAGTCTGCCAATGTCCAGCAAAGTCTACCAAGGTCCAGCAAAGTCTCCGAAGGTATAGCAAAGTCTACCAAGGTCCAGCAAAGTCTACCAAGGTATAACAAAGTCTACCAAGGTTCAGCAAAGTCTACCAAGGTATAGCAAAGTCTACCAAGGTATAGCAAAGTCTACCAAGGTCCAGCAAAGTCTACCAAGGTCCAGCAAAGTCTACCAACGTATAGCGAAGTCTACCAAGGTATAGCAAAGTCTACCAAGGTATAGCAAAGTCTACCAAGGTATGGCAAAGTCTACCAAGGTCCAGCAAAGTCTACCAAGGTATAGCAAAATCTACCAAGGTATAGCAAAGTCCAGCAAGGTATAGCAAAGTCTACCAAGGTATAGCAAAGTCTACCAAGGTCTAGCAAAGTCTACCAAGCTCCAGCAAAGGGTACCAGGGTCCAGCAAAGTCTACCAAGGTCCAGCAAAGTCTACCAAGGTATAACAAAGTCTACCAAGGTCCAGTAAAGTCTACCAAGGTACAGCAAAGTCTACCAAGGTATAGCAAAGTCTACCAAGGTATAGCAAAGTCTACCAAGGTATAGGAAAGTCTACCAAGGTCCAGCAAAGTCTACCAAGGTCCAGCAAAGTCTACCAAGGTAAAGCAAAGTCTTTCAAGATCCAACAAAGTCTACCAAGGTATAGCAAAGTCTACCAAGGTATAGCAAAGTCTACCAAGGTATAGCAAAGTCTACTAAGGTCCAGCAAAGTCTACCAAGGTCCAGCAAAGTCTACCAAGGTATAGCAAAGTCTACCAAGGTATAGCAAAGTTTACCAAGGTCCAGCAAAGTCTACCAAGGTATAGAAAAGTCTACCAAGGTATAGCAAAGTCTACCAAGATACAGCAAAGTCTGCCAAGGTCCAGCAAAGTCTACCAAGGTCCAGCAAAGTCTACGAAGGTATAGCAAAGTCTACCAAGGTCCAGCAAAGTCTACCAAGGTATAACAAAGTCTACCAAGGTTCAGCAAAGTCTACCAAGGTATAGCAAAGTCTACCAAGGTATAGCAAAGTCTACCAAGGTATAGCAAAGTCTACCAAGGTCCAGCAAAGTCTACCAAGGTCCAGCAAAGTCTACCAACGTATAGCGAAGTCTACCAAGGTATAGCAAAGTCTACCAAGGTATAGCAAAGTCTACCAAGATCCAGCAAAGTCTACCAAGGTATAGCAAAGTCTACCAAGGTATATCAAAGTCTACCAAGGTCCAGCAAAGTCTACCAAAGTATAGCAAAGTCTACCAAGGTCCAGCAAAGTCTTCCAAGGTATAGCAAAGTCTACCAAGGTATAGCAAAGTCTACCAAGGTATAACAAAGTCTACCAAGGTATAGCAAAGTCTACCAATGTATAGCAAAGTCTACCAAGGTATAGCAAAGTCTACCAAGGTATAGCAAAGTCTACCAACGTATAGCAAAGTCGACCAAGGTATAGCAAAGTCTACCAAGGTCCAGCAAAGTCTACCAAGGTATAGCAAAGTCTACCAAGGTATAGCAAAGTCTACCAATGTCCAGCAAAGTCTACCAAGGTATAGCAAAGTCTGCCAAGGTATAGCAAAGTCTACCAAGGTATAGCAACGTCTACCAAGGTATAGCAAAGTCTACCAAGGTATAACAAAGTCTACCAAGGTATAGCAAAGTCTACCAATGTATAGCAAAGTCTACCAAGGTATAGCCAAGTCTACCAAGGTATAGCAAAGTCTACAAAGGTCCAGCAAAGTCTACCAAGGTCCAGCAAAGTCTACCAAGGTCCAGCAAAGTCTACCAAGGTATAGCAAAGTCTACCAAGGTCCAGCAAAGTCTACCAAGGTCCAGCAAAGTCTACCAAGGTATAGCAAAGTCTACCAAGGTCCTGCAAAGTCTACCAAGGTCCAGCAAAGTCTACCAAGGTATAGCAAATTCTACCAAGGTAGAGCAAAGTCTTCCAAGGTCTAGCAAAGTCTACCAAGGTATAGCAAAGTCTACCAATGTATAGCAAAGTCTACCAAGGTCCAGCAAAGTCTACCAAGGTCTAGCAAAGTCTACCAAGGTCCAGCAAAGTCTACCAAGGTATAGCAAAGTCTACCAAGGTCTAGCAAAGTCTACCAAGCTCCAGCAAAGGGTACCAGGGTCCAGCAAAGTCTACCAAGGTCCAGCAAAGTCTACCAAGGTATAACAAAGTCTACCAAGGTCCAGTAAAGTCTACCAAGGTACAGCAAAGTCTACCAAGGTATAGCAAAGTCTACCAAGGTATAGCAAAGTCTACCAAGGTATAGCAAAGTCTACCAAGGTATAGGAAAGTCTACCAAGGTCCAGCAAAGTCTACCAAGGTCCAGCAAAGTCTACCAAGGTAAAGCAAAGTCTTTCAAGATCCAACAAAGTCTACCAAGGTATAGCAAAGTCTACCAAGGTATAGCAAAGTCTACCAAGGTATAGCAAAGTCTACTAAGGTCCAGCAAAGTCTACCAAGGTCCAGCAAAGTCTACCAAGGTATAGCAAAGTCTACCAAGGTATAGCAAAGTTTACCAAGGTCCAGCAAAGTCTACCAAGGTATAGAAAAGTCTACCAAGGTATAGCAAAGTCTACCAAGATACAGCAAAGTCTGCCAAGGTCCAGCAAAGTCTACCAAGGTCCAGCAAAGTCTACGAAGGTATAGCAAAGTCTACCAAGGTCCAGCAAAGTCTACCAAGGTATAACAAAGTCTACCAAGGTTCAGCAAAGTCTACCAAGGTATAGCAAAGTCTAAGTCTACCAAGGTATAGCAAAGTCTACCAAGGTCCAGCAAAGTCTACCAAGGTCCAGCAAAGTCTACCAACGTATATCGAAGTCTACCAAGGTATAGCAAAGTCTACCAAGGTATAGCAAAGTCTACCAAGGTCCAGAAAAGTCTAGCAAGGTATAGCAAAGTCTACCAAGGTATAGCAAAGTCTACCAAGGTCCAGCAAAGTCTACCAAGGTATAGCAAAGTCTACCAAGGTATAGCAAAGTCTACCAGGTCCAGCAAAGTCTACCAAGGTATAGCAAAGTCTATCAAGGTAAAGCAAAGTCTACCAAGGTCCAGCAAAGTCTACCAAGGTCCTGCAAAGTCTACCAAGGTCCAGCAAAGTCTACCAAGGTATAGCAAAGTCTACCAAGGTCCAGCAAAGTCTACCAAGGTCCAGCAAAGTCTACCAAGGTCCAGCAAAGTCTACCAAGGTATAGCAAATTCTAACAAGGTATAGCAAAGTCTACCAAGGTCTAGCAAAGTCTACCAAGGTCCAGCAAAGTCTACCAATGTATAGCAAAGTCTACCAAGGTCCAGCAAAGTCTACCAAGGTCTAGCAAAGTCTACCAAGGTCCAGCAAAGTCTACCAAGGTATAGCAAAGTCTACCAAGGTCTAGCAAAGTCTACCAAGGTCCAGCAAAGTCTACCAGGGTCCAGCAAAGTCTACCAAGGTCCAGCAAAGTCTACCAAGGTATAACAAAGTCTACCAAGGTATTGCAAAGTCTACCAAGGTCCAGCAAAGTCTACCAAGGTCCAGCAAAGTCTAGCAAGGTTTAGCAAAGTCTACCAAGGTATAGCAAAGTCTACCAAGGTCCAGCAAAGTCTACCAAGGTCCAGCAAAGTCTTCCAAGGTATAGCAAAGTCTACCAAGGTATAGCAAAGTCTACCAAGGTATAACAAAGTCTACCAAGGTATAGCAAAGTCTACCAATGTATAGCAAAGTCTACCAAGGTATAGCAAAGTCTACCAAGGTATAGCAAAGTCTACCAACGTATAGCAAAGTCGACCAAGGTATAGCAAAGTCTACCAAGGTATAGCAAAGTCTGCCAAGGTATAGCAAAGTCTACGAAGGTCTAGCAACGTCTACCAAGGTATAGCAAAGTCTACCAAGGTATAACAAAGTCTACCAAGGTATAGCAAAGTCTACCAATGTATAGCAAAGTCTACCAAGGTATAGCCAAGTCTACCAAGGTCCAGCAAAGTCTACCAAGGTATAGCAAAATCTACCAAGGTATAGCAAAGTCTACCAAGGTCCAGCAAAGTCTACCAAGGTATAGCAAAGTCTACGAAGGTCTAGCAAAGTCTACCAAGGTATAGCAAAGTCTACCAAGGTATAGCAAAGTTTACTAAGGTCCAGCAAAGTCTACCAAGGTATAGCAAAGTCTACCAAGGTATAGCAAAGTCTACCAAGATACAGCAAAGTCTGTCAAGGTCCAGCAAAGTCTACCAAGGTCCAGCAAAGTCTCCGAAGGTATAGCAAAGTCTACCAAGGTCCAGCAAAGTCTACCAAGGTATAACAAAGTCTACCAAGGTTCAGCAAAGTCTACCAAGGTATAGCAAAGTCTACCAAGGTATAGCAAAGTCTACCAAGGTATAGCAAAGTCTACCAAGGTCCAGCAAAGTCTACCAAGGTCCAGCAAAGTCTACCAACGTATAGCGAAGTCTACCAAGGTATAGCAAAGTCTACCAAGGTATAGCAAAGTCCAGCAAGATCTAGCAAAGTCTACCAAGGTATAGCAAAGTCTACCAAGGTATATCAAAGTCTACCAAGGTCCAGCAAAGTCTACCAAAGTATAGCAAAGTCTACCAAGGTATTGCAAAGTCTACCAAGCTCCAGCAAAGTCTACCAAGGTCCAGAAAAGTCTAGCAAGGTATAGCAAAGTCTACCAAGGTATAGCAAAGTCTACCAAGGTCCAGCAAAGTCTACCAAGGTATAGCAAAGTCTACCAAGGTATAGCAAAGTCTACCAAGGTATAGCAAAGTCAACCAAGGTATAGCAAATTCTACCAAGGTATAGAAAAGTCTACCAAGGTCCAGCAAAGTCTACCAAGGTCCAGCAAAGTCTACCAACGTATAGCGAAGTCTACCAAGGTATAGCAAAGTCTACCAAGGTATAGCAAAGTCTACCAAGGTATGGCAAAGTCTACCAAGGTCCAGCAAATTCTACCAAGGTATAGCAAAATCTACCAAGGTATAGCAAAGTCCAGCAAGGTATAGCAAATTCTACCAAGGTATAGCAAAGTCTACCAAGGTCTAGCAAAGTCTACCAAGGTCCAGCAAAGTCTACCAAGGTATAGCAAAGTCTACCAAGGTCTAGCAAAGTCTACCAAGGTCCAGCAAAGTCTACCAGGGTCCAGCAAAGTCTACCAAGGTCCAGCAAAGTCTACCAAGGTATAACAAAGTCTACCAAGGTCCAGTAAAGTCTACCAAGGTACAGCAAAGTCTACCAAGGTATAGCAAAGTCTACCAAGGTATAGCAAAGTCTACCAAGGTATAGCAAAGTCTACCAAGGTATAGGAAAGTCTACCAAGGTCCAGCAAAGTCTACCAAGGTCCAGCAAAGTCTACCAAGGTAAAGCAAAGTCTTTCAAGATCCAACAAAGTCTACCAAGGTATAGCAAAGTCTACCAAGGTATAGCAAAGTCTACCAAGGTATAGCAAAGTCTACTAAGGTCCAGCAAAGTCTACCAAGGTCCAGCATGGTCTACCAAGGTATAGCAAAGTCTACCAAGGTATAGCAAAGTTTACCAAGGTCCAGCAAAGTCTACCAAGGTATAGAAAAGTCTACCAAGGTATAGCAAAGTCTACCAAGATACAGCAAAGTCTGCCAAGGTCCAGCAAAGTCTACCAAGGTCCAGCAAAGTCTACCAAGGTCCAGCAAAGTCTACCAAGGTCTAGCAAAGTCTACCAAGGTATGGCAAAGTCTACCAAGGTCCAGCAAATTCTACCAAGGTATAGCAAAATCTACCAAGGTATAGCAAAGTCCAGCAAGGTATAGCAAATTCTACCAAGGTATTGCAAAGTCTACCAAGGTCCAGCAAAGTCTACCAAGGTATAGCAAAGTCTATCAAGGTCTAGCAAAGTCTACCAAGGTCCAGCAAAGTCTACCAGGGTCCAGCAAAGTCTACCAAGGTCCAGCAAAGTCTACCAAGGTATAACAAAGTCTACCAAGGTCCAGTAAAGTCTACCAAGGTACAGCAAAGTCTATTAAGGTATAGCAAAGTCTACCAAGGTATAGCAAAGTCTACCAAGGTATAGCAAAGTCTACCAAGGTATAGGAAAGTCTACCAAGGTCCAGCAAAGTCTACCAAGGTCCAGCAAAGTCTACCAAGGTAAAGCAAAGTCTTTCAAGATCCAACAAAGTCTACCAAGGTATAGCAAAGTCTACCAAGGTATAGCAAAGTCTACCAAGGTATAGCAAAGTCTACTAAGGTCCAGCAAAGTCTACCAAGGTCCAGCAAAGTCTACCAAGGTATAGCAAAGTCTACCAAGGTATAGCAAAGTTTACCAAGGTCCAGCAAAGTCTACCAAGGTATAGAAAAGTCTACCAAGGTATAGCAAAGTCTACCAAGATACAGCAAAGTCTGCCAAGGTCCAGCAAAGTCTACCAACGTATAGCGAAGTCTACCAAGGTATAGCAAAGTCTACCAAGGTATAGCAAAGTCTACCAAGATCCAGCAAAGTCTACCAAGGTATAGCAAAGTCTACCAAGGTATATCAAAGTCTACCAAGGTCCAGCAAAGTCTACCAAAGTATAGCAAAGTCTACCAAGGTATTGCAAAATCTACCAAGCTCCAGCAAAGTCTACCAAGGTCCAGAAAAGTCTAGCAAGGTATAGCAAAGTCTACCAAGGTATAGCAAAGTCTACCAAGGTCCAGCAAAGTCTACCAAGGTATAGCAAAGTCTACCAGGTCCAGCAAAGTCTACCAAGGTATAGCAAAGTCTACCAAGGTATAGCAAAGTCTACCAAAGTCTATCAAGGTATAGCAAAGTCTACCAAGGTCCAGCAAAGTCTACCAAGGTCCTGCAAAGTCTACCAAGGTCCAGCAAAGTCTACCAAGGTATAGCAAAGTCTACCAAGGTCCAGCAAAGTCTACCAAGGTCCAGCAAAGTCTACCAAGGTCCAGCAAAGTCTACCAAGGTATAGCAAATTCTACCAAGGTATAGCAAAGTCTACCAAGGTCTAGCAAAGTCTACCAAGGTCCAGCAAAGTCTACCAAGGTCTAGCAAAGTCTACCAAGGTCCAGCAAAGTCTACCAAGGTCCAGCAAAGTCTACCAAGGTCCAGCAAAGTCTACCAAGGTCCAGCAAAGTCTACCAAGGTATAGCAAAGTCTACCAAGGTATAGCAAAGTCTACCAAGGTCCAGCAAAGTCTACCAAGGTATAGCAAAGTCTACCAAGGTATAGCAAGGTCTACCAAGGAATAGCAAAGTCTACCAAGGTATATCAAAGTCTACCAAGGTCCAGCAAAGTCTACCAAGGTCCAGCAAAGTCTACCAAGGTCCAGCAAAGTCTACCAAGGTATGGCAAAGTCTACCAAGGTCCAGCAAAGTCTACCAAGGTATAGCAAAGTCCAGCAAGGTGTAGCAAATTCTACCAAGGTCCAGCAAAGTCTACCAATGTCCAGCAAAGTCTACCAAGGTATAGCAAAGTCTACCAAGGTCCAGCAAAGTCTACCAAGGTATAGCAAAGTCTACCAAGGTATAGCAAAGTCTACCAAGGTATAGCAAAGTCTACCAAGGTATAGCAAAGTCTACCAAGGTATAGCAAAGTCTACCAAGGTCCAGCAAAGTCTACCAAGGTATAGCAAAGTCTACCAAGGTATAGCAAAGTCTACCAAGGTCCAGCAAAGTCTACCAAGGTCCAACAAAGTCTCCTAAGGTATAGCAAAGTCTACCAAGGTCCAGCAAAGTCTACCAAGGTAAAACAAAGTCTACCAAGGTCCAGCAAAGTCTACCAAGGTATAGCAAAGTCTACCAAGGTATAGCAAAGTCTACCAAGGTATAGCAAAGTCTACCAAGGTCCAGCAAAGTCCACCAAGGTCCAGCGAAGTCTACCAAGGTCCAGCAAAGTCTACCAAGGTATTGCAAAGTCTACCAAGGTATATCAAAGTCTACCAAGGTCCAGCAAAGTCTACCAAAGTATAGCAAAGTCTACCAAGGTATAGCAAAGTCTACCAAGGTA
Organism: Trichomycterus rosablanca; assembly: GCF_030014385.1. Lineage (NCBI taxonomy): Eukaryota > Metazoa > Chordata > Actinopteri > Siluriformes > Trichomycteridae > Trichomycterus > Trichomycterus rosablanca. Next base: position 39,047,560 of record NC_085993.1, read on the forward strand.
TTGCAAAGTCTACCAAGGTCCAGCAAAGTCTACCAAGGTCCAGCAAAGTCTAGCAAGGTTTAGCAAAGTCTACCAAGGTATAGCAAAGTCTACCAAGGTCCAGCAAAGTCTACCAAGGTCCAGCAAAGTCTACCAAGGTATAGCAAAGTCTACCAAGGTATAGCAAAGTCTACCAAGGTATAACAAAGTCTACCAAGGTATAGCAAAGTCTACCAATGTATAGCAAAGTCTACCAAGGTATAGCAAAGTCTACCAAGGTATAGCAAAGTCTACCAACGTATAGCAAAGTCGACCAAGGTATAGCAAAGTCTACCAAGGTCCAGCAAAGTCTACCAAGGTATAGCAAAGTCTACCAATGTCCAGCAAAGTCTACCAAGGTATAGCAAAGTCTGCCAAGGTATAGCAAAGTCTACCAAGGTATAGCAACGTCTACCAAGGTATAGCAAAGTCTACCAAGGTATAACAAAGTCTACCAAGGTATAGCAAAGTCTACCAATGTATAGCAAAGTCTACCAAGGTATAGCAAAGTCTACCAAGGTATAGCAAAGTCTACAAAGGTCCAGCAAAGTCTACCAAGGTCCAGCAAAGTATACCAAGGTCCAGCAAAGTCTACCAAGGTCCAGCAAAGTCTACCAAGGTATAGCAAAATCTACCAAGATATAGCAAAGTCTAGCAAGGTCCTGCAAAGTCTACCAAGGTCCAGCAAAGTCTACGAAGGTATAGCAAATTCTACCAAGGTATAGCAAAGTCTTCCAAGGTCTAGCAAAGTCTACCAAGGTATAGCAAAGTCTACCAATGTATAGCAAAGTCTACCAAGGTCCAGCAAAGTCTACCAAGGTATAGCAAAGTCTACGAAGGTCTAGCAAAGTCTACCAAGGTATAGCAAAGTCTACCAAGGTATAGCAAAGTTTACCAAGTTCCAGCAAAGTCTACCAAGGTATAGCAAAGTCTACCAAGGTATAGCAAAGTCTACCAAGATACAGCAAAGTCTGCCAAGGTCCAGCAAAGTCTACCAAGGTCCAGCAAAGTCTCCGAAGGTATAGCAAAGTCTACCAAGGTCCAGCAAAGTCTACCAAGGTATAACAAAGTCTACCAAGGTTCAGCAAAGTCTACCAAGGTATAGCAAAGTCTACCAAGGTATATCAAAGTCTACCAAGGTCCAGCAAAGTCTACCAAAGTATAGCAAAGTCTACCAAGGTATAGCATAGTCTACCAAGGTATTGCAAAGTCTACCAAGGTCCAGCAAAGTCTACCAAGGTCCAGCAAAGTCTAGCAAGGTTTAGCAAAGTCTACCAAGGTATAGCAAAGTCTACCAAGGTCCAGCAAAGTCTACCAAGGTCCAGCAAAGTCTACCAAGGTATAGCAAAGTCTACCAAGGTATAGCAAAGTCTACCAAGGTATAACAAAGTCTACCAAGGTATAGCAAAGTCTACCAATGTATAGCAAAGTCTACCAAGGTATAGCAAAGTCTACCAAGGTATAGCAAAGTCTACCAACGTATAGCAAAGTCGACCAAGGTATAGCAAAGTCTACCAAGGTCCAGCAAAGTCTACCAAGGTATAGCAAAGTCTACCAAGGTATAGCAAAGTCTACCAATGTCCAGCAAAGTCTACCAAGGTATAGCAAAGTCTGCCAAGGTATAGCAAAGTCTACCAAGGTATAGCAACGTCTACCAAGGTATAGCAAAGTCTACCAAGGTATAACAAAGTCTACGAAGGTATAGCAAAGTCTACCAATGTATAGCAAAGTCTACCAAGGTATAGCCAAGTCTACCAAGGTATAGCAAAGTCTACAAAGGTCCAGCAAAGTCTACCAAGGTCCAGCAAAGTCTACCAAGGTCCAGCAAAGTCTACCAAGGTATAGCAAAGTCTACCAAGGTCCAGCAAAGTCTACCAAGGTATAGCAAAATCTACCAAGGTATAGCAAAGTCTAGCAAGGTCCTGCAAAGTCTACCAAGGTCCAGCAAAGTCTACCAAGGTATAGCAAAGTCTACCAAGGTCCAGCAAAGTCTACCAAGGTATAGCAAAATCTACCAAGGTATAGCAAAGTCTAGCAAGGTCCTGCAAAGTCTACCAAGGTCCAGCAAAGTCTACCAAGGTATAGCAAATTCTACCAAGGTATAGCAAAGTCTTCCAAGGTCTAGCAAAGTCTACCAAGGTATAGCAAAGTCTACCAATGTATAGCAAAGTCTACCAAGGTCCAGCAAAGTCTACCAAGGTATAGCAAAGTCTACGAAGGTCTAGCAAAGTCTACCAAGGTATAGCAAAGTCTACCAAGGTATAGCAAAGTTTACCAAGGTCCAGCAAAGTCTACCAAGGTATAGCAAAGTCTACCAAGATACAGCAAAGTCTGCCAAGGTCCAGCAAAGTCTACCAAGGTCCAGCAAAGTCTCCGAAGGTATAGCAAAGTCTACCAATGTCCAGCAAAATCTACCAAGGTATAACAAAGTCTACCAAGGTTCAGCAAAGTCTACCAAGGTATAGCAAAGTCTACCAAGGTATAGCAAAGTCTACCAAGGTCCAGCAAAGTCTACCAAGGTATAGCAAAGTCTACCAAGGTATAGCAAAGTCTACCAACGTCCAGCAAAGTCTACCAAGGTATAGCAAAGTCTACCAAGGTATAGCAAAGTCTACCAAGGTATAACAAAGTCTACCAAGGTATAGCAAAGTCTACCAATGTATAGCAAAGTCTACCGAGGTATAGCAAAGTCTACCAAGGTATAGCAAAGTCTACCAAGGTCCAGCAAAGTCTACCAAGGTCCAGCAAAGTCTACAAAGGTTCAGCAAAGTCTACCAAGGTATAGCAAAGTCTAACAAGGTCCAGCAAAGTCTACCAAGGTATAGCAAAATCTACCAAGGTATAGCAAAGTCTAGCAAGGTCCTGCAAAGTCTACCAAGGTCCAGCAAAGTCTACCAAGGTATAGCAAAGTCTTCCAAGGTCTAGCAAAGTCTACCAAGGTATAGCAAAGTCTACCAAGGTATAGCAAAGTCTACCAAGGTCCAGCAAAGTCTACCAAGGTATAGCAAAGTCTACCAAGGTATAGCAAAGTCTACCAAGGTCCAGCAAAGTCTACCAAGGTCCAGCAAAGTCTACCAAGGTCCAACAAAGTCTCCTAAGGTATAGCAAAGTCTACCAAGGTCCAGCAAAGTCTACCAAGGTAAAACAAAGTCTACCAAGGTCCAGCAAAGTCTACCAAGGTAAAACAAAGTCTACCAAGGTATAGCAAAGTCTACCAAGGTCCAGCAAAGTCTACCAAGGTCCAGCGAAGTCTACCAACGTATAGCGAAGTATACCAAGGTATAGCAAAGTCTACCAAGGTCCAGCAAAGTCTACCAAGGTATTGCAAAGTCTACCAAGGTATATCAAAGTCTACCAAGGTCCAGCAAAGTCTACCAAAGTATAGCAAAGTCTACCAAGGTATAGCAAAGTCTACCAAGGTATTGCAAAGTCTACCAAGGTCCAGCAAAGTCTACCAAGGTCCAGCAAAGTCTAGCAAGGTTTAGCAAAGTCTACCAAGGTATAGCAAAGTCTACCAAGGTCCAGCAAAGTCTACCAAGGTCCAGCAAAGTCTACCAAGGTATAGCAAAGTCTACCAAGGTATAGCAAAGTCTACCAAGGTATAACAAAGTCTACCAAGGTATAGCAAAGTCTACCAATGTATAGCAAAGTCTACCAAGGTATAGCAAAGTCTACCAAGGTATAGCAAAGTCTACCAACGTATAGCAAAGTCGACCAAGGTATAGCAAAGTCTACCAAGGTCCAGCAAAGTCTACCAAGGTATAGCAAAGTCTACCAAGGTATAGCAAAGTCTACCAATGTCCAGCAAAGTCTACCAAGGTATAGCAAAGTCTGCCAAGGTATAGCAAAGTCTACCAAGGTATAGCAACGTCTACCAAGGTATAGCAAAGTCTACCAAGGTATAACAAAGTCTACCAAGGTATAGCAAAGTCTACCAATGTATAGCAAAGTCTACCAAGGTATAGCCAAGTCTACCAAGGTATAGCAAAGTCTACAAAGGTCCAGCAAAGTCTACCAAGGTCCAGCAAAGTCTACCAAGGTCCAGCAAAGTCTACCAAGGTATAGCAAAGTCTACCAAGGTCCAGCAAAGTCTACCAAGGTATAGCAAAATCTACCAAGGTATTGCAAAGTCTAGCAAGGTCCTGCAAAGTCTACCAAGGTCCAGCAAAGTCTACCAAGGTATAGCAAATTCTACCAAGGTATAGCAAAGTCTTCCAAGGTCTAGCAAAGTCTACCAAGGTATAGCAAAGTCTACCAATGTATAGCAAAGTCTACCAAGGTCCAGCAAAGTCTACCAAGGTATAGCAAAGTCTACGAAGGTCTAGCAAAGTCTACCAAGGTATAGCAAAGTCTACCAAGGTATAGCAAAGTTTACCAAGGTCCAGCAAAGTCTACCAAGGTATAGCAAAGTCTACCAAGGAATAGCAAAGTCTACCAAGGTATAGCAAAGTCTACCAAGGTCCAGCAAAGTCTACCAAGGTCCAGCAAAGTCTACCAACGTATAGCGAAGTCTACCAAGGTATAGCAAAGTCTACCAAGGTATAGCAAAGTCTAGCAAGATCTAGCAAAGTCTACCAAGGTATAGCAAAGTCTACCAAGGTATATCAAAGTCTACCAAGGTCCAGCAAAGTCTACCAAAGTATAGCAAAGTCTACCAAGGTATTGCAAAGTCTACCAAGCTCCAGCAAAGTCCACCAAGGTCCAGAAAAGTCTAGCAAGGTATAGCAAAGTCTACCAAGGTATAGCAAAGTCTACCAAGGTCCAGCAAAGTCTACCAAGGTATAGCAAAGTCTACCAAGGTATAGCAAAGTCTACCATGTCCAGCAAAGTCTACCAAGGTATAGCAAAGTCTACCAAGGTATAGCAAAGTCTACCAAGGTATAGCAAAGTCTACCAAGGTCCAGCAAAGTCTACCAAGGTCCTGCAAAGTCTACCAAGGTCCAGCAAAGTCTTCCAAGGTATAGCAAAGTCTACCAAGGTCCAGCAAAGTCTACCAAGGTCCAGCAAAGTCTACCAAGGTCCAGCAAAGTCAACCAAGGTATAGCAAATTCTACCAAGGTATAGCAAAGTCTACCAAGGTCTAGCAAAGTCTACCAAGGTCCAGCAAAGTCTACCAAGGTATAGCAAAGTCTACCAAGGTCCAGCAAAGTCTACCAAGGTCCAGCAAAGTCTACCAAGGTCCAGCTAAGTCTACCAAGGTATAGCAAAGTCTACCAAGGTCCAGCAAAGTCTACCAAGGTATAGCAAAGTCTACCAAGGTATAGCAAAGTCTACCAAGGAATAGCAAAGTCTACCAAGGTATATCAAAGTCTACCAAGGTCCAGCAAAGTCTACCAAGGTCCAGCAAAGTCTACCAAGGTCCAGCAAAGTCTACCAAGGTATGGCAAAGTCTACCAAGGTCCAGCAAAGTCTACCAAGGTATAGCAAAATCTACCAAGGTATAGCAAAGTCCAGCAAGGTATAGCAAATTCTACCAAGGTATAGCAAAGTCTACCAAGGTCTAGCAAAGTCTACCAAGGTCCAGCAAAGTCTACCAAGGTATAGCAAAGTCTACCAAGGTCTAGCAAAGTCTACCAAGGTCCAGCAAAGTCTACCAAGGTCCAGCAAAGTCTACCAAGGTCCAGCAAAGTCTACCAAGGTATAACAAAGTCTACCAAGGTCCAGTAAAGTCTACCAAGGTACAGCAAAGTCTACCAAGGTATAGCAAAGTCTACCAAGGTATAGCAAAGTCTACCAAGGTATAGCAAAGTCTACCAAGGTATAGGAAAGTCTACCAAGGTCCAGCAAAGTCTACCAAGGTCCAGCAAAGTCGACCAAGGTAAAGCAAAGTCTTTCAAGATCCAACAAAGTCTACCAAGGTATAGCAAAGTCTACCAAGGTATAGCAAAGTCTACTAAGGTCCAGCAAAGTCTACCAAGGTCCAGCAAAGTCTACCAAGGTATAGCAAAGTCTACCAAGGTATAGCAAAGTTTACCAAGGTCCAGCAAAGTCTACCAAGGTATAGAAAAGTCTACCAAGGTATAGCAAAGTCTACCAAGATACAGCAAAGTCTGCCAATGTCCAGCAAAGTCTACCAAGGTCCAGCAAAGTCTCCGAAGGTATAGCAAAGTCTACCAAGGTCCAGCAAAGTCTACCAAGGTATAACAAAGTCTACCAAGGTTCAGCAAAGTCTACCAAGGTATAGCAAAGTCTACCAAGGTATAGCAAAGTCTACCAAGGTCCAGCAAAGTCTACCAAGGTCCAGCAAAGTCTACCAACGTATAGCGAAGTCTACCAAGGTATAGCAAAGTCTACCAAGGTATAGCAAAGTCTACCAAGGTATGGCAAAGTCTACCAAGGTCCAGCAAAGTCTACCAAGGTATAGCAAAATCTACCAAGGTATAGCAAAGTCCAGCAAGGTATAGCAAAGTCTACCAAGGTATAGCAAAGTCTACCAAGGTCTAGCAAAGTCTACCAAGCTCCAGCAAAGGGTACCAGGGTCCAGCAAAGTCTACCAAGGTCCAGCAAAGTCTACCAAGGTATAACAAAGTCTACCAAGGTCCAGTAAAGTCTACCAAGGTACAGCAAAGTCTACCAAGGTATAGCAAAGTCTACCAAGGTATAGCAAAGTCTACCAAGGTATAGCAAAGTCTACCAAGGTATAGGAAAGTCTACCAAGGTCCAGCAAAGTCTACCAAGGTCCAGCAAAGTCTACCAAGGTAAAGCAAAGTCTTTCAAGATCCAACAAAGTCTACCAAGGTATAGCAAAGTCTACCAAGGTATAGCAAAGTCTACCAAGGTATAGCAAAGTCTACTAAGGTCCAGCAAAGTCTACCAAGGTCCAGCAAAGTCTAACAAGGTATAGCAAAGTCTACCAAGGTATAGCAAAGTTTACCAAGGTCCAGCAAAGTCTACCAAGGTATAGAAAAGTCTACCAAGGTATAGCAAAGTCTACCAAGATACAGCAAAGTCTGCCAAGGTCCAGCAAAGTCTACCAAGGTCCAGCAAAGTCTACGAAGGTATAGCAAAGTCTACCAAGGTCCAGCAAAGTCTACCAAGGTATAACAAAGTCTACCAAGGTTCAGCAAAGTCTACCAAGGTATAGCAAAGTCTACCAAGGTATAGCAAAGTCTACCAAGGTATAGCAAAGTCTACCAAGGTCCAGCAAAGTCTACCAAGGTCCAGCAAAGTCTACCAACGTATAGCGAAGTCTACCAAGGTATAGCAAAGTCTACCAAGGTATAGCAAAGTCTACCAAGGTCCAGCAAAGTCTACCAAGGTCCAGCAAAGTCTACCAAGGTATAGCAAAATCTACCAAGGTATAGCAAAGTCCAGCAAGGTATAGCAAATTCTACCAAGGTATAGCAAAGTCTACCAAGGTCTAGCAAAGTCTACCAAGGTCCAGCAAAGTCTACCAAGGTATAGCAAAGTCTACCAAGGTCTAGCAAAGTCTACCAAGGTCCAGCAAAGTCTACCAGGGTCCAGCAAAGTCTACCAACGTATAGCGAAGTCTACCAAGGTATAGCAAAGTCTACCAAGGTATAGCAAAGTCTACCAAGGTCCAGCAAAGTCTACCAACGTATAGCGAAGTCTACCAAGGTATAGCAAAGTCTACCAAGGTATAGCAAAGTCTACCAAGGTCCAGCAAAGTCTACCAACGTATAGCGAAGTCTACCAAGGTATAGCAAAGTCTACCAAGGTATAGCAAAGTCTACCAAGGTATGGCAAAGTCTACCAAGGTCCAGCAAAGTCTACCAAGGTATAGCAAAGTCTACCAAGGTCCAGCAAAGTCTACCAACGTATAGCGAAGTCTACCAAGGTATAGCAAAGTCTACCAAGGTATAGCAAAGTCTACCAAGGTATGGCAAAGTCTACCAAGGTCCAGCAAAGTCTACCAAGGTATAGCAAAATCTACCAAGGTATAGCAAAGTCCAGCAAGGTATAGCAAATTCTACCAAGGTATAGCAAAGTCTACCAAGGTCTAGCAAAGTCTACCAAGGTCCAGCAAAGTCTACCAAGGTATAGCAAAGTCTACCAAGGTCTAGCAAAGTCTACCAAGGTCCAGCAAAGTCTACCAGGGTCCAGCAAAGTCTACCAAGGTCCAGCAAAGTCTACCAAGGTATAACAAAGTCTACCAAGGTCCAGTAAAGTCTACCAAGGTACAGCAAAGTCTACCAAGGTATAGCAAAGTCTACCAAGGTATAGCAAAGTCTACCAAGGTATAGCAAAGTCTACCAAGGTATAGGAAAGTCTACCAAGGTCCAGCAAAGTCTACCAAGGTCCAGCAAAGTCTACCAAGGTAAAGCAAAGTCTTTCAAGATCCAACAAAGTCTACCAAGGTATAGCAAAGTCTACCAAGGTATAGCAAAGTCTACCAAGGTATAGCAAAGTCTACTAAGGTCCAGCAAAGTCTGCCAAGGTCCAGCAAAGTCTACCAAGGTATTGCAAAGTCTACCAAGGTATAGCAAAGTTTACCAAGGTCCAGCAAAGTCTACCAAGGTATATAAAAGTCTACCAAGGTATAGCAAAGTCTACCAAGATACAGCAAAGTCTGCCAAGGTCCAGCAAAGTCTACCAAGGTCCAGCAAAGTCTCCGAAGGTATAGCAAAGTCTACCAAGGTCCAGCAAAGTCTACCAAGGTATAACAAAGTCTACCAAGGTTCAGCAAAGTCTACCAAGGTATAGCAAAGTCTACCAAGGTATAGCAAAGTCTACCAAGGTATAGCAAAGCCTACCAAGGTCCAGCAAAGTCTACCAAGGTCCAGCAAAGTCTACCAACGTATAGCGAAGTCTACCAAGGTATAGCAAAGTCTACCAAGGTATAGCAAAGTCTACCAAGATCCAGCAAAGTCTACCAAGGTATAGCAAAGTCTACCAAGGTATATCAAAGTCTACCAAGGTCCAGCAAAGTCTACCAAAGTATAGCAAAGTCTACCAAGGTATTGCAAAATCTACCAAGCTCCAGCAAAGTCTACCAAGGTCCAGAAAAGTCTAGCAAGGTATAGCAAAGTCTACCAAGGTATAGCAAAGTCTACCAAGGTCCAGCAAAGTCTACCAAGGTATAGCAAAGTCTACCAAGGTATAGCAAAGTCTACCAGGTCCAGCAAAGTCTACCAAGGTATAGCAAAGTCTACCAAGGTATAGCAAAGTCTATCAAGGTATAGCAAAGTCTACCAAGGTCCAGCAAAGTCTACCAAGGTCCTGCAAAGTCTACCAAGGTCCAGCAAAGTCTACCAAGGTATAGCAAAGTCTACCAAGGTCCAGCAAAGTCTACCAAGGTCCAGCAAAGTCTACCAAGGTCCAGCAAAGTCTACCAAGGTATAGCAAATTCTACCAAGGTATAGCAAAGTCTACCAAGGTCTAGCAAAGTCTACCAAGGTCCAGCAAAGTCTACCAAGGTATAGCAAAGTCTACCAAGGTCCAGCAAAGTCTACCAAGGTCTAGCAAAGTCTACCAAGGTCCAGCAAAGTCTACCAAGGTATAGCAAAGTCTACCAAGGTCTAGCAAAGTCTACCAAGGTCCAGCAAAGTCTACCAGGGTCCAGCAAAGTCTACCAAGGTCCAGCAAAGTCTACCAAGGTATAACAAAGTCTACCAAGGTCCAGTAAAGTCTACCAAGGTACAGCAAAGTCTACCAAGGTATAGCAAAGTCTACCAAGGTATAGCAAAGTCTACCAAGGTATAGCAAAGTCTACCAAGGTATAGGAAAGTCTACCAAGGTCCAGCAAAGTCTACCAAGGTCCAGCAAAGTCTACCAAGGTAAAGCAAAGTCTTTCAAGATCCAACAAAGTCTACCAAGGTATAGCAAAGTCTACCAAGGTATAGCAAAGTCTACCAAGGTATAGCAAAGTCTACTAAGGTCCAGCAAAGTCTACCAAGGTCCAGCAAAGTCTACCAAGGTATAGCAAAGTATACCAAGGTATAGCAAAGTTTACCAAGGTCCAGCAAAGTCTACCAAGGTATAGAAAAGTCTACCAAGGTATAGCAAAGTCTACCAAGATACAGCAAAGTCTGCCAAGGTCCAGCAAAGTCTACCAAGGTCCAGCAAAGTCTCCGAAGGTATAGCAAAGTCTACCAAGGTCCAGCAAAGTCTACCAAGGTATAACAAAGTCTACCAAGGTTCAGCAAAGTCTACCAAGGTATAGCAAAGTCTACCAAGGTATAGCAAAGTCTACCAAGGTCCAGCAAAGTCTACCAAGGTCCAGCAAAGTCTACCAACGTATAGCGAAGTCTACCAAGGTATAGCAAAGTCTACCAAGGTATAGCAAAGTCTACCAAGATCCAGCAAAGTCTACCAAGGTATAGCAAAGTCTACCAAGGTATATCAAAGTCTACCAAGGTCCAGCAAAGTCTACCAAAGTATAGCAAAGTCTACCAAGGTATTGCAAAATCTACCAAGCTCCAGCAAAGTCTACCAAGGTCCAGAAAAGTCTAGCAAGGTATAGCAAAGTCTACCAAGGTATAGCAAAGTCTACCAAGGTCCAGCAAAGTCTACCAAGGTATAGCAAAGTCTACCAAGGTATAGCAAAGTCTACCAGGTCCAGCAAAGTCTACCAAGGTATAGCAAAGTCTACCAAGGTATAGCAAAGTCTATCAAGGTATAGCAAAGTCTACCAAGGTCCAGCAAAGTCTACCAAGGTCCTGCAAAGTCTACCAAGGTCCAGCAAAGTCTACCAAGGTATAGCAAAGTCTACCAAGGTCCAGCAAAGTCTACCAAGGTCCAGCAAAGTCTACCAAGGTCCAGCAAAGTCTAGCAAGGTTTAGCAAAGTCTACCAAGGTATAGCAAAGTCTACCAAGGTCCAGCAAAGTCTACCAAGGTCCAGCAAAGTCTACCAAGGTATAGCAAAGTCTACCAAGGTATAGCAAAGTCTACCAAGGTATAACAAAGTCTACCAAGGTATAGCAAAGTCTACCAATGTATAGCAAAGTCTACCAAGGTATAGCAAAGTCTACCAAGGTATAGCAAAGTCTACCAACGTATAGCAAAGTCGACCAAGGTATAGCAAAGTCTACCAAGGTCCAGCAAAGTCTACCAAGGTATAGCAAAGTCTACCAATGTCCAGCAAAGTCTACCAAGGTATAGCAAAGTCTGCCAAGGTATAGCAAAGTCTACCAAGGTATAGCAACGTCTACCAAGGTATAGCAAAGTCTACCAAGGTATAACAAAGTCTACCAAGGTATAGCAAAGTCTACCAATGTATAGCAAAGTCTACCAAGGTATAGCAAAGTCTACCAAGGTATAGCAAAGTCTACAAAGGTCCAGCAAAGTCTACCAAGGTCCAGCAAAGTATACCAAGGTCCAGCAAAGTCTACCAAGGTCCAGCAAAGTCTACCAAGGTATAGCAAAATCTACCAAGATATAGCAAAGTCTAGCAAGGTCCTGCAAAGTCTACCAAGGTCCAGCAAAGTCTACGAAGGTATAGCAAATTCTACCAAGGTATAGCAAAGTCTTCCAAGGTCTAGCAAAGTCTACCAAGGTATAGCAAAGTCTACCAATGTATAGCAAAGTCTACCAAGGTCCAGCAAAGTCTACCAAGGTATAGCAAAGTCTACGAAGGTCTAGCAAAGTCTACCAAGGTATAGCAAAGTCTACCAAGGTATAGCAAAGTTTACCAAGTTCCAGCAAAGTCTACCAAGGTATAGCAAAGTCTACCAAGGTATAGCAAAGTCTACCAAGATACAGCAAAGTCTGCCAAGGTCCAGCAAAGTCTACCAAGGTCCAGCAAAGTCTCCGAAGGTATAGCAAAGTCTACCAAGGTCCAGCAAAGTCTACCAAGGTATAACAAAGTCTACCAAGGTTCAGCAAAGTCTACCAAGGTATAGCAAAGTCTACCAAGGTATATCAAAGTCTACCAAGGTCCAGCAAAGTCTACCAAAGTATAGCAAAGTCTACCAAGGTATAGCATAGTCTACCAAGGTATTGCAAAGTCTACCAAGGTCCAGCAAAGTCTACCAAGGTCCAGCAAAGTCTAGCAAGGTTTAGCAAAGTCTACCAAGGTATAGCAAAGTCTACCAAGGTCCAGCAAAGTCTACCAAGGTCCAGCAAAGTCTACCAAGGTATAGCAAAGTCTACCAAGGTATAGCAAAGTCTACCAAGGTATAACAAAGTCTACCAAGGTATAGCAAAGTCTACCAATGTATAGCAAAGTCTACCAAGGTATAGCAAAGTCTACCAAGGTATAGCAAAGTCTACCAACGTATAGCAAAGTCGACCAAGGTATAGCAAAGTCTACCAAGGTCCAGCAAAGTCTACCAAGGTATAGCAAAGTCTACCAAGGTATAGCAAAGTCTACCAATGTCCAGCAAAGTCTACCAAGGTATAGCAAAGTCTGCCAAGGTATAGCAAAGTCTACCAAGGTATAGCAACGTCTACCAAGGTATAGCAAAGTCTACCAAGGTATAACAAAGTCTACGAAGGTATAGCAAAGTCTACCAATGTATAGCAAAGTCTACCAAGGTATAGCCAAGTCTACCAAGGTATAGCAAAGTCTACAAAGGTCCAGCAAAGTCTACCAAGGTCCAGCAAAGTCTACCAAGGTCCAGCAAAGTCTACCAAGGTATAGCAAAGTCTACCAAGGTCCAGCAAAGTCTACCAAGGTATAGCAAAATCTACCAAGGTATAGCAAAGTCTAGCAAGGTCCTGCAAAGTCTACCAAGGTCCAGCAAAGTCTACCAAGGTATAGCAAAGTCTACCAAGGTCCAGCAAAGTCTACCAAGGTATAGCAAAATCTACCAAGGTATAGCAAAGTCTAGCAAGGTCCTGCAAAGTCTACCAAGGTCCAGCAAAGTCTACCAAGGTATAGCAAATTCTACCAAGGTATAGCAAAGTCTTCCAAGGTCTAGCAAAGTCTACCAAGGTATAGCAAAGTCTACCAATGTATAGCAAAGTCTACCAAGGTCCAGCAAAGTCTACCAAGGTATAGCAAAGTCTACGAAGGTCTAGCAAAGTCTACCAAGGTATAGCAAAGTCTACCAAGGTATAGCAAAGTTTACCAAGGTCCAGCAAAGTCTACCAAGGTATAGCAAAGTCTACCAAGATACAGCAAAGTCTGCCAAGGTCCAGCAAAGTCTACCAAGGTCCAGCAAAGTCTCCGAAGGTATAGCAAAGTCTACCAATGTCCAGCAAAATCTACCAAGGTATAACAAAGTCTACCAAGGTTCAGCAAAGTCTACCAAGGTATAGCAAAGTCTACCAAGGTATAGCAAAGTCTACCAAGGTCCAGCAAAGTCTACCAAGGTATAGCAAAGTCTACCAAGGTATAGCAAAGTCTACCAACGTCCAGCAAAGTCTACCAAGGTATAGCAAAGTCTACCAAGGTATAGCAAAGTCTACCAAGGTATAACAAAGTCTACCAAGGTATAGCAAAGTCTACCAATGTATAGCAAAGTCTACCGAGGTATAGCAAAGTCTACCAAGGTATAGCAAAGTCTACCAAGGTCCAGCAAAGTCTACCAAGGTCCAGCAAAGTCTACAAAGGTTCAGCAAAGTCTACCAAGGTATAGCAAAGTCTAACAAGGTCCAGCAAAGTCTACCAAGGTATAGCAAAATCTACCAAGGTATAGCAAAGTCTAGCAAGGTCCTGCAAAGTCTACCAAGGTCCAGCAAAGTCTACCAAGGTATAGCAAAGTCTTCCAAGGTCTAGCAAAGTCTACCAAGGTATAGCAAAGTCTACCAAGGTATAGCAAAGTCTACCAAGGTCCAGCAAAGTCTACCAAGGTATAGCAAAGTCTACCAAGGTATAGCAAAGTCTACCAAGGTCCAGCAAAGTCTACCAAGGTCCAGCAAAGTCTACCAAGGTCCAACAAAGTCTCCTAAGGTATAGCAAAGTCTACCAAGGTCCAGCAAAGTCTACCAAGGTAAAACAAAGTCTACCAAGGTCCAGCAAAGTCTACCAAGGTAAAACAAAGTCTACCAAGGTATAGCAAAGTCTACCAAGGTCCAGCAAAGTCTACCAAGGTCCAGCGAAGTCTACCAACGTATAGCGAAGTATACCAAGGTATAGCAAAGTCTACCAAGGTCCAGCAAAGTCTACCAAGGTATTGCAAAGTCTACCAAGGTATATCAAAGTCTACCAAGGTCCAGCAAAGTCTACCAAAGTATAGCAAAGTCTACCAAGGTATAGCAAAGTCTACCAAGGTATTGCAAAGTCTACCAAGGTCCAGCAAAGTCTACCAAGGTCCAGCAAAGTCTAGCAAGGTTTAGCAAAGTCTACCAAGGTATAGCAAAGTCTACCAAGGTCCAGCAAAGTCTACCAAGGTCCAGCAAAGTCTACCAAGGTATAGCAAAGTCTACCAAGGTATAGCAAAGTCTACCAAGGTATAACAAAGTCTACCAAGGTATAGCAAAGTCTACCAATGTATAGCAAAGTCTACCAAGGTATAGCAAAGTCTACCAAGGTATAGCAAAGTCTACCAACGTATAGCAAAGTCGACCAAGGTATAGCAAAGTCTACCAAGGTCCAGCAAAGTCTACCAAGGTATAGCAAAGTCTACCAAGGTATAGCAAAGTCTACCAATGTCCAGCAAAGTCTACCAAGGTATAGCAAAGTCTGCCAAGGTATAGCAAAGTCTACCAAGGTATAGCAACGTCTACCAAGGTATAGCAAAGTCTACCAAGGTATAACAAAGTCTACCAAGGTATAGCAAAGTCTACCAATGTATAGCAAAGTCTACCAAGGTATAGCCAAGTCTACCAAGGTATAGCAAAGTCTACAAAGGTCCAGCAAAGTCTACCAAGGTCCAGCAAAGTCTACCAAGGTCCAGCAAAGTCTACCAAGGTATAGCAAAGTCTACCAAGGTCCAGCAAAGTCTACCAAGGTATAGCAAAATCTACCAAGGTATTGCAAAGTCTAGCAAGGTCCTGCAAAGTCTACCAAGGTCCAGCAAAGTCTACCAAGGTATAGCAAATTCTACCAAGGTATAGCAAAGTCTTCCAAGGTCTAGCAAAGTCTACCAAGGTATAGCAAAGTCTACCAATGTATAGCAAAGTCTACCAAGGTCCAGCAAAGTCTACCAAGGTATAGCAAAGTCTACGAAGGTCTAGCAAAGTCTACCAAGGTATAGCAAAGTCTACCAAGGTATAGCAAAGTTTACCAAGGTCCAGCAAAGTCTACCAAGGTATAGCAAAGTCTACCAAGGAATAGCAAAGTCTACCAAGGTATAGCAAAGTCTACCAAGGTCCAGCAAAGTCTACCAAGGTCCAGCAAAGTCTACCAACGTATAGCGAAGTCTACCAAGGTATAGCAAAGTCTACCAAGGTATAGCAAAGTCTAGCAAGATCTAGCAAAGTCTACCAAGGTATAGCAAAGTCTACCAAGGTATATCAAAGTCTACCAAGGTCCAGCAAAGTCTACCAAAGTATAGCAAAGTCTACCAAGGTATTGCAAAGTCTACCAAGCTCCAGCAAAGTCCACCAAGGTCCAGAAAAGTCTAGCAAGGTATAGCAAAGTCTACCAAGGTATAGCAAAGTCTACCAAGGTCCAGCAAAGTCTACCAAGGTATAGCAAAGTCTACCAAGGTATAGCAAAGTCTACCATGTCCAGCAAAGTCTACCAAGGTATAGCAAAGTCTACCAAGGTATAGCAAAGTCTACCAAGGTATAGCAAAGTCTACCAAGGTCCAGCAAAGTCTACCAAGGTCCTGCAAAGTCTACCAAGGTCCAGCAAAGTCTTCCAAGGTATAGCAAAGTCTACCAAGGTCCAGCAAAGTCTACCAAGGTCCAGCAAAGTCTACCAAGGTCCAGCAAAGTCAACCAAGGTATAGCAAATTCTACCAAGGTATAGCAAAGTCTACCAAGGTCTAGCAAAGTCTACCAAGGTCCAGCAAAGTCTACCAAGGTATAGCAAAGTCTACCAAGGTCCAGCAAAGTCTACCAAGGTCCAGCAAAGTCTACCAAGGTCCAGCTAAGTCTACCAAGGTATAGCAAAGTCTACCAAGGTCCAGCAAAGTCTACCAAGGTATAGCAAAGTCTACCAAGGTATAGCAAAGTCTACCAAGGAATAGCAAAGTCTACCAAGGTATATCAAAGTCTACCAAGGTCCAGCAAAGTCTACCAAGGTCCAGCAAAGTCTACCAAGGTCCAGCAAAGTCTACCAAGGTATGGCAAAGTCTACCAAGGTCCAGCAAAGTCTACCAAGGTATAGCAAAATCTACCAAGGTATAGCAAAGTCCAGCAAGGTATAGCAAATTCTACCAAGGTATAGCAAAGTCTACCAAGGTCTAGCAAAGTCTACCAAGGTCCAGCAAAGTCTACCAAGGTATAGCAAAGTCTACCAAGGTCTAGCAAAGTCTACCAAGGTCCAGCAAAGTCTACCAAGGTCCAGCAAAGTCTACCAAGGTCCAGCAAAGTCTACCAAGGTATAACAAAGTCTACCAAGGTCCAGTAAAGTCTACCAAGGTACAGCAAAGTCTACCAAGGTATAGCAAAGTCTACCAAGGTATAGCAAAGTCTACCAAGGTATAGCAAAGTCTACCAAGGTATAGGAAAGTCTACCAAGGTCCAGCAAAGTCTACCAAGGTCCAGCAAAGTCGACCAAGGTAAAGCAAAGTCTTTCAAGATCCAACAAAGTCTACCAAGGTATAGCAAAGTCTACCAAGGTATAGCAAAGTCTACTAAGGTCCAGCAAAGTCTACCAAGGTCCAGCAAAGTCTACCAAGGTATAGCAAAGTCTACCAAGGTATAGCAAAGTTTACCAAGGTCCAGCAAAGTCTACCAAGGTATAGAAAAGTCTACCAAGGTATAGCAAAGTCTACCAAGATACAGCAAAGTCTGCCAATGTCCAGCAAAGTCTACCAAGGTCCAGCAAAGTCTCCGAAGGTATAGCAAAGTCTACCAAGGTCCAGCAAAGTCTACCAAGGTATAACAAAGTCTACCAAGGTTCAGCAAAGTCTACCAAGGTATAGCAAAGTCTACCAAGGTATAGCAAAGTCTACCAAGGTCCAGCAAAGTCTACCAAGGTCCAGCAAAGTCTACCAACGTATAGCGAAGTCTACCAAGGTATAGCAAAGTCTACCAAGGTATAGCAAAGTCTACCAAGGTATGGCAAAGTCTACCAAGGTCCAGCAAAGTCTACCAAGGTATAGCAAAATCTACCAAGGTATAGCAAAGTCCAGCAAGGTATAGCAAAGTCTACCAAGGTATAGCAAAGTCTACCAAGGTCTAGCAAAGTCTACCAAGCTCCAGCAAAGGGTACCAGGGTCCAGCAAAGTCTACCAAGGTCCAGCAAAGTCTACCAAGGTATAACAAAGTCTACCAAGGTCCAGTAAAGTCTACCAAGGTACAGCAAAGTCTACCAAGGTATAGCAAAGTCTACCAAGGTATAGCAAAGTCTACCAAGGTATAGCAAAGTCTACCAAGGTATAGGAAAGTCTACCAAGGTCCAGCAAAGTCTACCAAGGTCCAGCAAAGTCTACCAAGGTAAAGCAAAGTCTTTCAAGATCCAACAAAGTCTACCAAGGTATAGCAAAGTCTACCAAGGTATAGCAAAGTCTACCAAGGTATAGCAAAGTCTACTAAGGTCCAGCAAAGTCTACCAAGGTCCAGCAAAGTCTAACAAGGTATAGCAAAGTCTACCAAGGTATAGCAAAGTTTACCAAGGTCCAGCAAAGTCTACCAAGGTATAGAAAAGTCTACCAAGGTATAGCAAAGTCTACCAAGATACAGCAAAGTCTGCCAAGGTCCAGCAAAGTCTACCAAGGTCCAGCAAAGTCTACGAAGGTATAGCAAAGTCTACCAAGGTCCAGCAAAGTCTACCAAGGTATAACAAAGTCTACCAAGGTTCAGCAAAGTCTACCAAGGTATAGCAAAGTCTACCAAGGTATAGCAAAGTCTACCAAGGTATAGCAAAGTCTACCAAGGTCCAGCAAAGTCTACCAAGGTCCAGCAAAGTCTACCAACGTATAGCGAAGTCTACCAAGGTATAGCAAAGTCTACCAAGGTATAGCAAAGTCTACCAAGATCCAGCAAAGTCTACCAAGGTATAGCAAAGTCTACCAAGGTATATCAAAGTCTACCAAGGTCCAGCAAAGTCTACCAAAGTATAGCAAAGTCTACCAAGGTCCAGCAAAGTCTTCCAAGGTATAGCAAAGTCTACCAAGGTATAGCAAAGTCTACCAAGGTATAACAAAGTCTACCAAGGTATAGCAAAGTCTACCAATGTATAGCAAAGTCTACCAAGGTATAGCAAAGTCTACCAAGGTATAGCAAAGTCTACCAACGTATAGCAAAGTCGACCAAGGTATAGCAAAGTCTACCAAGGTCCAGCAAAGTCTACCAAGGTATAGCAAAGTCTACCAAGGTATAGCAAAGTCTACCAATGTCCAGCAAAGTCTACCAAGGTATAGCAAAGTCTGCCAAGGTATAGCAAAGTCTACCAAGGTATAGCAACGTCTACCAAGGTATAGCAAAGTCTACCAAGGTATAACAAAGTCTACCAAGGTATAGCAAAGTCTACCAATGTATAGCAAAGTCTACCAAGGTATAGCCAAGTCTACCAAGGTATAGCAAAGTCTACAAAGGTCCAGCAAAGTCTACCAAGGTCCAGCAAAGTCTACCAAGGTCCAGCAAAGTCTACCAAGGTATAGCAAAGTCTACCAAGGTCCAGCAAAGTCTACCAAGGTCCAGCAAAGTCTACCAAGGTATAGCAAAGTCTACCAAGGTCCTGCAAAGTCTACCAAGGTCCAGCAAAGTCTACCAAGGTATAGCAAATTCTACCAAGGTAGAGCAAAGTCTTCCAAGGTCTAGCAAAGTCTACCAAGGTATAGCAAAGTCTACCAATGTATAGCAAAGTCTACCAAGGTCCAGCAAAGTCTACCAAGGTCTAGCAAAGTCTACCAAGGTCCAGCAAAGTCTACCAAGGTATAGCAAAGTCTACCAAGGTCTAGCAAAGTCTACCAAGCTCCAGCAAAGGGTACCAGGGTCCAGCAAAGTCTACCAAGGTCCAGCAAAGTCTACCAAGGTATAACAAAGTCTACCAAGGTCCAGTAAAGTCTACCAAGGTACAGCAAAGTCTACCAAGGTATAGCAAAGTCTACCAAGGTATAGCAAAGTCTACCAAGGTATAGCAAAGTCTACCAAGGTATAGGAAAGTCTACCAAGGTCCAGCAAAGTCTACCAAGGTCCAGCAAAGTCTACCAAGGTAAAGCAAAGTCTTTCAAGATCCAACAAAGTCTACCAAGGTATAGCAAAGTCTACCAAGGTATAGCAAAGTCTACCAAGGTATAGCAAAGTCTACTAAGGTCCAGCAAA
This sequence comes from Trichomycterus rosablanca, assembly GCF_030014385.1. Taxonomy (NCBI): domain Eukaryota; kingdom Metazoa; phylum Chordata; class Actinopteri; order Siluriformes; family Trichomycteridae; genus Trichomycterus; species Trichomycterus rosablanca. The sequence goes on from NC_085993.1 coordinate 39,066,803, forward strand.
GTCTACCAAGGTCCAGCAAAGTCTACCAAGGTATAGCAAAGTCTACCAAGGTATAGCAAAGTTTACCAAGGTCCAGCAAAGTCTACCAAGGTATAGAAAAGTCTACCAAGGTATAGCAAAGTCTACCAAGATACAGCAAAGTCTGCCAAGGTCCAGCAAAGTCTACCAAGGTCCAGCAAAGTCTACGAAGGTATAGCAAAGTCTACCAAGGTCCAGCAAAGTCTACCAAGGTATAACAAAGTCTACCAAGGTTCAGCAAAGTCTACCAAGGTATAGCAAAGTCTACCAAGGTATAGCAAAGTCTACCAAGGTATAGCAAAGTCTACCAAGGTCCAGCAAAGTCTACCAAGGTCCAGCAAAGTCTACCAACGTATATCGAAGTCTACCAAGGTATAGCAAAGTCTACCAAGGTATAGCAAAGTCTACCAAGGTCCAGAAAAGTCTAGCAAGGTATAGCAAAGTCTACCAAGGTATAGCAAAGTCTACCAAGGTCCAGCAAAGTCTACCAAGGTATAGCAAAGTCTACCAAGGTATAGCAAAGTCTACCAGGTCCAGCAAAGTCTACCAAGGTATAGCAAAGTCTATCAAGGTAAAGCAAAGTCTACCAAGGTCCAGCAAAGTCTACCAAGGTCCTGCAAAGTCTACCAAGGTCCAGCAAAGTCTACCAAGGTATAGCAAAGTCTACCAAGGTCCAGCAAAGTCTACCAAGGTCCAGCAAAGTCTACCAAGGTCCAGCAAAGTCTACCAAGGTATAGCAAATTCTAACAAGGTATAGCAAAGTCTACCAAGGTCTAGCAAAGTCTACCAAGGTCCAGCAAAGTCTACCAATGTATAGCAAAGTCTACCAAGGTCCAGCAAAGTCTACCAAGGTCTAGCAAAGTCTACCAAGGTCCAGCAAAGTCTACCAAGGTATAGCAAAGTCTACCAAGGTCTAGCAAAGTCTACCAAGGTCCAGCAAAGTCTACCAGGGTCCAGCAAAGTCTACCAAGGTCCAGCAAAGTCTACCAAGGTATAACAAAGTCTACCAAGGTATTGCAAAGTCTACCAAGGTCCAGCAAAGTCTACCAAGGTCCAGCAAAGTCTAGCAAGGTTTAGCAAAGTCTACCAAGGTATAGCAAAGTCTACCAAGGTCCAGCAAAGTCTACCAAGGTCCAGCAAAGTCTTCCAAGGTATAGCAAAGTCTACCAAGGTATAGCAAAGTCTACCAAGGTATAACAAAGTCTACCAAGGTATAGCAAAGTCTACCAATGTATAGCAAAGTCTACCAAGGTATAGCAAAGTCTACCAAGGTATAGCAAAGTCTACCAACGTATAGCAAAGTCGACCAAGGTATAGCAAAGTCTACCAAGGTCCAGCAAAGTCTACCAAGGTATAGCAAAGTCTACCAAGGTATAGCAAAGTCTACCAATGTCCAGCAAAGTCTACCAAGGTATAGCAAAGTCTGCCAAGGTATAGCAAAGTCTACCAAGGTATAGCAACGTCTACCAAGGTATAGCAAAGTCTACCAAGGTATAACAAAGTCTACCAAGGTATAGCAAAGTCTACCAATGTATAGCAAAGTCTACCAAGGTATAGCCAAGTCTACCAAGGTATAGCAAAGTCTACAAAGGTCCAGCAAAGTCTACCAAGGTCCAGCAAAGTCTACCAAGGTCCAGCAAAGTCTACCAAGGTATAGCAAAGTCTACCAAGGTCCAGCAAAGTCTACCAAGGTATAGCAAAATCTACCAAGGTATAGCAAAGTCTAGCAAGGTCCTGCAAAGTCTACCAAGGTCCAGCAAAGTCTACCAAGGTATAGCAAATTCTACCAAGGTAGAGCAAAGTCTTCCAAGGTCTAGCAAAGTCTACCAAGGTATAGCAAAGTCTACCAATGTATAGCAAAGTCTACCAAGGTCCAGCAAAGTCTACCAAGGTATAGCAAAATCTACGAAGGTCTAGCAAAGTCTACCAAGGTATAGCAAATTCTACCAAGGTATAGCAAAGTTTACCAAGGTCCAGCAAAGTCTACCAAGGTATAGCAAAGTCTACCAAGGTATAGCAAAGTCTACCAAGATACAGCAAAGTCTGTCAAGGTCCAGCAAAGTCTACCAAGGTCCAGCAAAGTCTCCGAAGGTATATCAAAGTCTACCAAGGTCCAGCAAAGTCTACCAAGGTATAACAAAGTCTACCAAGGTTCAGCAAAGTCTACCAAGGTATAGCAAAGTCTACCAAGGTATAGCAAAGTCTACCAAGGTATAGCAAAGTCTACCAAGGTCCAGCAAAGTCTACCAAGGTCCAGCAAAGTCTACCAACGTATAGCGAAGTCTACCAAGGTATAGCAAAGTCTACCAAGGTATAGCAAAGTCTAGCAAGATCTAGCAAAGTCTACCAAGGTATAGCAAAGTCTACCAAGGTATATCAAAGTCTACCAAGGTCCAGCAAAGTCTACCAAGGTATAGCAAAGTCTACCAAGGTAAAGCAAAGTCTACCAAGGTATAGCAAAGTCTACCAAGGTCCAGCAAAGTCTACCAAGGTCCTGCAAAGTCTACCAAGGTCCAGCAAAGTCTTCCAAGGTATAGCAAAGTCTACCAAGGTCCAGCAAAGTCTACCAAGGTCCAGCAAAGTCTACCAAGGTCCAGCAAAGTCAACCAAGGTATAGCAAATTCTACCAAGGTATAGCAAAGTCTACCAAGGTCTAGCAAAGTCTACCAAGGTCCAGCAAAGTCTACCAAGGTATAGCAAAGTCTACCAAGGTATAGCAAAGTCTACCAAGTTCCAGCAAAGTCTACCAAGGTCCAGCAAAGTCTACCAAGGTCCAGCAAAGTCTACCAAGGTCCAGCAAAGTCTACCAAGGTATAGCAAAGTCTACCAAGGTCCAGCAAAGTCTACCAAGGTATAGCAAAGTCTACCAAGGTATAGCAAAGTCTACCAAGGTCTAGCAAAGTTTACCAAGGTCCAGCAAAGTCTACCAAGGTATAGCAAAGTCTACCAAGGTTTAGCAAAGTCTACCAAGGTCCAGCAAAGTCTACCAAGGTCCAGCAAAGTCTACCAAGGTCCAGCAAAGTCTACCAAGGTATAACAAAGTCTACCAAGGTCCAGTAAAGTCTACCAAGGTACAGCAAAGTCTACCAAGGTATAGCAAAGTCTACCAAGGTATAGCAAAGTCTACCAAGGTATAGCAAAGTCTACCAAGGTATAGGAAAGTCTACCAAGGTCCAGAAAAGTCTACCAAGGTCCAGCAAAGTCGACCAAGGTAAAGCAAAGTCTTTCAAGATCCAACAAAGTCTACCAAGGTATAGCAAAGTCTACCAAGGTATAGCAAAGTCTACCAAGGTATAGCAAAGTCTACTAAGGTCCAGCAAAGTCTACCAAGGTCCAGCAAAGTCTACCAAGGTATAGCAAAGTCTACCAAGGTATAGCAAAGTTTACCAAGGTCCAGCAAAGTCTACCAAGGTATAGAAAAGTCTACCAAGGTATAGCAAAGTCTACCAAGATACAGCAAAGTCTGCCAAGGTCCAGCAAAGTCTACCAAGGTCCAGCAAAGTCTCCGAAGGTATAGCAAAGTCTACCAAGGTCCAGCAAAGTCTACCAAGGTATAACAAAGTCTACCAAGGTTCAGCAAAGTCTACCAAGGTATAGCAAAGTCTACCAAGGTATAGCAAAGTCTACCAAGGTATAGCAAAGTCTACCAAGGTCCAGCAAAGTCTACCAAGGTCCAGCAAAGTCTACCAACGTATAGCGAAGTCTACCAAGGTATAGCAAAGTCTACCAAGGTATAGCAAAGTCTACCAAGGTATGGCAAAGTCTACCAAGGTCCAGCAAAGTCTACCAAGGTATAGCAAAATCTACCAAGGTATAGCAAAGTCCAGCAAGGTATAGCAAATTCTACCAAGGTATAGCAAAGTCTACCAAGGTCTAGCAAAGTCTACCAAGGTCCAGCAAAGTCTACCAAGGTATAGCAAAGTCTACCAAGGTCTAGCAAAGTCTACCAAGGTCCAGCAAAGTCTACCAGGGTCCAGCAAAGTCTACCAAGGTCCAGCAAAGTCTACCAAGGTATAACAAAGTCTACCAAGGTCCAGTAAAGTCTACCAAGGTACAGCAAAGTCTACCAAGGTATAGCAAAGTCTACCAAGGTATAGCAAAGTCTACCAAGGTATAGCAAAGTCTACCAAGGTATAGGAAAGTCTACCAAGGTCCAGCAAAGTCTACCAAGGTCCAGCAAAGTCTACCAAGGTAAAGCAAAGTCTTTCAAGATCCAACAAAGTCTACCAAGGTATAGCAAAGTCTACCAAGGTATAGCAAAGTCTACCAAGGTATAGCAAAGTCTACTAAGGTCCAGCAAAGTCTGCCAAGGTCCAGCAAAGTCTACCAAGGTATTGCAAAGTCTACCAAGGTATAGCAAAGTTTACCAAGGTCCAGCAAAGTCTACCAAGGTATATAAAAGTCTACCAAGGTATAGCAAAGTCTACCAAGATACAGCAAAGTCTGCCAAGGTCCAGCAAAGTCTACCAAGGTCCAGCAAAGTCTCCGAAGGTATAGCAAAGTCTACCAAGGTCCAGCAAAGTCTACCAAGGTATAACAAAGTCTACCAAGGTTCAGCAAAGTCTACCAAGGTATAGCAAAGTCTACCAAGGTATAGCAAAGTCTACCAAGGTATAGCAAAGCCTACCAAGGTCCAGCAAAGTCTACCAAGGTCCAGCAAAGTCTACCAACGTATAGCGAAGTCTACCAAGGTATAGCAAAGTCTACCAAGGTATAGCAAAGTCTACCAAGATCCAGCAAAGTCTACCAAGGTATAGCAAAGTCTACCAAGGTATATCAAAGTCTACCAAGGTCCAGCAAAGTCTACCAAAGTATAGCAAAGTCTACCAAGGTATTGCAAAATCTACCAAGCTCCAGCAAAGTCTACCAAGGTCCAGAAAAGTCTAGCAAGGTATAGCAAAGTCTACCAAGGTATAGCAAAGTCTACCAAGGTCCAGCAAAGTCTACCAAGGTATAGCAAAGTCTACCAAGGTATAGCAAAGTCTACCAGGTCCAGCAAAGTCTACCAAGGTATAGCAAAGTCTACCAAGGTATAGCAAAGTCTATCAAGGTATAGCAAAGTCTACCAAGGTCCAGCAAAGTCTACCAAGGTCCTGCAAAGTCTACCAAGGTCCAGCAAAGTCTACCAAGGTATAGCAAAGTCTACCAAGGTCCAGCAAAGTCTACCAAGGTCCAGCAAAGTCTACCAAGGTCCAGCAAAGTCTACCAAGGTATAGCAAATTCTACCAAGGTATAGCAAAGTCTACCAAGGTCTAGCAAAGTCTACCAAGGTCCAGCAAAGTCTACCAAGGTATAGCAAAGTCTACCAAGGTCCAGCAAAGTCTACCAAGGTCTAGCAAAGTCTACCAAGGTCCAGCAAAGTCTACCAAGGTATAGCAAAGTCTACCAAGGTCTAGCAAAGTCTACCAAGGTCCAGCAAAGTCTACCAGGGTCCAGCAAAGTCTACCAAGGTCCAGCAAAGTCTACCAAGGTATAACAAAGTCTACCAAGGTCCAGTAAAGTCTACCAAGGTACAGCAAAGTCTACCAAGGTATAGCAAAGTCTACCAAGGTATAGCAAAGTCTACCAAGGTATAGCAAAGTCTACCAAGGTATAGGAAAGTCTACCAAGGTCCAGCAAAGTCTACCAAGGTCCAGCAAAGTCTACCAAGGTAAAGCAAAGTCTTTCAAGATCCAACAAAGTCTACCAAGGTATAGCAAAGTCTACCAAGGTATAGCAAAGTCTACCAAGGTATAGCAAAGTCTACTAAGGTCCAGCAAAGTCTACCAAGGTCCAGCAAAGTCTACCAAGGTATAGCAAAGTATACCAAGGTATAGCAAAGTTTACCAAGGTCCAGCAAAGTCTACCAAGGTATAGAAAAGTCTACCAAGGTATAGCAAAGTCTACCAAGATACAGCAAAGTCTGCCAAGGTCCAGCAAAGTCTACCAAGGTCCAGCAAAGTCTCCGAAGGTATAGCAAAGTCTACCAAGGTCCAGCAAAGTCTACCAAGGTATAACAAAGTCTACCAAGGTTCAGCAAAGTCTACCAAGGTATAGCAAAGTCTACCAAGGTATAGCAAAGTCTACCAAGGTCCAGCAAAGTCTACCAAGGTCCAGCAAAGTCTACCAACGTATAGCGAAGTCTACCAAGGTATAGCAAAGTCTACCAAGGTATAGCAAAGTCTACCAAGATCCAGCAAAGTCTACCAAGGTATAGCAAAGTCTACCAAGGTATATCAAAGTCTACCAAGGTCCAGCAAAGTCTACCAAAGTATAGCAAAGTCTACCAAGGTATTGCAAAATCTACCAAGCTCCAGCAAAGTCTACCAAGGTCCAGAAAAGTCTAGCAAGGTATAGCAAAGTCTACCAAGGTATAGCAAAGTCTACCAAGGTCCAGCAAAGTCTACCAAGGTATAGCAAAGTCTACCAAGGTATAGCAAAGTCTACCAGGTCCAGCAAAGTCTACCAAGGTATAGCAAAGTCTACCAAGGTATAGCAAAGTCTATCAAGGTATAGCAAAGTCTACCAAGGTCCAGCAAAGTCTACCAAGGTCCTGCAAAGTCTACCAAGGTCCAGCAAAGTCTACCAAGGTATAGCAAAGTCTACCAAGGTCCAGCAAAGTCTACCAAGGTCCAGCAAAGTCTACCAAGGTCCAGCAAAGTCTACCAAGGTATAGCAAATTCTACCAAGGTATAGCAAAGTCTACCAAGGTCTAGCAAAGTCTACCAAGGTCCAGCAAAATCTACCAAGGTATAGCAAAGTCTACCAAGGTCCAGCAAAGTCTACCAAGGTCCAGCAAAGTCTACCAAGGTCCAGCAAAGTCTACCAAGGTCCAGCAAAGTCTACCAAGGTATAGCAAAGTCTACCAAGGTATAGCAAAGTCTACCAAGGTCCAGCAAAGTCTACCAAGGTATAGCAAAGTCTACCAAGGTATAGCAAAGTCTACCAAGGAATAGCAAAGTCTACCAAGGTATATCAAAGTCTACCAAGGTCCAGCAAAGTCTACCAAGGTCCAGCAAAGTCTACCAAGGTATAGCAAAGTCCAGCAAGGTATAGCAAATTCTACCAAGGTCCAGCAAAGTCTACCAATGTCCAGCAAAGTCTACCAAGGTATAGCAAAGTCTACCAAGGTATAGCAAAGTCTACCAAGGTCCAGCAAAGTCTACCAAGGTATAGCAAAGTCTACCAAGGTATAGCAAAGTCTACCAAGGTCCAGCAAAGTCTACCAAGGTCCAGCAAAGTCTACCAAGGTCCAACAAAGTCTCCTAAGGTATAGCAAAGTCTACCAAGGTCCAGCAAAGTCTACCAAGGTAAAACAAAGTCTACCAAGGTCCAGCAAAGTCTACCAAGGTATAGCAAAGTCTACCAAGGTATTGCAAAATCTACCAAGCTCCAGCAAAGTCTACCAAGGTCCAGAAAAGTCTAGCAAGGTATAGCAAAGTCTACCAAGGTATAGCAAAGTCTACCAAGGTCCAGCAAAGTCTACCAAGGTATAGCAAAGTCTACCAAGGTATAGCAAAGTCTACCAGGTCCAGCAAAGTCTACCAAGGTATAGCAAAGTCTATCAAGGTATAGCAAAGTCTACCAAGGTCCAGCAAAGTCTACCAAGGTCCTGCAAAGTCTACCAAGGTCCAGCAAAGTCTACCAAGGTATAGCAAAGTCTACCAAGGTCCAGCAAAGTCTACCAAGGTCCAGCAAAGTCTACCAAGGTCCAGCAAAGTCTACCAAGGTATAGCAAATTCTACCAAGGTATAGCAAAGTCTACCAAGGTCTAGCAAAGTCTACCAAGGTCCAGCAAAATCTACCAAGGTATAGCAAAGTCTACCAAGGTCCAGCAAAGTCTACCAAGGTCCAGCAAAGTCTACCAAGGTCCAGCAAAGTCTACCAAGGTCCAGCAAAGTCTACCAAGGTATAGCAAAGTCTACCAAGGTATAGCAAAGTCTACCAAGGTCCAGCAAAGTCTACCAAGGTATAGCAAAGTCTACCAAGGTATAGCAAAGTCTACCAAGGAATAGCAAAGTCTACCAAGGTATATCAAAGTCTACCAAGGTCCAGCAAAGTCTACCAAGGTCCAGCAAAGTCTACCAAGGTATAGCAAAGTCCAGCAAGGTATAGCAAATTCTACCAAGGTCCAGCAAAGTCTACCAATGTCCAGCAAAGTCTACCAAGGTATAGCAAAGTCTACCAAGGTATAGCAAAGTCTACCAAGGTCCAGCAAAGTCTACCAAGGTATAGCAAAGTCTACCAAGGTATAGCAAAGTCTACCAAGGTCCAGCAAAGTCTACCAAGGTCCAGCAAAGTCTACCAAGGTCCAACAAAGTCTCCTAAGGTATAGCAAAGTCTACCAAGGTCCAGCAAAGTCTACCAAGGTAAAACAAAGTCTACCAAGGTCCAGCAAAGTCTACAAAGGTATAGCAAAGTCTACCAAGGTATAGCAAAGTCTACCAAGGTATAGCAAAGTCTACCAAGGTCCAGCAAAGTCTTCCAAGGTCCAGCGAAGTCTACCAACGTATAGCGAAGTATACCAAGGTATAGCAAAGTCTACCAAGGTCCAGCAAAGTCTACCAAGGTATTGCAAAGTCTACCAAGGTATATCAAAGTCTACCAAGGTCCAGCAAAGTCTACCAAAGTATAGCAAAGTCTACCAAGGTATAGCAAAGTCTAGCAAGGTATTGCAAAGTCTACCAAGGTCCAGCAAAGTCTACCAAGGTCCAGCAAAGTCTAGCAAGGTTTAGCAAAGTCTACCAAGGTATAGCAAAGTCTACCAAGGTCCAGCAAAGTCTACCAAGGTCCAGCAAAGTCTACCAAGGTATAGCAAAGTCTACCAAGGTATAGCAAAGTCTACCAAGGTATAACAAAGTCTACCAAGGTATAGCAAAGTCTACCAATGTATAGCAAAGTCTACCAAGGTTTAGCAAAGTCTACCAAGGTATAGCAAAGTCTACCAACGTATAGCAAAGTCGACCAAGGTATAGCAAAGTCTACCAAGGTCCAGCAAAGTCTACCAAGGTATAGCAAAGTCTGCCAAGGTATAGCAAAGTCTACCAAGGTATAGCAACGTCTACCAAGGTATAGCAAAGTCTACCAAGGTATAACAAAGTCTACCAAGGTATAGCAAAGTCTACCAATGTATAGCAAAGTCTACCAAGGTATAGCCAAGTCTACCAAGGTATAGCAAAGTCTACAAAGGTCCAGCAAAGTCTACCAAGGTCCAGCAAAGTCTACCAAGGTCCAGCAAAGTCTACCAAGGTATAGCAAAGTCTACCAAGGTCCAGCAAAGTCTACCAAGGTATAGCAAAATCTACCAAGGTATAGCAAAGTCTAGCAAGGTCCTGCAAAGTCTACCAAGGTCCAGCAAAGTCTACCAAGGTATAGCAAATTCTACCAAGGTATAGCAAAGTCTTCCAAGGTCTAGCAAAGTCTACCATGGTATAGCAAAGTCTACCAATGTATAGCAAAGTCTAACAAGGTCCAGCAAAGTCTACCAAGGTATAGCAAAGTCTACGAAGGTCTAGCAAAGTCTTCCAAGGTATAGCAAAGTCTACCAAGGTATAGCAAAGTTTACCAAGGTCCAGCAAAGTCTACCAAGGTATAGCAAAGTCTACCAAGATACAGCAAAGTCTGCCAAGGTCCAGCAAAGTCTACCAAGGTCCAGCAAAGTCTCCGAAGGTATAGCAAAGTCTACCAAGGTCCAGCAAAGTCTACCAAGGTATAACAAAGTCTACCAAGGTTCAGCAAAGTCTACCAAGGTATAGCAAAGTCTACCAATGTATAGCAAAGTCTACCAAGGTATAGCAAAGTCTAACAAGGTCCAGCAAAGTCTACCAAGGTCCAGCAAAGTCTACCAACGTATAGCGAAGTCTACTAAGGTATAGCAAAGTCTACCAAGGTATAGCAAAGTCTACCAAGGTCCAGCAAAGTCTACCAAGGTATAGCAAAGTCTACCAAGGTATAGCAAAGTCTACCAAGGTCCAGCAAAGTCTACCAAAGTATAGCAAAGTCTACCAAGGTATTGCAAAGTCTATCAAGCTCCAGCAAAGTCTACCAAGGTCCAGAAAAGTCTAGCAAGGTATAGCAAAGTCTACCAAGGTATAGCAAAGTCTACCAAGGTCCAGCAAAGTCTACCAAGGTATAGCAAAGTCTACCAAGGTATAGCAAAGTCTACCAGGTCCAGCAAAGTCTACCAAGGTATAGCAAAGTCTACCAAGGTATAGCAACGTCTACCAAGGTATAGCAAAGTCTACCAAGGTCCAGCAAAGTCTACCAAGATCCTGCAAAGTCTACCAAGGTCCAGCAAAGTGTACCAAGGAATAGCAAAGTCTACCAAGGTCCAGCAAAGTCTACCAAGGTCCAGCAAAGTCTACCAAGGTCCAGCAAAGTCTACCAAGGTATAGCAAATTCTACCAAGGTATAGCAAAGTCTACCAAGGTCTAGCAAAGTCTACCAAGGTCCAGCAAAGTCTACCAAGGTATAGCAAAGTCTACCAAGGTCCAGCAAAGTCTACCAAGGTCCAGCAAAGTCTACCAAGGTCCAGCAAAGTCTACCAAGGTCCAGCAAAGTCTACCAAGGTATAGCAAAGTCTACCAAAGTATAGCAAAGTCTACCAAGGTCCAGCAAAGTCTACCAAGGTATAGCAAAGTCTACCAAGGTATAGCAAAGTCTACCAAGGAATAGCAAAGTCTACCAAGGTATATCAAAGTCTACCAAGGTCCAGCAAAGTCTACCAAGGTCCAGCAAAGTCTACCAAGGTCCAGCAAAGTCTACCAAGGTATAGCAAAGTCTACCAAGGTCCAGCAAAGTCTACCAAGGTATAGCAAAATCTACCAAGGTATAACAAAGTCCAGCAAGGTCCAGTAAAATCTACCAAGGTCCAGCAAAGTCTACCAAGGTCCAGTAAAGTCTACCAAGGTACAGCAAAGTCTACCAAGGTATAGCAAAGTCTACCAAGGTACAGCAAAGTCTACCAAGGTATAGCAAAGTCTACCAAGGTATAGCAAAGTCTACCAAGGTATAGCAAAGTCTACCAAGGTATAGGAAAGTCTACCAAGGTCCAGCAAAGTCTACCAAGGTACAGCAAAGTCTACCAAGGTAAAGCAAAGTCTTTCAAGATCCAACAAAGTCTACCAAGGTATAGCAAAGTCTACCAAGGTATAGCAAAGTCTACCAAGGTATAGCAAAGTCTACCAAGGTCCAGCAAAGTCTACCAAGGTATAGCAAAGTCTACCAAGGTATAGCAAAGTCTACTAAGGTCCAGCAAAGTCTATCAAGGTCCAGCAAAGTCTACCAAGGTCCAGCAAAGTCTACCAAGGTATAGCAAAGTCTACCAAGGTATAGGAAAGTCTACCAAGGTCCAGCAAAGTCTACCAAGGTCCAGCAAAGTCTACCAAGGTAAAGCAAAGTCTTTCAAGATCCAACAAAGTCTACCAAGGTATAGCAAAGTCTACCAAGGTATAGCAAAGTCTACCAAGGTATAGCAAAGTCTACCAAGGTCCAGCAAAGTCTACCAAGGACCAGCAAAGTCTACCAAGGTCCAGCGAAGTCTACCAACGTATAGCGAAGTCTACCAAGGTATAGCAAAGTCTACCAAGGTCCAGCAAAGTCTACCAAGGTATAGCAAAGTCTACCAAGGTATAGCAAAGTCTACCAAGGTCCAGCAAAGTCTACCAAAGTATAGCAAAGTCTACCAAGGTATTGCAAAGTCTACCAAGGTCCAGCAAAGTCTACCAAGGTCCAGCAAAGTCTAGCAAAGGTATAGCAAAGTCTACCAAGGTATAGCAAAGTCTACCAAGGTCCAGCAAAGTCTACCAATGTCCAGCAAAGTCTACCAAGGTATAGCAAAGTCTACCAAGGTATAGCAAAGTCTACCAAGGTATGGCAAAGTCTACCAACGTCCAGCAAAGTCTACCAAAGTCCAGCAAAGTCTACCAAGGTCCAGCAAAGTTTACCAAAGTACAGCAAAGTCTACCAAGGTATAGCAAAGTCTACCAAGGTCCAGCAAAGTCTACCAAGGTCCAGCAAAGTCTACCAAGGTATAGCAAAGTCTACCAAGGTATAGCAAAGTCTACCAAGGTCCAGCAAGGTCTACCAAGGTATTGCAAAGTCTAGTAAGGTATAGCAAAGTCCACCAAGGAATAGCAAAGTCTACCAAGGTCCAGCAAAGTCTACCAAAGTATAGCAAAAACTACCAAGTGTTAGGAAAATTAAAATTGGACACCCCACCTGTTAGCAAAGTAAAACAGTGAGTTACAATTGAGTTGGTGCAAGGTCGATGTGAAGGGAGTAAAACAGATAATTGCTAGCACTCAGATACATAGAAGAACTCCCTAATAATGTCCTGTACCGATAAGGCCGGATTCGGTGCCTCGGACAAGGTCAATGACGACAATAAAGTAACATCTGAAAGAATTAATTAGGACTGGTTTGAACAGACCATGAGAACAAAGAACTCGATTTATAGAGAAGGTGTGGGCAAAGTTATAAAAGCACGTTGAACTCTGCGCTCGGGGTCTGTCGCTCTCTGACTTGCATTGATTGTTCTCTGAAAGCAGAAGTACAGATATCAGCTGGTGAGGCCTGAGGAGAACCAAACCTTTTCTAAATAAACTTTGTTAGACTTGAGAACTTGGCTAATTGATCATTTGTCACCCAGAACTCGATTTATCGATTAATTGGTAGCAGAGGACGGTTTTGGGCTTTGATAAATGATCAATAAATGATCAATTTTTTGTGATTTTAGTTAGTTTTACATTTTGGAGGACTTGGAATATTTTTGACTGGAGCCAACTGAGCGGACAAATTTCCTGCACTCCCTGTGCGCGCACTAAAAGGTAAGGGCACTTTAGCTCTTTTATTTAGCTGAAACTTGTATTTAGGGGGAGTGTGGTGAATTAATTTGCTCAGTGTAAGTGCTGGTAAATTCAGTGTAATTAAGGTAATAAAGAGTTTGGTTATTCTTTGGTTCTCATTCTGTCATTCTTTGTTTCTGCGAATCTCACTTAGTATAAGTTGGCCAACGACAGAGAGTATAATTGTGTGAAGTAATTAGGATAAAGGAGACTCTCTGATAAAGCTAAGGGAGCTTTTAGAGTTCTTTGTCTATCTATATGTCTATGTGAATTGGATTCTGGACAGTTGAAATAAGACTGTATTGGTTTATGTGTTTAGTTTGTGAATTGGAGCAAGTGTGGACAGGTATTTCTGAGGTTGCGTAATCCCTGGCACCTTGTCTGTGGACAGGTGTTTCTGAGGTGGTGTAAATCCTGGTACCTTGTGGACAGGTATTGCTGAGGTTGAGTAATTCCTGGCGCCTTGATGTTTCTGGGGTGGTGTGATTCACGTAATACCTGGCATCTTGGTGTTTCTGAGGTGGTGTAAATCCTGGTACCTTGTTCATTTTGTGCCACGCTTGAGGCCACGTGTAAAAGTGCTAAGGGAGCCATTACCGTGCAATTGTGGAACTCCTTACCACGTAGTTTTGAGTCAATTCCAAATTAATTTTCAGTGAGATTCTGGCGCATTATTTCCCTTACTAACTGTGCGTGTTTTGTTGTTTTGTCCTGAGTCTACTAACTCTTGCTGGGTATATTTGTTCTGCTTGTCTAAACGTGTCAATAGAGTAGTTGTGTTTGTGTGTAAAATGACTGCTGCTACTGCCGGTGAGTTGAAGAAGTTGGTTATGTTGAGGATTTTAGACACAACTACCTCAAAAGACAGAAAGGATGTGGAGCAATGTTTGGCAGAGTGGTTTGTGAAACACACCAAGGTGGGCCTGTACCCAAGTGATTTTGAACCAGTACCTGACAAATTAGAGCGTCAAAAAATTGTCATCGTAGCGAGGAAAAATCTGGCTGACGCCCAACAGCGAGTTGGACAAGTTACTGCCGTCAAAAAACTCTTGGCGAAAAAGGAAGTTGATAAATTGGTAGATAAACTTGCTTTTACAAAACGTGTGTTACAATACATGACCGGTGTGTGTGAGGAGAAGGGAGGGGTGGAGAAAGGGGTGCTGCCCACTGCTGCACTCACCGGACAGCCCACCACAGAACACACCCCGACTACGTCATTATGTGACGAAAAGGGAGGGGTTGAGCATCTGACTACTCAGCCCACAGCTGAGCAGATCGTGGTTACGTCATTCCCCCCACCTTACTCTCCCCGTCACACACAGACACAGGAAGTCACCACTTCCTCTAACACACAGACACAGACTCACAGAGCAGCGCCGTCTGCTCCGGTTTGCCCTGACTTGACTACATTACAGATGCCGACTATGGTTGACAATACACAAGTGCTTACTGCTGCAGATGAGGAAAGTGTTTCCCAAATGACAAATGTGGCTTTGAAAATAACTCAAGGTTGGCTTGAAGGTGTTTGCCCTTTACAGGAGGAAGTTAATAAAGACCTTGTTTCAGCAGTAAGACAGTTAAAGGAGGAAATGGAGGGACTGCGTGTTGAGAATCGAGAAAGGGTGAGACAGGCAGAGGAGGAGTTGGTGAAATATGTCTTTGAAAATAGGGAAGCTGGAAAAGACAGTGAGCAGATAAATAAACCTAGAACTAGTGGTTCCAGCAAAGTTAAACGAGGTGAGTGTCAGAGCTTAAGCCCAGAAAGGAGCCCAACCCATGCTTGTAGAGGTAATGATTGTTGTGGTACCCCCTGTGTTGAGATAGGGCCTCTGGAGGAAAGCAGACACCCTGCAGGTAATGAAGGGACAGAAAGGGACTCTATTGTCATAACAGGTTATGACTTAGACTGTCAAAGGTACGATGAGGAAGCTCAGATGAATAAGGAAAAGAAGGCGTTACAGGAGTCAATAGCAAAGCGTAAACACGACATCAGACAGATTGAGAGCGAACTAGCCTCTCTGTCAGCGACACCACAAGCATCTCCCAGCACACACACAGGGACAATAGTCACTAGATCACAGACCTATAAGCTTAGAGAACAATCACATGAAGGTGATTTGTCTGAACACACAGAGGACACTGAGTTACACAGAGTTTTTCCCTTAAGAACTAGACTAGGGACACGGGAATATGAGCCATGGTCTCATAGAGATTTACAGTCACTGGTGGATTCGTTGCCGCCATTAGCTAAAGGTGCCAGTAATTGGATTAGCACTTTAGAATCGTTGACTGCAGGTGAAGTTTTGGCTGTGGGGGACATGAGAGCATTAATGGGAAGGATTGGGAATAGTGAAAACTGGCAGGATTTAGAGAGGGCTGTGGGAATGCAAAATATGGCAAATTCTGACCGATTTAATCCTGTTAGAAATGTAGTATGGACAAGGTTGCGGACCCAACACCCTACTGTTGTGAACTTTCAAGCCCTTACAGGTGTCACCAGGAATTCAGGGGAGGAGCCAGTTGAATTCATCCAACGCATGAAGGACCTGTGGAAGAGGAACACAGGTGGTAGGCCAGATGTTAACGTGGCCACTGAAACACTTTTCAGACAAGCTGTACTTGCTTCATTACCGTTATCAGTGCAAAATAAATTAGATGATGTAGTGGGACTTAATCAATTGGATGAGGGCCCGTGGTCTTCTCATGTCATCCACTACATGGTCAAACATGATAAAAAGTTAGCTGAAGCAGAAAACCAGGATAAAATGACACTTGCTAAAATACATAAGGACAAATTGGAGGCCAATAAGGTTAAAAAGCAATTGGTGGAGGTGGTGGACACTCAGTCCCTACAGGCAGTAGCCACACCCAGTATGGTGCCAGTACAAAATGCAACTGTGTTACCACAGCCCATACCATCTGCCCAAATAATGGTACCAATTCAGGGGGTACCTGCCCCGCCTACATATTACCAAAATGTGCAAAACTACCCTAACAGGGGCAGAGGTTTTGGTAGACGAGGTCCAAGAGGGTCTGAAAGAAATTTCAGAACATCTTGGGACCACAGACACACCCAAAGGGGTTGCTTTAATTGTGGGGCCCTAGAACACTGGTGGAGAAATTGCCCACACCCAGCCCAATCACAGCACACTCAATTGGCACCTGTTCCTGCGCCACAGACATCATACTATGCACCCCCAGCCGCAAACACTTTACCAGCAGTCCCAGTTCAGGCCAGACTACCAGCAGGGTATCGGCCTATGAATCAGAATTACTACAGTAACCAATGATGCTGCCCAGTTTCCAGTTCCTCTCCTGGTTGCACCAATGAACCAATGTTGACTTTATTAGTTGCAGGAGAGCAAGTTGACTTCCTGGTTGACACTGGAGCCACAACTTCTGTGTTAACCAATCCAAGTTGGGGAAGTCAGTTATCTGGCAGGACTGCCAGCACTACTGGATTCTCGGGAGTACCCATGGTGCAACCATTTACGACCCCTTTGCCGGTGAGGATAGGAACTGAGACTGTGTATCATTCTTTTTTACATTCCCAAAATTGTCCTGTTAATTTGTTAGGGAGGGATTTGCTTTGTCTTGTTTCATGTACCATTTTCTGTGATAGGGATGGCAAACTGACTGTCTATTCAAGTGATGACTCAGACACATTTTGTAGAATTTTAGTGACTTCTTCTGTTCCAGACACAATACCCAACATGTGTGACATCTACTGGGCAAAATTGGATGCACCAGTTGCAACGTCTGATCACAGCAACATTCTGTACTTCTTTGCGCTATGGAAACCTTGGCTCACTGCCCATACGCCTATGGTACCTCCAAAAGATCCTCCACACTGCACTATGCATTACACAAGAGAACCTGATGACCAGTATGAACATGACTGGTACAGTCTTGCGGAGGGTCAACAAACCTCTGTACACACTGACTATCTGATCTTGGGACCTGAGGGTGTCGCTGCCCATGTGCAGCTGTCCTCCGACCAGTCTTTGCTTTGGCATTTTGATCCTGACTCCTGCGCACCACATGTCTCACTGCTACTGGCTGCTGGAAAGGAGGCCAGAGCACTGGGGCCTATGATGCGTTTAGCCATGTCACAGGACTACCAGGACACTGAAGTTCCTGGTTTGTTAGTCTCGCACTGTGGCCGCTTTTGGAAAATTCTTTGTGACTGTTCTGACCTGGCTACTTTTGAACACCAACAACTAACTAGATTTCATGGCAGAGAACTGTCAGACCACTGTGACACAGTAACACATTTAGCTGAGGTTCCAGCTCAGTTATGGACAGTCAGTAAGGTGGATGTTGGATGTGTGTCACACCATCTGGCCCCAATCACACTAAAATCTAATGTGCAAGTGGTTGACAAACCACAATATCCTCTGAAGCCTGAAGCACAGGCTGGCATTCACAGCACCATTCAGGACTTATTGAATGTAGGAGTCCTTGAGCCCACAACCTCTGATTGGAACACGCCCATTTTGCCTGTTAAGAAACCAGGACGACAGGAGTACCGAATGGTGCATGACCTCAGACTGATTAATCACGTCACAGTCACTGAAAACATTCCTGTTCCTGATCCTTACAGATCCTTACAAAACCTGACACCTGACCATTGTGTCTTCACAGTTATTGACTTGGCTAATGCTTTTTTCAGCATTCCTATTTCTGATGACGTCAAGCCAATTTTTGCTTTCACTTACTTGAATCAAAAGTACACGTACACCAGACTTCCCCAGGGTTACAAAGACAGTCCTGGTATCTTTAATCAGTGTTTGCTTACTGACCTTTCTGTTCTGATTGACTCACAGATCTTACACAAGGACACAGTCTTGATCCAGTACGTGGATGACCTTTTGATTGCCTGCACTTCAGACACTGTCTGCTTGCGTGACACAGTCTCTACCTTGACTCATTTAGCCAATTTAGGTTATAAGGTGAACAAGACCAAACTTCAGGTTTGCAGACCTGTTGTTACCTTCTTGGGACGAGTGGTTTCTGTCAAAGGACATTCCATGACAGCAGACACTAGAAACACCATCTTGCATCATCCTCAGCCGACCACAGTGAGTCACCTTCTGTCCTTTCTTGGTCTGACGGGCTACTCAAGGAATTATATTCCTAACTATTCTGGTATTGTTGACCCATTGAGAGCTGAAGTTACCAGACTAGGCCAGAAAAATTTGTCTGCGAAAATTACCTGGACACCTGAACTACATGCTGCGTTCATTGCCCTAAAACAACAATTGTCACTGGCCAGTGAGCTTCAAACGCCAGACTACTCTAAATCATTTTACTTGTATGTTTCTGAAAGAGAATGCATTGTGAATGCAGTTCTATTTCAGAAAAGGGGGAGTGAGAGAGTGGTACTTTTGTATCACAGCTCAAAATTGGACCCAGTAGTCTGTGGACAACCAGGTTGTACAAGGTACCTGGCAGCATTGGCAACTGCCATTACAAAAACTGCTCACTTGGTGATGTGCCACCCCCTGACGGTCAACACGACACATGGAGTGGTTGCTTTTTTGACGTCAGCGGCCTTCACCCTGTCTAGAACGAGAAAAGACAGGATTGACAGCATTTTGACTCAGCCACACATCACTTTCACTTCAGGAGGAATTGTGAACATGACTGAAGGACTGACACAGGACCAACACTCAGAACCTCATTGCTGTGAGGCAATTACCCAGAAACTTCTGAAAAGTAGGGAAGACCTCAGAGACGAGCCCCTAGAACAGCCTGACTTAACACTTTTTTGTGATGGGTGTTGTTACAAAGCAGAGAAAGGACTGATTGCTTCTTTTGCAGTAGTCATGCACACACCAGATAAGTTCGTTGTGGTGGACTCAGGAATAGTCCCACAACCAGCTTCAGCTCAATTAGCAGAAATAACAGCATTGACCAAGGCTTTGGATTTTGCTGTAGGACAAACAGTTAACATCTATACTGATTCCGCCTATGCCCACTCAGCTGTCCATGTTGATGGACCACAATGGCTGAGGAGAGGTTTGGTGACAGCACAAGGCACCCCTATCAAACACAGCACACAAATTCACAACTTGATGGAAAGCTTAAAACTCCCAGCACAAGTAGCCATCGTAAAGTGTAAAGGCCACTCTAAGGAAGGTGATCTGATAGCTCAGGGAAATGATGCAGCAGATCAGGCAGCCAAGACAGTAGGAGGGTACAAACTAACTCAATGTGTTGTGCTAGGGACAGAACAGGAGCCAGAACTAACAGAGGAAAGCTTGAAAGAGATTCAAGGGAAAGCTAGCCCCTATGAAAAATCAGTATGGATAGAGAAAGGAGCAAAAGAGAGTGAAGGGATTTGGAGAAATCCAGAAGGGAAACCAGTAGCCACTTTGGGACTTCTAGGACTGCTAATGAGAGAAGCACATGGACCCACACACACAGGCATACCAGTAATGACTGACGTAATTGGGTCTAAATGGTGGCACCCTTACCTTAGAGACATGATCAAACAACATGTGAGTGAATGCAGTGTGTGCCAGTCTTTCAATCCAAAGCCAGGTTACAAGATTGACATAGGGAAATTCCCAACACCTGAAGGACCATTCAAAGAGGTTTGTATTGATTACACTGATATGGGTCCTGACCAACGCGTGAGTGGGTACAGGTACATCTTGGTGATGGTGGATCGATTTTCCAGGTGGGTGGAAGCCATTCCTGCCAAAAAGGAAGATGCCAAAACAGTGGTTAAATGGCTAAAAAATGAACTGATTCCCAGGTTTGGTGTGCCCAAAGTAATCAGGTCTGACAATGGGACACATTTTAATAACAAAATGTTGGCTGAAGTTGAATTGGCCCTGGGAATCACGCACAAATTTGGCTCTGTTTACCACCCGCAATCTCAAGGGTTGGTGGAAAGAGCCAACCATACTATAAAGGTCAAATTGGCAAAAGCATGCCATAACTCAAAACTATCCTGGGTGGAAGCACTTCCATTGGTGCTTATGTCAATGAGATCCTCACCAAGGGGGGACAGCCATTTGTCTCCTCACCAAATTTTGACCGGGAGACCCATGCCTGGTCCATTTAGGGACAGGACAATTGGCAAAGCGTTAGATTTAATGGAGGAAGAACTGGATGGGTATATGAATGCTTTAACAAAGCTTATTTCCAGGATTGACCAACAGGTGACTAAAGAACAAGGAGAAGAGGACACCAGGACTCCGGCACCAGTGGTCGGAGAGTGGGTAAGAACCAAGGTCCACAAGAGGAAGTGGAATGAGCCAAGGTGGACAGGTCCATGGAAAGTGGAAGAAGTGACATCACATGCAGTGAAAGTACAGGGTAAGAATCACAAACACTGGCACCACATCACCCACTGTGTTCCAGCAGAACCGCCATCCAGAACTACTGAGGAGGTCCAAACACAACTGAAGAACTTGCCAGTGTGGTGGGAAGTGCCTCCCCTTCCAGAGCAAACCTCTGACTGGTGGCAAGAAATAGGGGGAGACGTGGTTACAGAAGGAGGTGAGTATATTGCTCATTGTGTAGGTGCAGACCTGACTCTTGGAGCTGGAGTGGCAAAGCAGATAAGAAGCCAACTAGGAGTGGAAGGTCTGAATCCTGTTCAGGTTGGTAAGTGTGCAGTACACACAGGAAAGGGGGTGACTGTGTTTAATCTGGTAACCAAGAGGTGGTCTACTGACAAGCCTAAGCTTAGAGATTTTATCTCAGCAGTAGAAAATTTGACGGAGCTGCTGCTGGCACTTAATGTGCCCACTCTGGGGATTCCAAAATTAGGGTGTGGACTGGATCAGTTGGAGTGGAAAGTAGTGAAACCAATTCTCAAATCTTATTTGAGCCAAACAAAGACCCAAGTTACAGTTTTCCATTAAAGCTAGTTCAAGTACTTTCAGTAAAATGCCGTTTAACCCACCTACAGATCCGGTTGGACAAGCCATGAGAAGGTTGGGCTGTAGAACTTGGTGTATTACCACGACTGTAATGATGATGCTATCCATAACATTTGTGGTTTTTGTATTGATTCTCTGTGAAAAGGGGGAAGAAATAAGGAAGAAACAGTTTGATGATGGGTGGTTAGAGGTTATTGAAGGAGAGGACAAGGAAGGGAAAGACAGGATTCAGAATTTTACTAATGTAAACGACACACAGACAGGGCTAAAAAGACAGAAAAGGGCAGTTGCAGCACCTTTTCAGCCTGGTGTAACAGTAGAGATAAATTACAATGAGTCAACCACGATCCTGTTTGACATACGTACAGTTATGGGAAAAGACAGGAAAAATCTGAACTGGAGAGGGCATGATGTGTATGGATGTGATAGTTGGACTCCTAAGTATGCGCTCAGGTGGGGCACGTCAGAAATATATTGTGACTCTTGGAACTCTGTATTCACTCACACTAACCCGCGCTATAAAAATCAATATCAGCCTAGTTATCTTCTGTCGAAAGCCGTCTGCATGTGGAGAAAAGGTAAGAGTAGAGTGTTTCCATACTTTAACATGACACTAAGGGGGGATCAAGCCTTGTTGTCTGTTCCGGTATTAGCTGATTATGGGTGGAAAAACACAGATCTATTTTGTATCACAGTGGGTGCTGACATATCAGGTAGTGATCCATTAGGGAGACTATGCCTGAAACCTAGGACTACAAGCAAAACTGACAATTTAGGTGAACCAGCCCCGATTGTTTCTGATGGAGGACAGGCAGTGACGATACTTCAGACCCAGAACATGACATGGAGAGACCAGCTGGCTGTCGAAACAGGATTCACCGACAAAAACTTGTGGCTGGAATGGGTAAGATACACATCAGAAGGTTTGGGGGTTAACAATTGTTTTGTTTGTGCTGCAGCTAATCCTAAATTAGCTACACATCCCATGTCAGGAGAAAACTTAACATGTTTGGTAACGTTATTTAGTACACCTATGACTATAGAAAACACTACAGTCTGCCAAGAATTGGAAAAAGGGTTTTCTATTTCTAACCAACCATTACCTGCGAACATTGTAGCATACAAGGGTAATTATACATGTTTCCACTCCACTGTATCTGGGCAAATTGATAGAGGGCAGTTCCCCGAAGGGTGGTGCAGCAAGACTGAAAACATCAGTCTCAAAAATACTACCTTTTACAATCAAATGACAAACAGAGCTGATTTGCTGTGGCTATGTGGTGATTTGAAAGTAAGAAGGAGACTGTCCGGTGTGTGGACAGGAGAATGTGCTCTTGTTTCTTTAATAATGCCTTTCAGGATCTTCAGACATGACGGAGTGAAGGATCCAGCTGGTGTTATGAGAAGTCACAGGCAGACCAGAGAAGTGAAACCTGGAGGATCATTTGATAAAACTGTATGGATAGATGGGATCGGCGTTCCCAGAGGAGTTCCTGATGAGTTCAAAGCCAGAGATCAAGTCGCATCTGGTTTTGAAAGCATCTTGTTCTGGTGGTCAACTATTAATAAAAATGTGGTTTGGATTAACTATCTCTATTACAACCAGCAACGATTCGTGAACTTTACTGTTCAGGCAGTAGAGGGACTTAGGGACCAATTGGATAAAACCTCACTGATGACTATCCAGAATAGAATGGCCCTAGACATGTTATTGGCAGATAAAGGAGGTGTCTGTCACATGGTTGGCGCAACCTGTTGTACTTTCATCCCCAACAATACAGCCCCAGATGGTACTGTCTCTAGAGCCCTTGAAGGTTTGAAAGCCTTGTCCAAAGAATGGAAGGAAAATTCAGGTATAGACAATCCCTTTACTAAATGGCTGGAAAAAATGTTTGGGTCTTGGAAAGGTCTGATCATGCAATTAGCCATGGCTGTGTGTGTAAGTTTGGCTATGGTGGTCGTGTGTGGGTGTTGCTGCGTGCCTTGCATCAGAGCTCTGATAGTAAAATTTATCAACACTGTGATCCAAAAGGGGGCCTCTCCTGTTACAACAGGTGAGACAGTACTGTTCATGTCGACAGGGCTTAACCCTGACGCTCATGAGGATCTGGGTGGTCAAAATGAGGATGAGTATGTTGATTTCTTTGCTTTGGGAAGTGTGTGATTTATTCACAGGAACACCTTGGAGTTGGACAACATCCAGAGGATACGAAGCAAGAATAGAAGATTGTCTTCTGAATTTACTATGTCTTTTTTACTTAGCTTGCATTACAACAATACACAAATATTTAGAGGAACACTTGATAGCAAATGAATAAGGTAATGGGTAAATACAACACACATAGGTACATTTGCTTTTAGCACAGGTTACAAATATATCTTAGTATACAGTAGGTTCTGTATGTTTGATGATGGTTCAGGGAGAAAAGTTGGTCTGGGGAATGTGATAGCTTGAAGCAGTTTCTGGGAAGATTGCCAGAACACCTGCTTTGTCTCACCTTGCCAACAGGGAGACTGTGCCCTTGGGAAAGGCACAACGTAAGGAGTGATCTAAGGGGGAGGTCACTGATAAATGAGGCTGTCGTTTCTCATACTGAACCAGACACCCTGTTAATAAAAAGATATCATCATCAAAAACATGGAACACCTTTTTGTATTTCATTTTATTTTTGTGTGGTTATGTATAATCAATTTGATGGCATCACAATGACATAATGGGAATTTAGCGTATTTTAGTTTAATTACATATGATTATCACATATAGGTGCTTCCCGTCTCTAAAGGACGTTAAACTCTGCTCTATCAGGTATCTGAGGGTCCACGCATGCTTTTAATTGTGTAAGTTTGAGATCTGACTTCTGCTATTGGAGAAGAATGCAATGTTTTGCATTCTAAGGGGGATTGTTAGGAAAATTAAAATTGGACACCCCACCTGTTAGCAAAGTAAAACAGTGAGTTACAATTGAGTTGGTGCAAGGTCGATGTGAAGGGAGTAAAACAGATAATTGCTAGCACTCAGATACATAGAAGAACTCCCTAATAATGTCCTGTACCGATAAGGCCGGATTCGGTGCCTCGGACAAGGTCAATGACGACAATAAAGTAACATCTGAAAGAATTAATTAGGACTGGTTTGAACAGACCATGAGAACAAAGAACTCGATTTATAGAGAAGGTGTGGGCAAAGTTATAAAAGCACGTTGAACTCTGCGCTCGGGGTCTGTCGCTCTCTGACTTGCATTGATTGTTCTCTGAAAGCAGAAGTACAGATACCAGCTGGTGAGGCCTGAGGAGAACCAAACCTTTTCTAAATAAACTTTGTTAGACTTGAGAACTTGGCTAATTGATCATTTGTCACCCAGAACTCGATTTATCGATTACAAGGTATAGCAAAGTCTACCAAAGTATAGCAAAGTCTACCAAGGTCCAGCAAAGTCTACCAAGGTCCAGCAAAGTCTACCAAGGTCCAGCAAAGTCTACCAAGGTATAGTAAAATCTACCAAGGTATAGCAAAGTCCAGCAAGGTCCAGTAAAATCTACCAAGGTCCAGCAAAGTCTACCAAGGTATAGCAAATTCTACCAAGGTATAGCAAAGTCTACCAAGGTCTAGCAAAGTCTACCAAGGTCCAGCAAAGTCTACCAAGGTCCAGCAAAGTCTACCAAGGTCCAGCAAAGTCTACCAAGGTCCAGCAAAGTCTACCAAGGTATAGCCAAGTCTACCAAGGTCCAGCAAGGTCTACCAAGGTATTGCAAAGTCTACCAAGGTATAGCAAAGTCCACCAAGAAATAGCAAAGTCTACCAAAGTGTAGCAAAAACTACCAAGGTATAGCAAAGTCTACCAAGGTATAGCAAAGTCTACCAAGGTCCAGCAAAGTCTACCAAGGTCCAGCAAAGTGTACCAAGGTATAGCAAAGTCTACCAAGGTCCAGCAAAGTCTACCAAGGTATAGCAAAGTCTACCAAGGTATAGCAAAATCTACCAAGTTATAGCAAAGTCTACCAAGGTCCAGCAAAGTCTACCAAGGTATAGCAAAATCTACCAAGGTATAGCAAAGTCCACCAAGGAATAGCAAAGTCTACCAAGGTCCAGCAAAGTCTACCAAAGTATAGCAAAAACTACCAAGGTATAGCAAAGTCTACCAAAGTATAGCAAAGTCTACCAAGGTCCAGCAAAGTCTACCAAGGTCCAGCAAAGTCTACCAAGGTCCAGCAAAGTCTACCAAGGTATAGTAAAATCTACCAAGGTATAGCAAAGTCCAGCAAGGTCCAGTAAAATCTACCAAGGTCCAGCAAAGTCTACCAAGGTATAGCAAATTCTACCAAGGTATAGCAAAGTCTACCAAGGTCTAGCAAAGTCTACCAAGGTCCAGCAAAGTCTACCAAGGTCCAGCAAAGTCTACCAAGGTCCAGCAAAGTCTACCAAGGTCCAGCAAAGTCTACCAAGGTATAGCAAAGTCTACCAAGGTCCAGCAAGGTCTACCAAGGTATTGCAAAGTCTACCAAGGTATAGCAAAGTCCACCAAGAAATAGCAAAGTCTACCAAAGTGTAGCAAAAACTACCAAGGTATAGCAAAGTCTACCAAGGTATAGCAAAGTCTACCAAGGTCCAGCAAAGTCTACCAAGGTCCAGCAAAGTGTACCAAGGTATAGCAAAGTCTACCAAGGTCCAGCAAAGTCTACCAAGGTATAGCAAAGTCTACCAAGGTATAGCAAAATCTACCAAGGTATAGCAAAGTCTACCAAAGTATAGCAAAGTCTACCAAGGTATAGCAAAGTCTTCCAAGGTCCTGCAAAGTCTACCAAGGTTTAGCAAAGTCTCCCAAGGTATAGCAAAGTCTACCAAGTTATAACAAAGTCTACCAAGGTCCAGCAAAGTCTACCAAGGTATAGCAAAATCTACCAAGGTATAGCAAAGTCTACCAAGGTATAGCAAAGTCTACCAAGGTCCAGCAAAGTCTACCAAGGTCCAGCAAAGTCTACAAAGGTCCAGCAAAGTCTACCAAGGTATAGCAAAGTCTACCAAGGTCTAGCAAAGTCTACCAAGGTCCAGCAAAGTCTACCAAGGTATAGCAAAGTCTACCAAGGTCCAGCAAAGTCTACCAAGGTCCAGCAAAGTCTACCAAGGTCCAGCAAAGTCTACCAAGGTATAGCAAAGTCTACCAAAGTATAGCAAAGTCTACCAAGGTCCAGCAAAGTCTACCAAGGTATAGCAAAGTCTACCAAGGTATAGCAAAGTCTACCAAGGAATAGCAAAGTCTACCAAGGTATATCAAAGTCTACCAAGGTCCAGCAAAGTCTACCAAGGTCCAGCAAAGTCTACCAAGGTCCAGCAAAGTCTACCAAGGTATAGCAAAGTCTACCAAGGTCCAGCAAAGTCTACCAAGGTATAGCAAAATCTACCAAGGTATAGCAAAGTCCAGCAAGGTCCAGTAAAATCTACCAAGGTCCAGCAAAGTCTACCAAGGTCCAGTAAAGTCTACCAAGGTACAGCAAAGTCTACCAAGGTATAGCAAAGTCTACCAAGGTACAGCAAAGTCTACCAAGGTATAGCAAAGTCTACCAAGGTATAGCAAAGTCTACCAAGGTATAGCAAAGTCTACCAAGGTATAGGAAAGTCTACCAAGGTCCAGCAAAGTCTACCAAGGTACAGCAAAGTCTACCAAGGTAAAGCAAAGTCTTTCAAGATCCAACAAAGTCTACCAAGGTATAGCAAAGTCTACCAAGGTATAGCAAAGTCTACCAAGGTATAGCAAAGTCTACCAAGGTCCAGCAAAGTCTACCAAGGTCCAGCAAAGTCTACCAAGGTATAGCAAAGTCTACCAAGGTATAGCAAAGTCTACTAAGGTCCAGCAAAGTCTATCAAGGTCCAGCAAAGTCTACCAAGGTCCAGCAAAGTCTACCAAGGTATAGCAAAGTCTACCAAGGTATAGGAAAGTCTACCAAGGTCCAGCAAAGTCTACCAAGGTCCAGCAAAGTCTACCAAGGTAAAGCAAAGTCTTTCAAGATCCAACAAAGTCTACCAAGGTATAGCAAAGTCTACCAAGGTATAGCAAAGTCTACCAAGGTATAGCAAAGTCTACCAAGGTCCAGCAAAGTCTACCAAGGACCAGCAAAGTCTACCAAGGTCCAGCGAAGTCTACCAACGTATAGCGAAGTCTACCAAGGTATAGCAAAGTCTACCAAGGTCCAGCAAAGTCTACCAAGGTATAGCAAAGTCTACCAAGGTATAGCAAAGTCTACCAAGGTCCAGCAAAGTCTACCAAAGTATAGCAAAGTCTACCAAGGTATTGCAAAGTCTACCAAGGTCCAGCAAAGTCTACCAAGGTCCAGCAAAGTCTAGCAAAGGTATAGCAAAGTCTACCAAGGTATAGCAAAGTCTACCAAGGTCCAGCAAAGTCTACCAATGTCCAGCAAAGTCTACCAAGGTATAGCAAAGTCTACCAAGGTATAGCAAAGTCTACCAAGGTATGGCAAAGTCTACCAACGTCCAGCAAAGTCTACCAAAGTCCAGCAAAGTCTACCAAGGTCCAGCAAAGTTTACCAAAGTATAGCAAAGTCTACCAAGGTATAGCAAAGTCTACCAAGGTCCAGCAAAGTCTACCAAGGTCCAGCAAAGTCTACCAAGGTATAGCAAAGTCTACCAAGGTATAGCAAAGTCTACCAAGGTCCAGCAAGGTCTACCAAGGTATTGCAAAGTCTAGTAAGGTATAGCAAAGTCCACCAAGGAATAGCAAAGTCTACCAAGGTCCAGCAAAGTCTACCAAAGTATAGCAAAAACTACCAAGGTATAGCAAAGTCTACCAAAGTATAGCAAAGTCTACCAAGGTCCAGCAAAGTCTACCAAGGTCCAGCAAAGTCTACCAAGGTCCAGCAAAGTCTACCAAGGTATAGTAAAATCTACCAAGGTATAGCAAAGTCCAGCAAGGTCCAGTAAAATCTACCAAGGTCCAGCAAAGTCTACCAAGGTATAGCAAATTCTACCAAGGTATAGCAAAGTCTACCAAGGTCTAGCAAAGTCTACCAAGGTCCAGCAAAGTCTACCAAGGTCCAGCAAAGTCTACCAAGGTCCAGCAAAGTCTACCAAGGTCCAGCAAAGTCTACCAAGGTATAGCAAAGTCTACCAAGGTCCAGCAAGGTCTACCAAGGTATTGCAAAGTCTACCAAGGTATAGCAAAGTCCACCAAGAAATAGCAAAGTCTACCAAAGTGTAGCAAAAACTACCAAGGTATAGCAAAGTCTACCAAGGTATAGCAAAGTCTACCAAGGTCCAGCAAAGTCTACCAAGGTCCAGCAAAGTGTACCAAGGTATAGCAAAGTCTACCAAGGTCCAGCAAAGTCTACCAAGGTATAGCAAAGTCTACCAAGGTATAGCAAAATCTACCAAGGTATAGCAAAGTCTACCAAGGTATAGCAAAGTCTACCAAGGTATAGCAAAGTCTTCCAAGGTCCTGCAAAGTCTACCAAGGTTTAGCAAAGTCTCCCAAGGTATAGCAAAGTCTACCAAGTTATAGCAAAGTCTACCAAGGTCCAGCAAAGTCTACCAAGGTATAGCAAAATCTACCAAGGTATAGCAAAGTCTACCAAGGTATAGCAAAGTCTACCAAGGTCCAGCAAAGTCTACCAAGGTCCAGCAAAGTCTACAAAGGTCCAGCAAAGTCTACCAAGGTATAGCAAAGTCTACCAAAGTATAGCAAAGTCTACCAAGGTCCAGCAAAGTCTACCAAGGTATAGCAAAGTCTACCAAGGTATAGCAAAGTCTACCAAGGAATAGCAAAGTCTACCAAGGTATAGCAAAGTCTACCAAGGTCCAGCAAAGTCTACCAAGGTCCAGCAAAGTCTACCAAGGTCCAGCAAAGTCTACCAAGGTATAGCAAAGTCTACCAAGGTCCAGCAAAGTATACCAAGGTATAGCAAAATTTACCAAGGTATAGCAAAGTCCAGCAAGGTCCAGTAAAGTATACCAAGGTCCAGCAAAGTCTACCAAGGTATAGCAAATTCTACCAAGGTATAGCAAAGTCTACCAAGGTCTAGCAAAGTCTACCAAGGTCCAGCAAAGTCTACCAAGGTCCAGCAAAGTCTACCAAGGTACAGCAAAGTCTACCAAGGTATAACAAAGTCTACCAAGGTCCAGTAAAGTCTACCAAGGTACAGCAAAGTCTACCAAGGTATAGCAAAGTCTACCAAGGTATAGCAAAGTCTACCAAGGTATAGCAAAGTCTACCAAGGTATAGCAAAGTCTACCAAGGTCCAGCAAAGTCTACCAAGGTCCAGCAAAGTCTACCAAGGTAAAGCAAAGTCTATCAAGATCCAACAAAGTCTACCAAGGTATAGCAAAGTCTACCAAGGTATAGCAAAGTCTACCAAGGTATAGCAAAGTCTACCAAGGTATAGCAAAGTCTTCCAAGGTATAGCAAAGTCTACCAAGGTATAACAAAGTCTACCAAGGTACAGCAAAGTCTACCAAGGTATAACAAAGTCTACCAAGGTCCAGTAAAGTCTACCAAGGTACAGCAAAGTCTACCAAGGTATAGCAAAGTCTACCAAGGTATAGCAAAGTCTTCCAAGGTATAGCAAAGTCTACCAAGGTATAGCAAAGTCTACCAAGGTCCAGCAAAGTCTACCAAGGTCCAGCAAAGTCTACCAAGGTATAGCAAAGTCTACCAAGGTATAGCAAAGTCTACTAAGGTCCAGCAAAGTCTATCAAGGTCCAGCAAAGTCTACCAAGGTCCAGCAAAGTCTACCAAGGTATAGCAAAGTCTACCAAGGTATAGCAAAGTCTACCAAGGTCCAGCAAAGTCTAAAAAGATCCACCAAAGTCTACCAAGGTATTGCAAAGTCTACCAAGGTCCAGCAAAGTCTACCAAGGTCCAGCAAAGTCTACCAAGGTCCAGCAAAGTCTACCAAGGTATAGCAAAGTCTACCAAGGTCCAGCAAAGTCTACAAAGGTACAGCAAAGTCTACCAAGGTATAGCAAAGTCTACCAAGGTCCAGCAAAGACTACCAAGGTCCAGCAAAGTCTACCAAGGTCCAGCAAAGTCTACCAACGTATAGCAAAGTCTACCAAGGTATAGCAAAGTCTACCAAGGTCCAGCAAAGTCTACCAAGGTATAGCAAAGTCTACCAAGGTATAGCAAAGTCTACCAAGGTCCAGCAAAGTCTACCAAGGTATAGCAAAGTCTACCAAGGTATAGCAAAGTCTACCAAGGTATAGCAACGTCTACCAAGGTATAGCAAAGTCTATCAAGGTATAACAAAGTCTACCAAGGTATAGCAAAGTCTACCAATGTATAGCAAAGTCTACCAAGGTATAGCAAAGTCTACCAAGGTATAGGAAAGTCTACCAAGGTATAGCAAAGTCTACCAAGGTCCAGCAAAGACTACCAAGGTCCAGCAAAGTCTACCAAGGTCCAGCAAAGTCTACCAAGGTATAGCAAAGTCTACCAAGGTATAGCAAAGTCTACCAAGGTCCAGCAAAGTCTACCAAGGTATAGCAAAGTCTACCAAGGTATAGCAAAGTCTACCAAGGTATAGCAACGTCTACCAAGGTATAGCAAAGTCTATCAAGGTATAACAAAGTCTACCAAGGTATAGCAAAGTCTACCAATGTATAGCAAAGTCTACCAAGGTATAGCAAAGTCTACCAAGGTATAGGAAAGTCTACCAAGGTCCAGCAAAGTCTACCAAGGTCCAGCAAAGTCTACCAAGGTATAGCAAAGTCTACCAAGGTATGGCAAAGTCTACCAAGGTCCAGCAAAGTCTACCAAGGTATAGCAAAGTCTACCAAGGTATAGCAAAGTCTACCAAGGAATAGCAAAGTCTACCAAGGTATAGCAAAGTCTACCAAGGTCCAGCAAAGTCTACCAAGGTCCAGCAAAGTCTACCAAGGTATAGCAAAGTCTACCAAGGTATAGCAAAGTCTACCATGGTCCAGCAAAGTCTACCAAGGAAGAGCAAAGTCTACCAAGGTCCAGCAAAGTCTACCAAGGTCCAGCAAAGTCTACCAAGGTATAGCAAAGTCAACCAAGGTATAGCAAAGTCTACCAAGGTCCAGCAAAGTCTACCAAGGTATAGCAAAATCTACCAAGGTATAGCAAAGTCCAGCAAGGTCCAGTAAAGTCTACCAAGGTCCAGCAAAGTTTACCAAGGTATAGCAAATTCTACCAAGCTTTAGCAAAGTCTACCAAGGTCTAGCAAAGTCTACCAAGCTCCAGCAAAGTCTACCAAGGTCCAGCAAAGTCTACCAAGGTCCAGCAAAGTCCACCAAGGTATAACAAAGTCTACCAAGGTCCAGTAAAGTCTACCAAGGTACAGCAAAGTCTACCAAGGTATAGCAAAGTCTACCAAGGTATAGCAAAGTCTACCAAGGTATAGCAAAGTCTACCAAGGTCCAGCAAAGTCTACCAAGGTCCAGCAAAGTCTACCAAGGTAAAGCAAAGTCTATCAAGATCCAACAAAGTCTACCAAGGTATAGCAAAGTCTACCAAGGTATAGCAAAGTCTACCAAGGTATAGCAAAGTCTACCAAGGTCCAGCAAAGTCTACCAAGGTAAAGCAAAGTCTATCAAGATCCAACAAAGTCTACCAAGGTATAGCAAAGTCTACCAAGGTATAGCAAAGTCTACCAAGGTCCAGCAAAGTCTACCAAGGTCCAGCAAAGTCTACCAAGGTATAGCAAAGTCTACCAAGGTATAGCAAAGTCTACTAAGGTCCAGCAAAGTCTATCAAGGTCCAGCAAAGTCTACCAAGGTCCAGCAAAGTCTACCAAGGTATAGCAAAGTCTACCAAGGTATAGCAAAGTCTACTAAGGTCCAGCAAAGTCTACCAAGATCCACCAAAGTCTACCAAGGTATAGCAAAGTCTACCAAGGTCCAGCAAAGTCTACCAAGGTCCAGCAAAGTCTACCAAGGTCCAGCAAAATCTACCAAGGTCCAGCAAAGTCTACAAAGGTATAGCAAAGTCTACCAAGGTCCAGCAAAGTCTACCAAGGTATAGCAAAATCTACCAAGGTATAGCAAAGTCTAGCAAGGTCCTGCAAAGTCTACCAAGGTCCAGCAAAGTCTACCAAGGTATAGCAATTTCTACCAAGGTATAGCAAAGTCTTCCAAGGTCTAGCAAAGTCTACCAAGGTATAGCAAAGTCTACCAAGGTATAGCAAAGTCTACCAAGGTCCAGCAAAGTCTACCAAGGTATAGCAAAGTCTACCAAGGTATAGCAAAGTCTACCAAGGTTCAGCAAAGTCTACCAAGGTCCAACAAAGTCTCCTAAGGTATAGCAAAGTCTACCAAGGTCCAGCAAAGTCTACCAAATAAAAAACAAAGTCTACCAAGGTCCAGCAAAGTCTACCAAGGTATAGCAAAGTCTACCAAGGTATAGCAAAGTCTACCAAGGTCCAGCAAAGTCTACCAAGGTATAGCAAAGTCTACCAAGGTATAGCAAAGTCTACCAAGAAATAGCAACGTCTACCAAGGTATAGCAAAGTCTATCAAGGTATAACAAAGTCTACCAAGGTATAGCAAAGTCTACCAATGTATAGCAAAGTCTACCAAGGTATAGCAAAGTCTACCAAGGTCCAGCAAAGTCTACCAAGGTCCAGCAAAATCTACCAAGGTCCAGCAAAGTCTACCAAGGTATAGCAAAGTCTACCAAGGTCCAGCAAAGTCTACCAAGGTATAGCAAAATCTACCAAGGTATAGCAAAGTCTAGCAAGGTCCTGCAAAGTCTACCAAGGTCCAGCAAAGTCTACCAAGGTATAGCAAAGTCTACCAAGGTATAGCAAAGTCTACCAAGGTCCAGCAAAGTCTACCAAGGTATAGCAAAGTCTACCAAGGTATAGCAAAGTCTACCAAGGTCCAGCAAAGTCTACCAAGGTCCAACAAAGTCTCCTAAGGTATAGCAAAGTCTACCAAGGTCCAGCAAAGTCTACCAAATAAAAAACAAAGTCTACCAAGGTCCAGCAAAGTCTACCAAGGTATAGCAAAGTCTACCAAGGTCCAGCAAAGTCTACCAAGGTCCAGCGAAGTCTACCAACGTATAGCGAAGTCTACCAAGGTATAGCAAAGTCTACCAAGGTCCAGCAAAGTCTACCAAGGTATAGCAAAGTCTACCAAGGTATATCAAAGTCTACCAAGGTCCAGCAAAGTCTACCAAAGTATAGCAAAGTCTACCAAGGTATAGCAAAGTCTACCAAGGTATTGCAAAGTCTACCAAGGTCCAGCAAAGTCTACCAAGGTCCAGCAAAGTCTAGCAAGGTATAGCAAAGTCTACCAAGGTATAGCAAAGTCTACCAAGGTCCAGCAAAGTCTACCAAGGTCCAGCAAAGTCTACCAAGGTATAGCAAAGTCTACCAAGGTATAGCAAAGTCCACCAAGGTATAACAAAGTCTACCAAGGTATAGCAAAGTCTACCAATGTATAGCAAAGTCTACCAAGGTATAGCAAAGTCTACCAAGGTATAGCAAAGTCTACCAACGTATAGCAAAGTCTACCAAGGTATAGCAAAGTCTACCAAGGTCCAGCAAAGTCTACCAAGGTATAGCAAAGTCTACCAAGGTATAGCAAAGTCTACCAAGGTCCAGCAAAGTCTACCAAGGTATAGCAAAGTCTACCAAGGTATAGCAAAGTCTACCAAGGTAAAGCAACGTCTACCAAGGTATAGCAAAGTCTACCAAGGTATAGCAAAGTCTACCAATGTATAGCAAAGTCTACCAAGGTATAGCAAAGTCTACCAAGGTATAGCAAAGTCTACCAAGGTATAGCAAAGTCTACCAAGGTCCAGCAAAGTCTACCAAGGTCCAGCAAAGTCTACCAAGGTATAGCAAAGTCTACCAAGGTATAGCAAAGTCTACCAAGGTATAGCAAAGTCTACCAAGGTCCAGCAAAGTCTACCAAGGTCCAGCAAAGTCTACCAAGGTCCAGCAAAGTCTACCAAGGTATAGCAAAGTCTACCAAGGTCCAGCAAAGTCTACCAAGGTATAGCAAAATCTGCCAAGGTATAGCAAAGTCTAGCAAGGTCCTGCAAAGTCTACCAAGGTCCAGCAAAGTCTACCAAGGTATAGCAAATTCTACCAAGGTATAGCAAAGTCTTCCAAGGTCTAGCAAAGTCTACCAAGGTATAGCAAAGTCTTCGAATGTATAGCAAAGTCTACCAAGGTCCAGCAAAGTCTACCAAGGTATAGCAAAGTCTTCCAAGGTATAGCAAAGTCTTCCAAGGTCCAGCAAAGTCTACCAAGGTCCAGCAAAGTCTACCAAGGTCCAACAAAGTCTCCTAAGGTATAGCAAAGTCTACCAAGGTCCAGCAAAGTCTACCAAGGTAAAACAAAGTCTACCAAGGTCCAGCAAAGTCTACCAAGGTATAGCAAAGTCTACCAAGGTATAGCAAAGTCTGCCAAGGTATAGCAAAGTCTACCAAGGTCCAGCAAAGTCTACCAAGGTCCAGCGAAGTCTACCAACGTATAGCGAAGTCTACCAAGGTCCAGCAAAGTCTACCAAGGTATAGCAAAGTCTACCAAGGTATATCAAAGTCTACCAAGGTCCAGCAAAGTCTACCAAAGTATAGCAAAGTCTACCAAGGTATAGCAAAGTCTACCAAGGTATTGCAAAGTCTACCAAGGTCAAGCAAAGTCTACCAAGGTATAGCAAAGTCTACCAAGGTCCAGCAAAGTCTACCAAGGTATAGCAAAGTCTACCAAGGTATAGCAAAGTCTACCAAGGTCCAGCAAAGTCTACCAAGGTCCAACAAAGTCTCCTAAGGTATAGCAAAGTCTACCAAGGTCCAGCAAAGTCTACCAAATGAAAAACAAAGTCTACCACGGTCCAGCAAAGTCTACCAAGGTATAGCAAAGTCTACCAAGGTATAGCAAAGTCTACCAAGGTCCAGCAAAGTCTACCAAGGTCCAGCGAAGTCTACCAATGTATAGCGAAGTCTACCAAGGTATAGCAAAGTCTACCAAGGTCCAGCAAAGTCTACCAATGTCCAGCAAAGTCTACCAAGGTATAGCAAAGTCTACCAAGGTATATCAAAGTCTACCAAGGTCCAGCAAAGTCTACCAAAGTATAGCAAAGTCTACCAAGGTATAGCAAAGTCTACCAAGGTATTGCAAAGTCCACCAAGGTCCAGCAAAGTCTACCAAGGTCCAGCAAAGTCTAGCAAGGTATAGCAAAGTTTACCAAGGTATAGCAAAGTCTACCAAGGTCCAGCAAAGTCTACCAAGGTCCAGCAAAGTCTACCAAGGTATTGCAAAGTCTACCAAGGTATAGCAAAGTCTACAAAGGTATAACAAAGTCTACCAAGGTATAGCAAAGTCTACCAATGTATAGCAAAGTCTACCAAGGTATAGCAAAGTCTACCAAGGTATAGCAAAGTCTACCAACGTATAGCAAAGTCTACCAAGGTATAGCAAAGTCTACCAAGGTCCAGCAAAGTCTACCAAGGTATAGCAAAGTCTACCAAGGTATAGCAAAGTCTACCAAGGTCCAGCAAAGTCTACCAAGGTATAGCAAAGTCTACCAAGCTATAGCAAAGTCTACCAAGGTATAGCAACGTCTACCAAGGTATAGCAAAGTCTACCAAGGTATAACAAAGTCTACCAAGGTATAGCAAAGTCTACCAATGTATAGCAAAGTCTATTAAGGTATAGCAAAGTTTACCAAGGTATAGCAAAGTCTACCAAGGTATAGCAAAGTCTACCAAGGTCCAGCAAAGTCTACCAAGGTCCAGCAAAGTCTACCAAGGTCCAGCAAAGTCTACCAAGGTATAGCAAAGTCTACCAAGGTCCAGCAAAGTCTACCAAGGTATAGCAAAATCTGCCAAGGTATAGCAAAGTCTAGCAAGGTCCTGCAAAGTCTACCAAGGTCCAGCAAAGTCTACCAAGGTCCAGCGAAGTCTACCAACGTATAGCGAAGTCTACCAAGGTCCAGCAAAGTCTACCAAGGTATAGCAAAGTCTACCAAGGTATATCAAAGTCTACCAAGGTCCAGCAAAGTCTACCAAAGTATAGCAAAGTCTACCAAGGTATAGCAAAGTCTACCAAGGTCCAGCAAAGTCTACCAAGGTATAACAAAGTCTCCTAAGGTATAGCAAAGTCTACCAAGGTCCAGCAAAGTCTACCAAATGAAAAACAAAGTCTACGAAGGTATAGCAAAGTCTACCAAGGTATAGCAAAGTCTACCAAGGTATAGCAAAGTCTACCAAGGTATAGCAAAGTCTACCAAGGTCCAGCGAAGTCTACCAACGTATAGCGAAGTCTACCAAGGTCCAGCAAAGTCTACCAAGGTATAGCAAAGTCTACCAAGGTATATCAAAGTCTACCAAGGTATATCAAAGTCTACCAAGGTCCAGCAAAGTCTACCAAAGTATAGCAAAGTCTACCAAGGTATAGCAAAGTCTACCAAGGTATTGCAAAGTCTACCAAGGTCCAGCAAAGTCTACCAAGGTCCAGCAAAGTCTAGCAAGGTATAGCAAAGTCTACCAAGGTATAGCAAAGTCTACCAAAATCCAGCAAAGTCTACCAAGGTCCAGCAAAATCTACCAAGGTATAGCAAAGTCTACCAAGGTATAGCAAAGTCTACCAAGGTATAACAAAGTCTACCAAGGTATAGCAAAGTCTACCAATGTATAGCAAAGTCTACCAAGGTATAGCAAAGTCTACCAAGGTATAGCAAAGTCTACCAAGGTCCAGCAAAGTCTACCAAGGTCCAGCAAAGTCTACCAAGGTCCAGCAAATTCTAGCAAGGTATAGCAAAGTGTACCAAGGTATAGCAAAGTCTACCAAGGTCCAGCAAAGTCTACCAAGGTATAGCAAAATCTACCAAGGTATAGCAAAGTCTAGCAAGGTCCTGCAAAGTCTACCAAGGTCCAGCAAAGTCTACCAAGGTATAGCAAATTCTACCAAGGTATAGCAAAGTCTACCAAGGTCTAGCAAAGTCTACCAAGGTATAGCAAAGTCTACCAAGGTATAGCAAAGTC
This sequence comes from Trichomycterus rosablanca, assembly GCF_030014385.1. NCBI lineage: Eukaryota > Metazoa > Chordata > Actinopteri > Siluriformes > Trichomycteridae > Trichomycterus > Trichomycterus rosablanca. Next base: position 39,103,505 of record NC_085993.1, read on the forward strand.
TACCAAGGTCCAGCAAAGTCTACCAATGTATAGCAAAGTCTACCAAGGTCCAGCAAAGTCTACCAAGGTCCAGCAAAGTCTACCAAGGTCCAGCAAAGTCTACCAAGGTCCAGCAAAGTCTCCGAATGTATAGCAAAGTCTACCAAGGTCCAGCAAAGTCTACCAAGGTATATCAAAGTCTACCAAGGTCCAGCAAAGTCTACCAAGGTATAGCAAAGTCTACCAAGGTATAGCAAAGTCTACCAAGGTCCAGCAAAGTCTACCAAGGTCTAGCAAAGTCTACCAACGTATAGCGAAGTCTACCAAGGTATAGCAAAGTCTACAAAGGTCCAGCAAAGTCTACCAAGGTATAGCAAAGTCTACCAAGGTATATCAAAGTCTACCAAGGTCCAGCAAAGTCTACCAAAGTATAGCAAAGTCTACCAAGGTATAGCAAAGTCTACCAAGGTCCAGCAAAGTCTACCAAGGTATAGCAAAGTCTACCAAGGTATAGCAAAGTCTACCAAGGTCCAGCAAAGTCTACCAAGGTACAGCAAAGTCTACCAAGGTATAGCAAAGTCTACCAAGGTCCAGCAAAGACTAACAAGGTCCAGCAAAGTCTACCAAGGTCCAGCAAAGTCTACCAACGTATAGCAAAGTCTACCAAGGTATAGCAAAGTCTACTAAGGTCCAGCAAAGTCTACCAAGGTATAGCAAAGTCTACCAAGGTATAGCAAAGTCTACCAAGGTCCAGCAAAGTCTACCAAGGTATAGCAAAGTCTACCAAGGTATAGCAAAGTCTACCAAGGTATAGCAACGTCTACCAAGGTATAGCAAAGTCTATCAAGGTATAACAAAGTCTACCAAGGTATAGCAAAGTCTACCAAGGTATAGCAAAGTCTACCAAGGTCCAGCAAAGTCTACCAAGGTCCAGCAAAATCTACCAAGGTCCAGCAAAGTCTACCAAGGTATAGCAAAGTCTACCAAGGTCCAGCAAAGTCTACCAAGGTATAGCAAAATCTACCAAGGTATAGCAAAGTCTAGCAAGGTCCTGCAAAGTCTACCAAGGTCCAGCAAAGTCTACCAAGGTATAGCAATTTCTACCAAGGTATAGCAAAGTCTTCCAAGGTCTAGCAAAGTCTACCAAGGTATAGCAAAGTCTACCAAGGTATAGCAATGTCTACCAAGGTCCAGCAAAGTCTACCAAGGTATAGCAAAGTCTACCAAGGTATAGCAAAGTCTACCAAGGTCCAGCAAAGTCTACCAAGGTCCAGCAAAGTCTACCAAGGTCCAACAAAGTCTCCTAAGGTATAGCAAAGTCTACCAAGGTCCAGCAAAGTCTACCAAGGTATAGCAAAATCTACCAAGGTATAGCAAAGTCTACCAAGGTATAGCAAAGTCTACCAAGGTCCAGCAAAGTCTACCTAGGTCTATCAAAGTCTACCAAGGTCCAGCAAAGTCTACCAAGGTATAGCAAAGTCTACCAAGGTATAGCAAAGTCTACCAAGGTCCAGCAAAGTCTACCAAGGTATAGCGAAGTCTACCAAGGTATAGCAAAGTCTACCAAGGAATAGCAAAGTCTACCAAGGTATAGCAAAGTCTACCAAGGTCCAGCAAAGTCTACCAAGGTCCAGCAAAGTCTACCAAGGTCCAGCAAAGTCTACCAAGGTATAGCAAAGTCTACCAAGGTATAGCAAAGTCTACCAAGGTCCAGCAAAGTCTACCAAGGTATAGCAAAATCTACCAAGGTATAGCAAAGTCCAGCAAGGTCCAGTAAAGTCTACCAAGGTCCAGCAAAGTCTACCAAGGTATAGCAAATTCTACCAAGGTATAGCAAAGTCTTCCAAGGTCTAGCAAAGTCTACCAAGGTATAGCAAAGTCTTCGAATGTATAGCAAAGTCTACCAAAGTCCAGCAAAGTCTACCAAGGTATAGCAAAGTCTACCAAGGTATAGCAAAGTCTTCCAAGGTCCAGCAAAGTCTACCAAGGTCCAGCAAAGTCTACCAAGATCCAACAAAGTCTCCTAAGGTATAGCAAAGTCTACCAAGGTCCAGCAAAGTCTACCAAGGTAAAACAAAGTCTACCAAGGTCCAGCAAAGTCTACCAAGGTATAGCAAAGTCTACCAAGGTATAGCAAAGTCTACCAAGGTCCAGCAAAGTCTACCAAGGTCCAGAGAAGTCTACCAACGTATAGCGAAGTCTACCAAGGTCCAGCAAAGTCTACCAAGGTATAGCAAAGTCTACCAAGGTATATCAAAGTCTACCAAGGTCCAGCAAAGTCTACCAAAGTATAGCAAAGTCTACCAAGGTATAGCAAAGTCTACCAAGGTATTGCAAAGTCTACCAAGGTCCAGCAAAGTCTACCAAGGTCCAGCAAAGTCTAGCAAGGTATAGCAAAGTCTACCAAGGTATAGCAAAGTCTACCAAGGTCCAGCAAAGTCTACCAAGGTCCAGCAAAGTCTACCAAGGTATAGCAAAGTCTACCAAGGTATAGCAAAGTCTACCAAGGTATAACAAAGTCTACCAAGGTATAGCAAAGTCTACCAATGTATAGCAAAGTCTACCAAGGTATAGCAAAGTCTACCAAGGTATAGCAAAGTCTACCAAGGTCCAGCAAAGTCTACCAAGGTCCAGCAAAGTCTACCAAGGTCCAGCAAAGTCTAGCAAGGTATAGCAAGGTGTACCAAGGTATAGCAAAGTCTACCAAGGTCCAGCAAAGTCTACCAAGGTATAGCAAAATCTACCAAGGTATAGCAAAGTCTAGCAAGGTCCTGCAAAGTCTACCAAGGTCCAGCAAAGTCTACCAAGGTATAGCAAATTCTACCAAGGTATAGCAAAGTCTACCAAGGTCTAGCAAAGTCTACCAAGGTATAGCAAAGTCTACCAAGGTATAGCAAAGTCTACCAAGGTCCAGCAAAGTCTACCAAGGTATAGCAAAGTCTACCAAGGTATTGCAAAGTCTACCAAGATCCAGCAAAGTCTACCAAGGTCCAGCAAAGTCTACCAAGGTCCAGCAAAGTCTCCGAAGGTATAGCAAAGTCTACCAAGGTCCAGCAAAGTCTACCAAGGTATAACAAAGTCTACCAAGGTCCAGCAAAGTCTACCAAGGTATAGCAAAGTCTACCAAGGTATAGCAAAGTCTACCAAGGTATAGCAAAGTCTACCAAGGTCCAGCAAAGTCTACCAAGGTCCAGCAAAGTCTACCAACGTATAGCGAAGTCTACCAAGGTATAGCAAAGTCTACCAAGGTCCAGCAAAGTCTACCAAGGTATAGCAAAGTCTACCAAGGTATATCAAAGTCTACCAAGGTCCAGCAAAGTCTACCAAAGTATAGCAAAGTCTACCAAGGTATAGCAAAGTCTACCAAGGTCCAGCAAAGTCTACCAAGGTATAGCAAAGTCTTCCAAGGTATAGCAAAGTCTACCAAGGTCCAGCAAAGTCTACCAAGGTACAGCAAAGTCTACCAAGGTATAGCAAAGTCTACCAAGGTCCAGCAAAGACTAACAAGGTCCAGCAAAGTCTACCAAGGTCCAGCAAAGTCTACCAACGTATAGCAAAGTCTACCAAGGTATAGCAAAGTCTACTAAGGTCCAGCAAAGTCTACCAAGGTATAGCAAAGTCTACCAAGGTATAGCAAAGTCTACCAAGGTCCAGCAAAGTCTACCAAAGTATAGCAAAGTCTACCAAGGTATAGCAAAGTCTACCAAGATCCAGCAAAGTCTACCAAGGTCCAGCAAAGTCTACCAAGGTCCAGCAAAGTCTCCGAAGGTATAGCAAAGTCTACCAAGGTCCAGCAAAGTCTACCAAGGTATAACAAAGTCTACCAAGGTCCAGCAAAGTCTACCAAGGTATAGCAAAGTCTACCAAGGTATAGCAAAGTCTACCAAGGTATAGCAAAGTCTACCAAGGTCCAGCAAAGTCTACCAAGGTCCAGCAAAGTCTTCCAACGTATAGCAAAGTCTACAAAGGTATAGCAAAGTCTACTAAGGTCCAGCAAAGTCTACCAAGGTATAGCAAAGTCTACCAAGGTATATCAAAGTCTACCAAGGTCCAGCAAAGTCTACCAAAGTATAGCAAAGTCTACCAAGGTATAGCAAAGTCTACCAAGGTCCAGCAAAGTCTACCAAGGTATAGCAAAGTCTACCAAGGTATAGCAAAGTCTACCAAGGTCCAGCAAAGTCTACCAAGGTACAGCAAAGTCTACCAAGGTATAGCAAAGTCTACCAAGGTCCAGCAAAGACTAACAAGGTCCAGCAAAGTTCACCAAGGTCCAGCAAAGTCTACCAACGTATAGCAAAGTCTACCAAGGTATAGCAAAGTCTACTAAGGTCCAGCAAAGTCTACCAAGGTATAGCAAAGTCTACCAAGGTCCAGCAAAGTCTACCAAGGTATAGCAAAGTCTACCAAGGTCCAGCAAAGTCTACCAAGGTATAGCAAAGTCTACCAAGGTATAGCAAAGTCTACCAAGGTATAGCAACGTCTACCAAGGAATAGCAAAGTCTATCAAGGTATAACAAAGTCTACCAAGGTATAGCAAAGTCTACCAATGTATAGCAAAGTCTACCAAGGTATAGCAAAGTCCAGCAAGGTCCAGTAAAGTCTACCAAGGTCCAGCAAAGTCTACCAAGGTATAGCAAATTCTACCAAGGTCCAGCAAAGTCTACCAAGGTCCAGCAAAGTCTACCAAGGTCCAGCAAAGTCTTCCAAGGTATAACAAAGTCTACCAAGGTCCAGTAAAGTCTACCAAGGTACAGCAAAGTCTACCAAGGTATAGCAAGGTCTACCAAGGTATAGCAAAGTCTACCAAGGTATAGCAAAGTCTACCAAGGTACAGCAAAGTCTACCAAGGTCCAGCAAAGTCTACCAAGGTAAAGAAAAGTCTATCAAGATCCAACAAAGTCTACCAAGGTATAGCAAAGTCTACCAAGGTATAGCAAAGTCTACCAAGGTATAGCAAAGTCTACCAAGGTATAGCAAAGTCTACCAAGGTCCAGCAAAGTCTGCCAAGGTCCAGCAAAGTCTACCAAGGTATAGCAAAGTCTACCAAGGTATAGCAAAGTCTACTAAGGTCCAGCAAAGTCTATCAAGGTCCAGCAAAGTCTACCAAGGTCCAGCAAAGTTTACCAAGGTATAGCAAAGTCTATCAAGGTCCAGCAAAGTCTACCAAGGTCCAGCAAAGTCTACCAAGGTCCACCAAAGTCTACCAAGGTATAGCAAAGTCTACCAAGGTCCAGCAAAGTCTACCAAGATCCACCAAAGTCTACCAATGTATAGCAAAGTCTACCAAGGTCCAGCAAAGTCTACCAAGGTCCAGCAAAGTCTACCAAGATCCACCAAAGTCTACCAAGGTATAGCAAAGTCTACCAAGGTCCAGCAAAGTCTACCAACGTATAGCAAAGTCTACCAAGGTACAGCAAAGTCTACCAAGGTCCCGCAAAGTCTACCAAGGTGTAGCAAAGTCTACCAAGGTATAGCAAAGTCTACCAAGGTCCAGCAAAGTCTTCCAAGGTATAGCAAAGTCTACCAAGGTTTAGCAAAGTCTACCAAGGTATAGCAACGTCTACCAAGGTATAGCAAAGTCTATCAAGGTATAACAAAGTCTACCAAGGTATAGCAAAGTCTACCTATGTATAGCAAAGTCTACCAAGGTATAGCAAAGTCTACCAAGGTATGGCAAAGTCTACCAAGGTCCAGCAAAGTCTACCAAGGTCCAGCAAAATCTACCAAGGTCCAGCAAAGTCTACCAAGGTATAGCAAAGTCTACCAAGGTCCAGCAAAGTCTACCAAGGTATAGCAAAATCTACCAAGGTATAGCAAAGTCTAGCAAGGTCCTGCAAAGTCTACCAAGGTCCAGCAAAGTCTACCAAGGTATAGCAATTTCTACCAAGGTATAGCAAAGTCTTCCAAGGTCTAGCAAAGTCTACCAAGGTATAGCAAAATCTACCAAGGTATAGCAAAGTCTACCAAGGTCCAGCAAAGTCTACCAAGGTATAGCAAAGTCTACCAAGGTATAGCAAAGTCTACCAAGGTCCAGCAAAGTCTACCAAGGTCCAGCAAAGTCTACCAAGGTCCAACAAAGTCTCCTAAGGTATAGCAAAGTCTTCCAAGGTCCAGCAAAGTCTACCAAATAAAAAACAAAGTCTACCAAGGTCCAGAAAAGTCTACCAAGGTATAGCAAAGTCTACCAAGGTATAGCAAAGTCTACCAAGGTATAGCAAAGTCTACCAAGGTCCAGCAAAGTCTACCAAGGTCCAGCGAAGTCTACCAACGTATAGCGAAGTCTACCAAGGTCCAGCAAAGTCTACCAAGGTCCAGCAAAGTCTACCAAGGTATAGCAAAGTCTACCAAGGTATATCAAAGTCTACCAAGGTCCAGCAAAGTCTACCAAACTATAGCAAAGTCTACCAAGGTATAGCAAAGTCTACCAAAGTATTGCAAAGTCTACCAAGGTCTAGCAAAGTCTACCAAGGTCCAGCAAAGTCTAACAAGGTATAGCAAAGTCTACCAAGGTATAGCAAAGTCTACCAAGGTCCAGCAAAGTCAACCAAGGTCCAGCAAAGTCTACCAAGGTATAGCAAAGTCTACCAAGGTATAGCAAAGTCTACCAAGGTATAACAAAGTCTACCAAGGTATAGCAAAGTCTACCAAGGTATAGCAAAGTTTACCAAGGTATAGCAAAGTCTACCAACGTATAGCAAAGTCTACCAAGGTATAGCAAAGTCTACCAAGGTCCAGCAAAGTCTACCAAGGTATAGCAAAGTCTACCAAGGTCCAGAAAAGTCTACCAAGGTATAGCAAAGTCTACCAAGGTATAGCAAAGTCTACCAATGTATAGCAACGTTTACCAAGGTATAGCAAAGTCTACCAAGGTATAGCAAAGTCTACCAAGGTCCAGCAAAGTCTACCAAGGTATAGCAAAGTCTACCAAGGTATAGCAAAGTCTACCAACGTCCAGCAAAGTCTACCAAGGTATAGCAAAGTCTACCAAGGTATAGCAAAGTCTTCCAAGGTCTAGCAAAGTCTACCAAGGTATAGCAAAGTCTACCAAGGTATAGCAAAGTCTATCAAGGTCCAGCAAAGTCTACCAAGGTATAGCAAAGTCTACCAAGGTATAGCAAAGTCTACCAAGGTATAGCAAAGTCTACCAAGGTCCAGCAAAGTCTACCAAGGTCCAGCAAAGTCTACCAAGGTATAGCAAAGTCTACCAAGGTCCAGCAAAGTCTACCAAGGTATAGCAAAATCTACCAAGGTATAGCAAAGTCTAGCAAGGTCCTGCAAAGTCTACCAAGGTCCAGCAAAGTCTACCAAGGGATAGCAAAGTCTACCAAGGTATAGCAAAGTCTACCAAGGTATAGCAAAGTCTACCAAGGTCCAGCAAAGTCTACCAAGGTCCAGCAAAGTCTACCAACGTATAGCGAAGTCTACCAAGGTCCAGCAAAGTCTACCAAGGTATAGCAAAATCTACCAAGGTATATCAAAGTCTACCAAGGTCCAGCAAAGTCTACCAAGGTATAGCAAAGTCTACCAAGGTATTGCAAAGTCTACCAAGGTCCAGCAAAGTCTACCAAGGTCCAGCAAAGTCTACCAAGGTCCAGCAAAGTCTACCAAGGTATTTCAAAGTCTACCAAGGTATAGCAAAGTCTACCAAGGTATAACAAAGTCTACCAAGGTATAGCAAAGTCTACCAATGTATAGCAAAGTCTACCAAGGTATAGCAAAGTCTACCAAGGTATAGCAAAGTCCACCAAGGAATAGCAAAGTCTACCAAGGTCCAGCAAAGTCTACCAAAGTATAGCAAAAACTACCAAGGTATAGCAAAGTCTACCAAGGTATAGCAAAGTCTACCAAGGTCCAGCAAAGTCTACCAAGGTCCAGCAAAGTCTACCAAAGTATAGCAAAGTCTTCCAAGGTCCAGCAAAGTCTACCAAGGTATAGCAAAGTCTACCAAGGTATAGCAAAGTCTACCAAGGTATTGCAAAGTCTACCAAGATCCAGCAAAGTCTACCAAGGTCCAGCAAAGTCTACCAAGGTCCAGCAAAGTCTACCAAGGTATAACAAAGTCTACCAAGGTCCAGCAAAGTCTACCAAGGTATAGCAAAGTCTACCAAGGTATAGCAAAGTCTACCAAGGTATAGCAAAGTCTACCAAGGTCCAGCAAAGTCTACCAAGGTCCAGCAAAGTCTACCAAGGTATAGCGAAGTCTACCAAGGTATAGCAAAGTCTACCAAGGTCAAGCAAAGTCTACCAAGGTATAGCAAAGTCTACCAAGGTATATCAAAGTCTACCAAGGTCCAGCAAAGTCTACCAAAGTATAGCAAAGTCTACCAAGGTATAGCAAAGTCTACCAAGGTTTTGAAAAGTATACCAAGGTCCAGCAAAGTCTACCAAGGTCCAGAAAAGTCTAGCAAGGTATAGCAAAGTCTACCAAGGTCCAGCAAAGTCTACCAAGGTATAGCAAAGTCTACCAAGGTATAGCAAAGTCTACCAAGGTCCAGCAAAGTCTACCAAGGTATAGCAAAGTCTACCAAGGTCCAGCAAAGTCTACCAAGGTCCAGCAAAGTCTACCAAGATCCAGCAAAGTCTAACAAGGTATAGAAAAGTCTACCAAGGTATAGCAAAGTCTACCAAGGTCCAGCAAAGTCTATCAAGGTATAGCAAAATCTACCAAGGTATAGAAAAGTCTAGCAAGGTCCAGCAAAGTCTACCAAGGTCCAGCAAAGTCTACCAAGGTATAGCAAGTTCTACCAAGGTATAGCAAAGTCTACCAAGGTATAGCAAAGTCTACCAAGGTATAGCAACGTCTACCAAGGTATAGCAAAGTCTACCAAGGTATAACAAAGTCTACCAAGGTATAGCAAAGTCTACCAATTTATAGCAAATTCTACCAAGGTATAGCAAAGTCTACCAAGGTATAGCAAAGTCTACCAAGGTCCAGCAAAGTCTACCAAGGTCCAGCAAAGTCTACCAAGGTCCAGCAAAGTCTACCAAGGTATAGCAAAGTCTACCAAGGTCCAGCAAAGTCTACCAAGGTATAGCAAAATCTACCAAGGTATAGCAAAGTCTAGCAAGGTCCTGCAAAGTCTACCAAGTTCCAGAAAAGTTTACCAAGGTATAGCAAATTCTACCAAGGTATAGCAAAGTCTACCAAGGTCCAGCAACGTCTACAAAGGTCCAGCAAAGTCTACCAAGGTCCAACAGAGTCTCCTAAGGTATAGCAAAGTCTACCAAGGTCCAGCAAAGTCTACCAAGGTAGGGCAAAGTCTACCAAGGTATAGCAAAGTCTACCAAGGTATAGCAAAGTCTACCAAGGTCCAGCAAAATCTACCAAGGTCCAGCAAAGTCTACCAACGTATAGCGAAGTCTACCAAGGTATAGCAAAGTCTACCAAGGTCTAGCAAAGTCTACCAAGGTATAGCAAAGTCTACCAAGGTATATCAAAGTCTACCAAGATCCATCAAAGTCTACCAAAGTATAGCAAAGTCTACCAAGGTATAGCAAAGTCTACCAAGGTATTGCAAAGTCTACCAAGGTCCAGCAAAGTCTAGCAAGGTATAGCAAAGTCTACCAAGGTATAGCAAAGTCTACCAAGGTCCAGCAAAGTCTACCAAGGTCCAGCAAAGTCTTCCAAGGTATAGCAAAGTCCACCAAGGTATAGCAAAGTCTACCAAGGTCCAGCAAGGTCTACCAAGGTATTGCAAAGTCTACCAAGGTATAGCAAAGTCCACCAAGGAATAGCAAAGTCTACCAAGGTCCAGCAAAGTCTACCAAAGTATAGCAAAAACTACCAAGGTATAGCAAAGTCTACCAAGGTATAGCAAAGTCTACCAAGGTATAGCAAAGTCTACCAAGGTCCAGCAAAGTCTACCAAGGTCCAGCAAAGTCTTCCAAGGTATAGCAAAGTCCACCAAGGTATAGCAAAGTCTACCAAGGTCCAGCAAGGTCTACCAAGGTATTGCAAAGTCTACCAAGGTATAGCAAAGTCCACCAAGGAATAGCAAAGTCTACCAAGGTCCAGCAAAGTCTACCAAAGTATAGCAAAAACTACCAAGGTATAGCAAAGTCTACCAAGGTATAGCAAAGTCTACCAAGGTCCAGCAAAGTCCACCAAGGTTTAGCAAAATCTACCAAAGTATAGCAAATTCTTCCAAGGTCCAGCAAAGTCTCCGAAGGTATAGCAAAGTCTACCAAGGTATAGCAAAGTCTACCAAGGTATTGCAAAGTCTACCAAGATCCAGCAAAGTCTACCAAGGTCCAGCAAAGTCTACCAAGGTCCAGCAAAGTCTACCAAGGTATAGCAAAGTCTACCAAGGTCCAGCAAAGTCTACCAAGGTATAGCAAAATCTACCAAGGTATAGCAAAGTCTAGCAAGGTCCTGCATAGTCTACCAAGTTCCAGAAAAGTTTACCAAGGTATAGCAAATTCTACCAAGGTATAGCAAAGTCTACCAAGGTCCAGCAACGTCTACCAAGGTCCAGCAAAGTCTACCAAGGTCCAACAGAGTCTCCTAAGGTATAGCAAAGTCTACCAAGGTCCAGCAAAGTCTACCAAGGTAGGGCAAAGTCTACCAAGGTATAGCAAAGTCTACCAAGGTATAGCAAAGTCTACCAAGGTCCAGCAAAATCTACCAAGGTCCAGCAAAGTCTACCAACGTATAGCGAAGTCTACCAAGGTATAGCAAAGTCTACCAAGGTCTAGCAAAGTCTACCAAGGTATAGCAAAGTCTACCAAGGTATATCAAAGTCTACCAAGATCCATCAAAGTCTACCAAAGTATAGCAAAGTCTACCAAGGTATAGCAAAGTCTACCAAGGTATTGCAAAGTCTACCAAGGTCCAGCAAAGTCTAGCAAGGTATAGCAAAGTCTACCAAGGTATAGCAAAGTCTACCAAGGTCCAGCAAAGTCTACCAAGGTCCAGCAAAGTCTTCCAAGGTATAGCAAAGTCCACCAAGGTATAGCAAAGTCTACCAAGGTCCAGCAAGGTCTACCAAGGTATTGCAAAGTCTACCAAGGTATAGCAAAGTCCACCAAGGAATAGCAAAGTCTACCAAGGTCCAGCAAAGTCTACCAAAGTATAGCAAAAACTACCAAGGTATAGCAAAGTCTACCAAGGTATAGCAAAGTCTACCAAGGTCCAGCAAAGTCCACCAAGGTTTAGCAAAATCTACCAAAGTATAGCAAATTCTTCCAAGGTCCAGCAAAGTCTCCGAAGGTATAGCAAAGTCTACCAAGGTATAGCAAAGTCTACCAAGGTATTGCAAAGTCTACCAAGATCCAGCAAAGTCTACCAAGGTCCAGCAAAGTCTACCAAGGTCCAGTAAAGTCTCCGAAGGTATAGCAAAGTCTACCAAGGTCCAGCAAAGTCTACCAAGGTATAACAAAGTCTACCAAGAACCAGCAAAGTCTACCAAGGTATAGCAAAGTCTACCAAGGTATAGCAAAGTCTACCAAGGTATAGCAAAGTCTACCAAGGTATAGCAAAGTCTACCAAGGTCCAGCAAAGTCTACCAAGGTCCAGCAAAGTCTACCAAGGTATAGCGAAGTCTACCAAGGTATAGCAAAGTCTACCAAGGTCAAGCAAAGTCTACCAAGGTACAGCAAAGTCTACCAAGGTATATCAAAGTCTACCAAGGTCCAGCAAAGTCTACCAAAGTATAGCAAAGTCTACCAAGGTATAGCAAAGTCTACCAAGGTATTGCAAAGTATACCAAGGTCCAGCAAAGTCTACCAAGGTCCAGAAAAGTCTAGCAAGGTATAGCAAAGTCTACCAAGGTATAGCAAAGTCTACCAAGGTCCAGCAAAGTCTACCAAGGTATAGCAAAGTCTACCAAGGTATAGCAAAGTCTACCAAGGTCCAGCAAAGTCTACCAAGGTATAGCAAAGTCTACAAAGGTATAGCAAAGTCTACCAAGGTCCAGCAAAGTCTACCAAGGTCCAGCAAAGTCTACCAAGATCCAGCAAAGTCTAACAAGGTATAGAAAAGTCTACCAAGGTATAGCAAAGTCTACCAAGGTCCAGCAAAGTCTATCAAGGTAAAGCAAAATCTACCAAGGTATAGCAAAGTCTAGCAAGGTCCAGCAAAGTCTACCAAGGTCCAGCAAAGTCTACCAAGGTATAGCAAGTTCTACCAAGGTATAGCAAAGTCTACCAAGGTATAGCAAAGTCTACCAAGGTATAGCAACGTCTACCAAGGTATAGCAAAGTCTACCAAGGTATAACAAAGTCTACCAAGGTATAGCAAAGTCTACCAATGTATAGAAAAGTCTACCAAGGTATAGCAAAGTCTACCAAGGTATAGCAAAGTCTACCAAGGTCCAGCAAAGTCTACCAAGGTCCAGCAAAGTCTACCAAGGTCCAGCAAAGTCTACCAAGGTATAGCAAAGTCTACCAAGGTCCAGCAAAGAGCACCAAGGTATAGCAAAATCTACCAAGGTATAGCAAAGTCTAGCAAGGTCCTGCAAAGTCTACCAAGTTCCAGCAAAGTTTACCAAGGTATAGCAAATTCTACCAAGTTATAGCAAAGTCTTCCAAGGTCTAGCAAAGTCTACCAAGGTATAGAAAAGTCTACCAAGGTATATAAAAGTCTACCAAGGTCCAGCAAAGTCTACCAAAGTATAGCAAAGTCTACCAAGGTATAGCAAAGTCTACCAAGGTATTGCAAAGTATACCAAGGTCCAGCAAAGTCTACCAAGGTCCAGAAAAGTCTAGCAAGGTATAGCAAAGTCTACCAAGGTATAGCAAAGTCTACCAAGGTCCAGCAAAGTCTACCAAGGTATAGCAAAGTCTACCAAGGTATAGCAAAGTCTACCAAGGTCCAGCAAAGTCTACCAAGGTATAGCAAAGTCTACAAAGGTATAGCAAAGTCTACCAAGGTCCAGCAAAGTCTACCAAGGTCCAGCAAAGTCTACCAAGATCCAGCAAAGTCTAACAAGGTATAGAAAAGTCTACCAAGGTATAGCAAAGTCTACCAAGGTCCAGCAAAGTCTATCAAGGTAAAGCAAAATCTACCAAGGTATAGCAAAGTCTAGCAAGGTCCAGCAAAGTCTACCAAGGTCCAGCAAAGTCTACCAAGGTATAGCAAGTTCTACCAAGGTATAGCAAAGTCTACCAAGGTATAGCAAAGTCTACCAAGGTATAGCAACGTCTACCAAGGTATAGCAAAGTCTACCAAGGTATAACAAAGTCTACCAAGGTATAGCAAAGTCTACCAATGTATAGAAAAGTCTACCAAGGTATAGCAAAGTCTACCAAGGTATAGCAAAGTCTACCAAGGTCCAGCAAAGTCTACCAAGGTCCAGCAAAGTCTACCAAGGTCCAGCAAAGTCTACCAAGGTATAGCAAAGTCTACCAAGGTCCAGCAAAGAGCACCAAGGTATAGCAAAATCTACCAAGGTATAGCAAAGTCTAGCAAGGTCCTGCAAAGTCTACCAAGTTCCAGCAAAGTTTACCAAGGTATAGCAAATTCTACCAAGTTATAGCAAAGTCTTCCAAGGTCTAGCAAAGTCTACCAAGGTATAGAAAAGTCTACCAAGGTATAGCAAAGTCTACCAACGTCCAGCAAAGTCTACCAAGGTATAGCAAAGTCTACCAAGGTATAGCAAAGTCTACCAAGGTCCAGCAAAGTCTACCAAAGTCCAGCAAAGTCTACCACGGTCCAACAAAGTCTCTTAAGGTATAGCAAAGTCTACCAAGGTCCAGCAAAGTCTACCAAGGTAAAACAAAGTCTACCAAGGTCCAGCAAAGTCTACCAAGGTATAGCAAAGTCTACCAAGGTATAGCAAAGTCTACCAAGGTATAGCAAAGTCTACCAAGGTATAGCAAAATCTACGAAGGTATAGCAAAGTCTAGCAAGGTCCAGCAAAGTCTACCAAGGTCCAGCAAAGTCTACCAAGGTATAGCAAATTCTACCAAGGTATAGCAAAGTTTACCAAGGTCTAGCAAAGTCTACCAAGGTCCAGCAAAGTCTACCAAGGTATAGCAAAGTCTTCCAAGGTCCAGCAAAGTCTACCAAGGTATAGCAAAGTCTACCAAGGTATAGCAAAGTCTACCAAGGTATAGCAAAGTCCACCAAGGTATAACAAAGTCTACCAAGGTATAGCAAAGTCTACCAATGTATAGCAAAGTCTACCAAGGTATAGCAAAGTCTACCAAGGTATAGCAAAGTCTACCAACGTATAGCAAAGTCTACCAAGGTATAGCAAAGTCTACCAAGGTCCAGCAAAGTCTACCAAGGTATAGCAAAGTCTACCAAGGTATAGCAAAGTCTACCAAGGTCCAGCAAAGTCTACCAAGGTATAGCAAAGTCTACCAAGGTATAGCAAAGTCTACCAAGGTAAAGCAACGTCTACCAAGGTATAGCAAAGTCTACCAAGGTATAGCAAAGTCTACCAATGTATAGCAAAGTCTACCAAGGTATAGCAAAGTCTACCAAGGTATAGCAAAGTCTACCAAGGTATAGCAAAGTCTACCAAGGTCCAGCAAAGTCTACCAAGGTCCAGCAAAGTCTACCAAGGTATAGCAAAGTCTACCAAGGTATAGCAAAGTCTACCAAGGTATAGCAAAGTCTACCAAGGTCCAGCAAAGTCTACCAAGGTCCAGCAAAGTCTACCAAGGTCCAGCAAAGTCTACCAAGGTATAGCAAAGTCTACCAAGGTCCAGCAAAGTCTACCAAGGTATAGCAAAATCTGCCAAGGTATAGCAAAGTCTAGCAAGGTCCTGCAAAGTCTACCAAGGTCCAGCAAAGTCTACCAAGGTATAGCAAATTCTACCAAGGTATAGCAAAGTCTTCCAAGGTCTAGCAAAGTCTACCAAGGTATAGCAAAGTCTTCGAATGTATAGCAAAGTCTACCAAGGTCCAGCAAAGTCTACCAAGGTATAGCAAAGTCTTCCAAGGTATAGCAAAGTCTTCCAAGGTCCAGCAAAGTCTACCAAGGTCCAGCAAAGTCTACCAAGGTCCAACAAAGTCTCCTAAGGTATAGCAAAGTCTACCAAGGTCCAGCAAAGTCTACCAAGGTAAAACAAAGTCTACCAAGGTCCAGCAAAGTCTACCAAGGTATAGCAAAGTCTACCAAGGTATAGCAAAGTCTGCCAAGGTATAGCAAAGTCTACCAAGGTCCAGCAAAGTCTACCAAGGTCCAGCGAAGTCTACCAACGTATAGCGAAGTCTACCAAGGTCCAGCAAAGTCTACCAAGGTATAGCAAAGTCTACCAAGGTATATCAAAGTCTACCAAGGTCCAGCAAAGTCTACCAAAGTATAGCAAAGTCTACCAAGGTATAGCAAAGTCTACCAAGGTATTGCAAAGTCTACCAAGGTCAAGCAAAGTCTACCAAGGTATAGCAAAGTCTACCAAGGTCCAGCAAAGTCTACCAAGGTATAGCAAAGTCTACCAAGGTATAGCAAAGTCTACCAAGGTCCAGCAAAGTCTACCAAGGTCCAACAAAGTCTCCTAAGGTATAGCAAAGTCTACCAAGGTCCAGCAAAGTCTACCAAATGAAAAACAAAGTCTACCACGGTCCAGCAAAGTCTACCAAGGTATAGCAAAGTCTACCAAGGTATAGCAAAGTCTACCAAGGTCCAGCAAAGTCTACCAAGGTCCAGCGAAGTCTACCAATGTATAGCGAAGTCTACCAAGGTATAGCAAAGTCTACCAAGGTCCAGCAAAGTCTACCAATGTCCAGCAAAGTCTACCAAGGTATAGCAAAGTCTACCAAGGTATATCAAAGTCTACCAAGGTCCAGCAAAGTCTACCAAAGTATAGCAAAGTCTACCAAGGTATAGCAAAGTCTACCAAGGTATTGCAAAGTCCACCAAGGTCCAGCAAAGTCTACCAAGGTCCAGCAAAGTCTAGCAAGGTATAGCAAAGTTTACCAAGGTATAGCAAAGTCTACCAAGGTCCAGCAAAGTCTACCAAGGTCCAGCAAAGTCTACCAAGGTATTGCAAAGTCTACCAAGGTATAGCAAAGTCTACAAAGGTATAACAAAGTCTACCAAGGTATAGCAAAGTCTACCAATGTATAGCAAAGTCTACCAAGGTATAGCAAAGTCTACCAAGGTATAGCAAAGTCTACCAACGTATAGCAAAGTCTACCAAGGTATAGCAAAGTCTACCAAGGTCCAGCAAAGTCTACCAAGGTATAGCAAAGTCTACCAAGGTATAGCAAAGTCTACCAAGGTCCAGCAAAGTCTACCAAGGTATAGCAAAGTCTACCAAGCTATAGCAAAGTCTACCAAGGTATAGCAACGTCTACCAAGGTATAGCAAAGTCTACCAAGGTATAACAAAGTCTACCAAGGTATAGCAAAGTCTACCAATGTATAGCAAAGTCTATTAAGGTATAGCAAAGTTTACCAAGGTATAGCAAAGTCTACCAAGGTATAGCAAAGTCTACCAAGGTCCAGCAAAGTCTACCAAGGTCCAGCAAAGTCTACCAAGGTCCAGCAAAGTCTACCAAGGTATAGCAAAGTCTACCAAGGTCCAGCAAAGTCTACCAAGGTATAGCAAAATCTGCCAAGGTATAGCAAAGTCTAGCAAGGTCCTGCAAAGTCTACCAAGGTCCAGCAAAGTCTACCAAGGTCCAGCGAAGTCTACCAACGTATAGCGAAGTCTACCAAGGTCCAGCAAAGTCTACCAAGGTATAGCAAAGTCTACCAAGGTATATCAAAGTCTACCAAGGTCCAGCAAAGTCTACCAAAGTATAGCAAAGTCTACCAAGGTATAGCAAAGTCTACCAAGGTCCAGCAAAGTCTACCAAGGTATAACAAAGTCTCCTAAGGTATAGCAAAGTCTACCAAGGTCCAGCAAAGTCTACCAAATGAAAAACAAAGTCTACGAAGGTATAGCAAAGTCTACCAAGGTATAGCAAAGTCTACCAAGGTATAGCAAAGTCTACCAAGGTATAGCAAAGTCTACCAAGGTCCAGCGAAGTCTACCAACGTATAGCGAAGTCTACCAAGGTCCAGCAAAGTCTACCAAGGTATAGCAAAGTCTACCAAGGTATATCAAAGTCTACCAAGGTATATCAAAGTCTACCAAGGTCCAGCAAAGTCTACCAAAGTATAGCAAAGTCTACCAAGGTATAGCAAAGTCTACCAAGGTATTGCAAAGTCTACCAAGGTCCAGCAAAGTCTACCAAGGTCCAGCAAAGTCTAGCAAGGTATAGCAAAGTCTACCAAGGTATAGCAAAGTCTACCAAAATCCAGCAAAGTCTACCAAGGTCCAGCAAAATCTACCAAGGTATAGCAAAGTCTACCAAGGTATAGCAAAGTCTACCAAGGTATAACAAAGTCTACCAAGGTATAGCAAAGTCTACCAATGTATAGCAAAGTCTACCAAGGTATAGCAAAGTCTACCAAGGTATAGCAAAGTCTACCAAGGTCCAGCAAAGTCTACCAAGGTCCAGCAAAGTCTACCAAGGTCCAGCAAATTCTAGCAAGGTATAGCAAAGTGTACCAAGGTATAGCAAAGTCTACCAAGGTCCAGCAAAGTCTACCAAGGTATAGCAAAATCTACCAAGGTATAGCAAAGTCTAGCAAGGTCCTGCAAAGTCTACCAAGGTCCAGCAAAGTCTACCAAGGTATAGCAAATTCTACCAAGGTATAGCAAAGTCTACCAAGGTCTAGCAAAGTCTACCAAGGTATAGCAAAGTCTACCAAGGTATAGCAAAGTCTACCAAGGTCCAGCAAAGTCTACCAATGTATAGCAAAGTCTACCAAGGTCCAGCAAAGTCTACCAAGGTCCAGCAAAGTCTACCAAGGTCCAGCAAAGTCTACCAAGGTCCAGCAAAGTCTCCGAATGTATAGCAAAGTCTACCAAGGTCCAGCAAAGTCTACCAAGGTATATCAAAGTCTACCAAGGTCCAGCAAAGTCTACCAAGGTATAGCAAAGTCTACCAAGGTATAGCAAAGTCTACCAAGGTCCAGCAAAGTCTACCAAGGTCTAGCAAAGTCTACCAACGTATAGCGAAGTCTACCAAGGTATAGCAAAGTCTACAAAGGTCCAGCAAAGTCTACCAAGGTATAGCAAAGTCTACCAAGGTATATCAAAGTCTACCAAGGTCCAGCAAAGTCTACCAAAGTATAGCAAAGTCTACCAAGGTATAGCAAAGTCTACCAAGGTCCAGCAAAGTCTACCAAGGTATAGCAAAGTCTACCAAGGTATAGCAAAGTCTACCAAGGTCCAGCAAAGTCTACCAAGGTACAGCAAAGTCTACCAAGGTATAGCAAAGTCTACCAAGGTCCAGCAAAGACTAACAAGGTCCAGCAAAGTCTACCAAGGTCCAGCAAAGTCTACCAACGTATAGCAAAGTCTACCAAGGTATAGCAAAGTCTACTAAGGTCCAGCAAAGTCTACCAAGGTATAGCAAAGTCTACCAAGGTGTAGCAAAGACTACCAAGGTCCAGCAAAGTCTACCAAGGTATAGCAAAGTCTACCAAGGTATAGCAAAGTCTACCAAGGTATAGCAACGTCTACCAAGGTATAGCAAAGTCTATCAAGGTATAACAAAGTCTACCAAGGTATAGCAAAGTCTACCAAGGTATAGCAAAGTCTACCAAGGTCCAGCAAAGTCTACCAAGGTCCAGCAAAATCTACCAAGGTCCAGCAAAGTCTACCAAGGTATAGCAAAGTCTACCAAGGTCCAGCAAAGTCTACCAAGGTATAGCAAAATCTACCAAGGTATAGCAAAGTCTAGCAAGGTCCTGCAAAGTCTACCAAGGTCCAGCAAAGTCTACCAAGGTATAGCAATTTCTACCAAGGTATAGCAAAGTCTTCCAAGGTCTAGCAAAGTCTACCAAGGTATAGCAAAGTCTACCAAGGTATAGCAATGTCTACCAAGGTCCAGCAAAGTCTACCAAGGTATAGCAAAGTCTACCAAGGTATAGCAAAGTCTACCAAGGTCCAGCAAAGTCTACCAAGGTCCAGCAAAGTCTACCAAGGTCCAACAAAGTCTCCTAAGGTATAGCAAAGTCTACCAAGGTCCAGCAAAGTCTACCAAGGTATAGCAAAATCTACCAAGGTATAGCAAAGTCTACCAAGGTATAGCAAAGTCTACCAAGGTCCAGCAAAGTCTACCTAGGTCTATCAAAGTCTACCAAGGTCCAGCAAAGTCTACCAAGGTATAGCAAAGTCTACCAAGGTATAGCAAAGTCTACCAAGGTCCAGCAAAGTCTACCAAGGTATAGCGAAGTCTACCAAGGTATAGCAAAGTCTACCAAGGAATAGCAAAGTCTACCAAGGTATAGCAAAGTCTACCAAGGTCCAGCAAAGTCTACCAAGGTCCAGCAAAGTCTACCAAGGTCCAGCAAAGTCTACCAAGGTATAGCAAAGTCTACCAAGGTATAGCAAAGTCTACCAAGGTCCAGCAAAGTCTACCAAGGTATAGCAAAATCTACCAAGGTATAGCAAAGTCCAGCAAGGTCCAGTAAAGTCTACCAAGGTCCAGCAAAGTCTACCAAGGTATAGCAAATTCTACCAAGGTATAGCAAAGTCTTCCAAGGTCTAGCAAAGTCTACCAAGGTATAGCAAAGTCTTCGAATGTATAGCAAAGTCTACCAAGGTCCAGCAAAGTCTACCAAGGTATAGCAAAGTCTACCAAGGTATAGCAAAGTCTTCCAAGGTCCAGCAAAGTCTACCAAGGTCCAGCAAAGTCTACCAAGATCCAACAAAGTCTCCTAAGGTATAGCAAAGTCTACCAAGGTCCAGCAAAGTCTACCAAGGTAAAACAAAGTCTACCAAGGTCCAGCAAAGTCTACCAAGGTATAGCAAAGTCTACCAAGGTATAGCAAAGTCTACCAAGGTCCAGCAAAGTCTACCAAGGTCCAGAGAAGTCTACCAACGTATAGCGAAGTCTACCAAGGTCCAGCAAAGTCTACCAAGGTATAGCAAAGTCTACCAAGGTATATCAAAGTCTACCAAGGTCCAGCAAAGTCTACCAAAGTATAGCAAAGTCTACCAAGGTATAGCAAAGTCTACCAAGGTATTGCAAAGTCTACCAAGGTCCAGCAAAGTCTACCAAGGTCCAGCAAAGTCTAGCAAGGTATAGCAAAGTCTACCAAGGTATAGCAAAGTCTACCAAGGTCCAGCAAAGTCTACCAAGGTCCAGCAAAGTCTACCAAGGTATAGCAAAGTCTACCAAGGTATAGCAAAGTCTACCAAGGTATAACAAAGTCTACCAAGGTATAGCAAAGTCTACCAATGTATAGCAAAGTCTACCAAGGTATAGCAAAGTCTACCAAGGTATAGCAAAGTCTACCAAGGTCCAGCAAAGTCTACCAAGGTCCAGCAAAGTCTACCAAGGTCCAGCAAAGTCTAGCAAGGTATAGCAAGGTGTACCAAGGTATAGCAAAGTCTACCAAGGTCCAGCAAAGTCTACCAAGGTATAGCAAAATCTACCAAGGTATAGCAAAGTCTAGGAAGGTCCTGCAAAGTCTACCAAGGTCCAGCAAAGTCTACCAAGGTATAGCAAATTCTACCAAGGTATAGCAAAGTCTACCAAGGTCTAGCAAAGTCTACCAAGGTATAGCAAAGTCTACCAAGGTATAGCAAAGTCTACCAAGGTCCAGCAAAGTCTACCAAGGTATAGCAAAGTCTACCAAGGTATTGCAAAGTCTACCAAGATCCAGCAAAGTCTACCAAGGTCCAGCAAAGTCTACCAAGGTCCAGCAAAGTCTCCGAAGGTATAGCAAAGTCTACCAAGGTCCAGCAAAGTCTACCAAGGTATAACAAAGTCTACCAAGGTCCAGCAAAGTCTACCAAGGTATAGCAAAGTCTACCAAGGTATAGCAAAGTCTACCAAGGTATAGCAAAGTCTACCAAGGTCCAGCAAAGTCTACCAAGGTCCAGCAAAGTCTACCAACGTATAGCGAAGTCTACCAAGGTATAGCAAAGTCTACCAAGGTCCAGCAAAGTCTACCAAGGTATAGCAAAGTCTACCAAGGTATATCAAAGTCTACCAAGGTCCAGCAAAGTCTACCAAAGTATAGCAAAGTCTACCAAGGTATAGCAAAGTCTACCAAGGTCCAGCAAAGTCTACCAAGGTATAGCAAAGTCTTCCAAGGTATAGCAAAGTCTACCAAGGTCCAGCAAAGTCTACCAAGGTACAGCAAAGTCTACCAAGGTATAGCAAAGTCTACCAAGGTCCAGCAAAGACTAACAAGGTCCAGCAAAGTCTACCAAGGTCCAGCAAAGTCTACCAACGTATAGCAAAGTCTACCAAGGTATAGCAAAGTCTACTAAGGTCCAGCAAAGTCTACCAAGGTATAGCAAAGTCTACCAAGGTATAGCAAAGTCTACCAAGGTCCAGCAAAGTCTACCAAAGTATAGCAAAGTCTACCAAGGTATAGCAAAGTCTACCAAGATCCAGCAAAGTCTACCAAGGTCCAGCAAAGTCTACCAAGGTCCAGCAAAGTCTCCGAAGGTATAGCAAAGTCTACCAAGGTCCAGCAAAGTCTACCAAGGTATAACAAAGTCTACCAAGGTCCAGCAAAGTCTACCAAGGTATAGCAAAGTCTACCAAGGTATAGCAAAGTCTACCAAGGTATAGCAAAGTCTACCAAGGTCCAGCAAAGTCTACCAAGGTCCAGCAAAGTCTTCCAACGTATAGCAAAGTCTACAAAGGTATAGCAAAGTCTACTAAGGTCCAGCAAAGTCTACCAAGGTATAGCAAAGTCTACCAAGGTATATCAAAGTCTACCAAGGTCCAGCAAAGTCTACCAAAGTATAGCAAAGTCTACCAAGGTATAGCAAAGTCTACCAAGGTCCAGCAAAGTCTACCAAGGTATAGCAAAGTCTACCAAGGTATAGCAAAGTCTACCAAGGTCCAGCAAAGTCTACCAAGGTACAGCAAAGTCTACCAAGGTATAGCAAAGTCTACCAAGGTCCAGCAAAGACTAACAAGGTCCAGCAAAGTTCACCAAGGTCCAGCAAAGTCTACCAACGTATAGCAAAGTCTACCAAGGTATAGCAAAGTCTACTAAGGTCCAGCAAAGTCTACCAAGGTATAGCAAAGTCTACCAAGGTCCAGCAAAGTCTACCAAGGTATAGCAAAGTCTACCAAGGTCCAGCAAAGTCTACCAAGGTATAGCAAAGTCTACCAAGGTATAGCAAAGTCTACCAAGGTATAGCAACGTCTACCAAGGAATAGCAAAGTCTATCAAGGTATAACAAAGTCTACCAAGGTATAGCAAAGTCTACCAATGTATAGCAAAGTCTACCAAGGTATAGCAAAGTCTACCAAGGTATAGCAAAGTCTACCAAGGTCCAGCAAAGTCTACCAAGGTCCAGCAAAATCTACCAAGGTCCAGCAAAGTCTACCAAGGTATAGCAAAGTCTACCAAGGTCCAGCAAAGTCTACCAAGGTATAGCAAAATCTACCAAGGTATAGCAAAGTCTACCAAGGTATAGCAAAGTCTACCAAGGTCCAGCAAAGTCTACCAAGGTATAGCAAAATCTACCAAGGTATAGCAAAGTCCAGCAAGGTCCAGTAAAGTCTACCAAGGTCCAGCAAAGTCTACCAAGGTATAGCAAATTCTACCAAGGTCCAGCAAAGTCTACCAAGGTCCAGCAAAGTCTACCAAGGTCCAGCAAAGTCTTCCAAGGTATAACAAAGTCTACCAAGGTCCAGTAAAGTCTACCAAGGTACAGCAAAGTCTACCAAGGTATAGCAAGGTCTACCAAGGTATAGCAAAGTCTACCAAGGTATAGCAAAGTCTACCAAGGTACAGCAAAGTCTACCAAGGTCCAGCAAAGTCTACCAAGGTAAAGAAAAGTCTATCAAGATCCAACAAAGTCTACCAAGGTATAGCAAAGTCTACCAAGGTATAGCAAAGTCTACCAAGGTATAGCAAAGTCTACCAAGGTATAGCAAAGTCTACCAAGGTCCAGCAAAGTCTGCCAAGGTCCAGCAAAGTCTACCAAGGTATAGCAAAGTCTACCAAGGTATAGCAAAGTCTACTAAGGTCCAGCAAAGTCTATCAAGGTCCAGCAAAGTCTACCAAGGTCCAGCAAAGTTTACCAAGGTATAGCAAAGTCTATCAAGGTCCAGCAAAGTCTACCAAGGTCCAGCAAAGTCTACCAAGGTCCACCAAAGTCTACCAAGGTATAGCAAAGTCTACCAAGGTCCAGCAAAGTCTACCAAGATCCACCAAAGTCTACCAATGTATAGCAAAGTCTACCAAGGTCCAGCAAAGTCTACCAAGGTCCAGCAAAGTCTACCAAGATCCACCAAAGTCTACCAAGGTATAGCAAAGTCTACCAAGGTCCAGCAAAGTCTACCAACGTATAGCAAAGTCTACCAAGGTACAGCAAAGTCTACCAAGGTCCCGCAAAGTCTACCAAGGTGTAGCAAAGTCTACCAAGGTATAGCAAAGTCTACCAAGGTCCAGCAAAGTCTTCCAAGGTATAGCAAAGTCTACCAAGGTTTAGCAAAGTCTACCAAGGTATAGCAACGTCTACCAAGGTATAGCAAAGTCTATCAAGGTATAACAAAGTCTACCAAGGTATAGCAAAGTCTACCTATGTATAGCAAAGTCTACCAAGGTATAGCAAAGTCTACCAAGGTATGGCAAAGTCTACCAAGGTCCAGCAAAGTCTACCAAGGTCCAGCAAAATCTACCAAGGTCCAGCAAAGTCTACCAAGGTATAGCAAAGTCTACCAAGGTCCAGCAAAGTCTACCAAGGTATAGCAAAATCTACCAAGGTATAGCAAAGTCTAGCAAGGTCCTGCAAAGTCTACCAAGGTCCAGCAAAGTCTACCAAGGTATAGCAATTTCTACCAAGGTATAGCAAAGTCTTCCAAGGTCTAGCAAAGTCTACCAAGGTATAGCAAAATCTACCAAGGTATAGCAAAGTCTACCAAGGTCCAGCAAAGTCTACCAAGGTATAGCAAAGTCTACCAAGGTATAGCAAAGTCTACCAAGGTCCAGCAAAGTCTACCAAGGTCCAGCAAAGTCTACCAAGGTCCAACAAAGTCTCCTAAGGTATAGCAAAGTCTTCCAAGGTCCAGCAAAGTCTACCAAATAAAAAACAAAGTCTACCAAGGTCCAGAAAAGTCTACCAAGGTATAGCAAAGTCTACCAAGGTATAGCAAAGTCTACCAAGGTATAGCAAAGTCTACCAAGGTCCAGCAAAGTCTACCAAGGTCCAGCGAAGTCTACCAACGTATAGCGAAGTCTACCAAGGTCCAGCAAAGTCTACCAAGGTCCAGCAAAGTCTACCAAGGTATAGCAAAGTCTACCAAGGTATATCAAAGTCTACCAAGGTCCAGCAAAGTCTACCAAACTATAGCAAAGTCTACCAAGGTATAGCAAAGTCTACCAAAGTATTGCAAAGTCTACCAAGGTCTAGCAAAGTCTACCAAGGTCCAGCAAAGTCTAACAAGGTATAGCAAAGTCTACCAAGGTATAGCAAAGTCTACCAAGGTCCAGCAAAGTCAACCAAGGTCCAGCAAAGTCTACCAAGGTATAGCAAAGTCTACCAAGGTATAGCAAAGTCTACCAAGGTATAACAAAGTCTACCAAGGTATAGCAAAGTCTACCAAGGTATAGCAAAGTTTACCAAGGTATAGCAAAGTCTACCAACGTATAGCAAAGTCTACCAAGGTATAGCAAAGTCTACCAAGGTCCAGCAAAGTCTACCAAGGTATAGCAAAGTCTACCAAGGTCCAGAAAAGTCTACCAAGGTATAGCAAAGTCTACCAAGGTATAGCAAAGTCTACCAATGTATAGCAACGTTTACCAAGGTATAGCAAAGTCTACCAAGGTATAGCAAAGTCTACCAAGGTCCAGCAAAGTCTACCAAGGTATAGCAAAGTCTACCAAGGTATAGCAAAGTCTACCAACGTCCAGCAAAGTCTACCAAGGTATAGCAAAGTCTACCAAGGTATAGCAAAGTCTTCCAAGGTCTAGCAAAGTCTACCAAGGTATAGCAAAGTCTACCAAGGTATAGCAAAGTCTATCAAGGTCCAGCAAAGTCTACCAAGGTATAGCAAAGTCTACCAAGGTATAGCAAAGTCTACCAAGGTATAGCAAAGTCTACCAAGGTCCAGCAAAGTCTACCAAGGTCCAGCAAAGTCTACCAAGGTATAGCAAAGTCTACCAAGGTCCAGCAAAGTCTACCAAGGTATAGCAAAATCTACCAAGGTATAGCAAAGTCTAGCAAGGTCCTGCAAAGTCTACCAAGGTCCAGCAAAGTCTACCAAGGGATAGCAAAGTCTACCAAGGTATAGCAAAGTCTACCAAGGTATAGCAAAGTCTACCAAGGTCCAGCAAAGTCTACCAAGGTCCAGCAAAGTCTACCAACGTATAGCGAAGTCTACCAAGGTCCAGCAAAGTCTACCAAGGTATAGCAAAATCTACCAAGGTATATCAAAGTCTACCAAGGTCCAGCAAAGTCTACCAAGGTATAGCAAAGTCTACCAAGGTATTGCAAAGTCTACCAAGGTCCAGCAAAGTCTACCAAGGTCCAGCAAAGTCTACCAAGGTCCAGCAAAGTCTACCAAGGTATTTCAAAGTCTACCAAGGTATAGCAAAGTCTACCAAGGTATAACAAAGTCTACCAAGGTATAGCAAAGTCTACCAATGTATAGCAAAGTCTACCAAGGTATAGCAAAGTCTACCAAGGTATAGCAAAGTCCACCAAGGAATAGCAAAGTCTACCAAGGTCCAGCAAAGTCTACCAAAGTATAGCAAAAACTACCAAGGTATAGCAAAGTCTACCAAGGTATAGCAAAGTCTACCAAGGTCCAGCAAAGTCTACCAAGGTCCAGCAAAGTCTACCAAAGTATAGCAAAGTCTTCCAAGGTCCAGCAAAGTCTACCAAGGTATAGCAAAGTCTACCAAGGTATAGCAAAGTCTACCAAGGTATTGCAAAGTCTACCAAGATCCAGCAAAGTCTACCAAGGTCCAGCAAAGTCTACCAAGGTCCAGCAAAGTCTACCAAGGTATAACAAAGTCTACCAAGGTCCAGCAAAGTCTACCAAGGTATAGCAAAGTCTACCAAGGTATAGCAAAGTCTACCAAGGTATAGCAAAGTCTACCAAGGTCCAGCAAAGTCTACCAAGGTCCAGCAAAGTCTACCAAGGTATAGCGAAGTCTACCAAGGTATAGCAAAGTCTACCAAGGTCAAGCAAAGTCTACCAAGGTATAGCAAAGTCTACCAAGGTATATCAAAGTCTACCAAGGTCCAGCAAAGTCTACCAAAGTATAGCAAAGTCTACCAAGGTATAGCAAAGTCTACCAAGGTTTTGAAAAGTATACCAAGGTCCAGCAAAGTCTACCAAGGTCCAGAAAAGTCTAGCAAGGTATAGCAAAGTCTACCAAGGTCCAGCAAAGTCTACCAAGGTATAGCAAAGTCTACCAAGGTATAGCAAAGTCTACCAAGGTCCAGCAAAGTCTACCAAGGTATAGCAAAGTCTACCAAGGTCCAGCAAAGTCTACCAAGGTCCAGCAAAGTCTACCAAGATCCAGCAAAGTCTAACAAGGTATAGAAAAGTCTACCAAGGTATAGCAAAGTCTACCAAGGTCCAGCAAAGTCTATCAAGGTATAGCAAAATCTACCAAGGTATAGAAAAGTCTAGCAAGGTCCAGCAAAGTCTACCAAGGTCCAGCAAAGTCTACCAAGGTATAGCAAGTTCTACCAAGGTATAGCAAAGTCTACCAAGGTATAGCAAAGTCTACCAAGGTATAGCAACGTCTACCAAGGTATAGCAAAGTCTACCAAGGTATAACAAAGTCTACCAAGGTATAGCAAAGTCTACCAATTTATAGCAAATTCTACCAAGGTATAGCAAAGTCTACCAAGGTATAGCAAAGTCTACCAAGGTCCAGCAAAGTCTACCAAGGTCCAGCAAAGTCTACCAAGGTCCAGCAAAGTCTACCAAGGTATAGCAAAGTCTACCAAGGTCCAGCAAAGTCTACCAAGGTATAGCAAAATCTACCAAGGTATAGCAAAGTCTAGCAAGGTCCTGCAAAGTCTACCAAGTTCCAGAAAAGTTTACCAAGGTATAGCAAATTCTACCAAGGTATAGCAAAGTCTACCAAGGTCCAGCAACGTCTACAAAGGTCCAGCAAAGTCTACCAAGGTCCAACAGAGTCTCCTAAGGTATAGCAAAGTCTACCAAGGTCCAGCAAAGTCTACCAAGGTAGGGCAAAGTCTACCAAGGTATAGCAAAGTCTACCAAGGTATAGCAAAGTCTACCAAGGTCCAGCAAAATCTACCAAGGTCCAGCAAAGTCTACCAACGTATAGCGAAGTCTACCAAGGTATAGCAAAGTCTACCAAGGTCTAGCAAAGTCTACCAAGGTATAGCAAAGTCTACCAAGGTATATCAAAGTCTACCAAGATCCATCAAAGTCTACCAAAGTATAGCAAAGTCTACCAAGGTATAGCAAAGTCTACCAAGGTATTGCAAAGTCTACCAAGGTCCAGCAAAGTCTAGCAAGGTATAGCAAAGTCTACCAAGGTATAGCAAAGTCTACCAAGGTCCAGCAAAGTCTACCAAGGTCCAGCAAAGTCTTCCAAGGTATAGCAAAGTCCACCAAGGTATAGCAAAGTCTACCAAGGTCCAGCAAGGTCTACCAAGGTATTGCAAAGTCTACCAAGGTATAGCAAAGTCCACCAAGGAATAGCAAAGTCTACCAAGGTCCAGCAAAGTCTACCAAAGTATAGCAAAAACTACCAAGGTATAGCAAAGTCTACCAAGGTATAGCAAAGTCTACCAAGGTCCAGCAAAGTCCACCAAGGTTTAGCAAAATCTACCAAAGTATAGCAAATTCTTCCAAGGTCCAGCAAAGTCTCCGAAGGTATAGCAAAGTCTACCAAGGTATAGCAAAGTCTACCAAGGTATTGCAAAGTCTACCAAGATCCAGCAAAGTCTACCAAGGTCCAGCAAAGTCTACCAAGGTCCAGTAAAGTCTCCGAAGGTATAGCAAAGTCTACCAAGATCCATCAAAGTCTACCAAAGTATAGCAAAGTCTACCAAGGTATAGCAAAGTCTACCAAGGTATTGCAAAGTCTACCAAGGTCCAGCAAAGTCTAGCAAGGTATAGCAAAGTCTACCAAGGTATAGCAAAGTCTACCAAGGTCCAGCAAAGTCTACCAAGGTCCAGCAAAGTCTTCCAAGGTATAGCAAAGTCCACCAAGGTATAGCAAAGTCTACCAAGGTCCAGCAAGGTCTACCAAGGTATTGCAAAGTCTACCAAGGTATAGCAAAGTCCACCAAGGAATAGCAAAGTCTACCAAGGTCCAGCAAAGTCTACCAAAGTATAGCAAAAACTACCAAGGTATAGCAAAGTCTACCAAGGTATAGCAAAGTCTACCAAGGTCCAGCAAAGTCCACCAAGGTTTAGCAAAATCTACCAAAGTATAGCAAATTCTTCCAAGGTCCAGCAAAGTCTCCGAAGGTATAGCAAAGTCTACCAAGGTATAGCAAAGTCTACCAAGGTATTGCAAAGTCTACCAAGATCCAGCAAAGTCTACCAAGGTCCAGCAAAGTCTACCAAGGTCCAGCAAAGTCTACCAAGGTATAGCAAAGTCTACCAAGGTCCAGCAAAGTCTACCAAGGTATAGCAAAATCTACCAAGGTATAGCAAAGTCTAGCAAGGTCCTGCATAGTCTACCAAGTTCCAGAAAAGTTTACCAAGGTATAGCAAATTCTACCAAGGTATAGCAAAGTCTACCAAGGTCCAGCAACGTCTACCAAGGTCCAGCAAAGTCTACCAAGGTCCAACAGAGTCTCCTAAGGTATAGCAAAGTCTACCAAGGTCCAGCAAAGTCTACCAAGGTAGGGCAAAGTCTACCAAGGTATAGCAAAGTCTACCAAGGTATAGCAAAGTCTACCAAGGTCCAGCAAAATCTACCAAGGTCCAGCAAAGTCTACCAACGTATAGCGAAGTCTACCAAGGTATAGCAAAGTCTACCAAGGTCTAGCAAAGTCTACCAAGGTATAGCAAAGTCTACCAAGGTATATCAAAGTCTACCAAGATCCATCAAAGTCTACCAAAGTATAGCAAAGTCTACCAAGGTATAGCAAAGTCTACCAAGGTATTGCAAAGTCTACCAAGGTCCAGCAAAGTCTAGCAAGGTATAGCAAAGTCTACCAAGGTATAGCAAAGTCTACCAAGGTCCAGCAAAGTCTACCAAGGTCCAGCAAAGTCTTCCAAGGTATAGCAAAGTCCACCAAGGTATAGCAAAGTCTACCAAGGTCCAGCAAGGTCTACCAAGGTATTGCAAAGTCTACCAAGGTATAGCAAAGTCCACCAAGGAATAGCAAAGTCTACCAAGGTCCAGCAAAGTCTACCAAAGTATAGCAAAAACTACCAAGGTATAGCAAAGTCTACCAAGGTATAGCAAAGTCTACCAAGGTCCAGCAAAGTCCACCAAGGTTTAGCAAAATCTACCAAAGTATAGCAAATTCTTCCAAGGTCCAGCAAAGTCTCCGAAGGTATAGCAAAGTCTACCAAGGTATAGCAAAGTCTACCAAGGTATTGCAAAGTCTACCAAGATCCAGCAAAGTCTACCAAGGTCCAGCAAAGTCTACCAAGGTCCAGTAAAGTCTCCGAAGGTATAGCAAAGTCTACCAAGGTCCAGCAAAGTCTACCAAGGTATAACAAAGTCTACCAAGAACCAGCAAAGTCTACCAAGGTATAGCAAAGTCTACCAAGGTATAGCAAAGTCTACCAAGGTATAGCAAAGTCTACCAAGGTATAGCAAAGTCTACCAAGGTCCAGCAAAGTCTACCAAGGTCCAGCAAAGTCTACCAAGGTATAGCGAAGTCTACCAAGGTATAGCAAAGTCTACCAAGGTCAAGCAAAGTCTACCAAGGTACAGCAAAGTCTACCAAGGTATATCAAAGTCTACCAAGGTCCAGCAAAGTCTACCAAAGTATAGCAAAGTCTACCAAGGTATAGCAAAGTCTACCAAGGTATTGCAAAGTATACCAAGGTCCAGCAAAGTCTACCAAGGTCCAGAAAAGTCTAGCAAGGTATAGCAAAGTCTACCAAGGTATAGCAAAGTCTACCAAGGTCCAGCAAAGTCTACCAAGGTATAGCAAAGTCTACCAAGGTATAGCAAAGTCTACCAAGGTCCAGCAAAGTCTACCAAGGTATAGCAAAGTCTACAAAGGTATAGCAAAGTCTACCAAGGTCCAGCAAAGTCTACCAAGGTCCAGCAAAGTCTACCAAGATCCAGCAAAGTCTAACAAGGTATAGAAAAGTCTACCAAGGTATAGCAAAGTCTACCAAGGTCCAGCAAAGTCTATCAAGGTAAAGCAAAATCTACCAAGGTATAGCAAAGTCTAGCAAGGTCCAGCAAAGTCTACCAAGGTCCAGCAAAGTCTACCAAGGTATAGCAAGTTCTACCAAGGTATAGCAAAGTCTACCAAGGTATAGCAAAGTCTACCAAGGTATAGCAACGTCTACCAAGGTATAGCAAAGTCTACCAAGGTATAACAAAGTCTACCAAGGTATAGCAAAGTCTACCAATGTATAGAAAAGTCTACCAAGGTATAGCAAAGTCTACCAAGGTATAGCAAAGTCTACCAAGGTCCAGCAAAGTCTACCAAGGTCCAGCAAAGTCTACCAAGGTCCAGCAAAGTCTACCAAGGTATAGCAAAGTCTACCAAGGTCCAGCAAAGAGCACCAAGGTATAGCAAAATCTACCAAGGTATAGCAAAGTCTAGCAAGGTCCTGCAAAGTCTACCAAGTTCCAGCAAAGTTTACCAAGGTATAGCAAATTCTACCAAGTTATAGCAAAGTCTTCCAAGGTCTAGCAAAGTCTACCAAGGTATAGAAAAGTCTACCAAGGTATATCAAAGTCTACCAAGGTCCAGCAAAGTCTACCAAAGTATAGCAAAGTCTACCAAGGTATAGCAAAGTCTACCAAGGTATTGCAAAGTATACCAAGGTCCAGCAAAGTCTACCAAGGTCCAGAAAAGTCTAGCAAGGTATAGCAAAGTCTACCAAGGTATAGCAAAGTCTACCAAGGTCCAGCAAAGTCTACCAAGGTATAGCAAAGTCTACCAAGGTATAGCAAAGTCTACCAAGGTCCAGCAAAGTCTACCAAGGTATAGCAAAGTCTACAAAGGTATAGCAAAGTCTACCAAGGTCCAGCAAAGTCTACCAAGGTCCAGCAAAGTCTACCAAGATCCAGCAAAGTCTAACAAGGTATAGAAAAGTCTACCAAGGTATAGCAAAGTCTACCAAGGTCCAGCAAAGTCTATCAAGGTAAAGCAAAATCTACCAAGGTATAGCAAAGTCTAGCAAGGTCCAGCAAAGTCTACCAAGGTCCAGCAAAGTCTACCAAGGTATAGCAAGTTCTACCAAGGTATAGCAAAGTCTACCAAGGTATAGCAAAGTCTACCAAGGTATAGCAACGTCTACCAAGGTATAGCAAAGTCTACCAAGGTATAACAAAGTCTACCAAGGTATAGCAAAGTCTACCAATGTATAGAAAAGTCTACCAAGGTATAGCAAAGTCTACCAAGGTATAGCAAAGTCTACCAAGGTCCAGCAAAGTCTACCAAGGTCCAGCAAAGTCTACCAAGGTCCAGCAAAGTCTACCAAGGTATAGCAAAGTCTACCAAGGTCCAGCAAAGAGCACCAAGGTATAGCAAAATCTACCAAGGTATAGCAAAGTCTAGCAAGGTCCTGCAAAGTCTACCAAGTTCCAGCAAAGTTTACCAAGGTATAGCAAATTCTACCAAGTTATAGCAAAGTCTTCCAAGGTCTAGCAAAGTCTACCAAGGTATAGAAAAGTCTACCAAGGTATAGCAAAGTCTACCAACGTCCAGCAAAGTCTACCAAGGTATAGCAAAGTCTACCAAGGTATAGCAAAGTCTACCAAGGTCCAGCAAAGTCTACCAAAGTCCAGCAAAGTCTACCACGGTCCAACAAAGTCTCCTAAGGTATAGCAAAGTCTACCAAGGTCCAGCAAAGTCTACCAAGGTAAAACAAAGTCTACCAAGGTCCAGCAAAGTCTACCAAGGTATAGCAAAGTCTACCAAGGTATAGCAAAGTCTACCAAGGTATAGCAAAGTCTACCAAGGTATAGCAAAATCTACGAAGGTATAGCAAAGTCTAGCAAGGTCCAGCAAAGTCTACCAAGGTCCAGCAAAGTCTACCAAGGTATAGCAAATTCTACCAAGGTATAGCAAAGTTTACCAAGGTCTAGCAAAGTCTACCAAGGTCCAGCAAAGTCTACCAAGGTATAGCAAAGTCTTCCAAGGTCCAGCAAAGTCTACCAAGGTATAGCAAAGTCTACCAAGGTCCAGCAAAGTCTACCAAGGTCCAGCAAAGTCTACCAAGGTCCAGCAAAGTCTACCAAGGTATAACAAAGTCTACCAAGGTATAGCAAAGTCTACCAAGGTCCAGCAAAGACTACCAAGGTCCAGCAAAGTCTACCAAGGTCCAGCAAAGTCTACCAACGTATAGCGAAGTCTACCAAGGTATAGCAAAGTCTTCCAAGGTCCAGCAAAGTCTTCCAAGGTATAGCAAAGTCTACCAAGGTATAGCAAAGTCTACCAAGATCCAGCAAAGTCTACCAAGGTATAGCAAAGTCTACCAAGGTATAGCAAAGTCTACCAAGGTATAGCAACGTCTACCAAGGTATAGCAAAGTCTACCAAGGTATAACAAAGTCTACCAAGGTATAGCAAAGTCTACCAATGTATAGCAAAGTCTACCAAGGTATAGCAAAGTCTACCAAGGTCCAGCAAAATCTACCAAGGTCCAGAAAAGTCTACCAAGGTCCAGCAAAGTCTACCAAGGTATAGCAAAGTCTACCAAGGTCCAGCAAAGTCTACCAAGGTATAGCAAAATCTACCAAGGTATAGCAAAGTCTAGCAAGGTCCTGCAAAGTCTACCAAGGTCCAGCAAAGTCTACCAAGGTATAGCAAATTCTACCAAGGTATAGCAAAGTCTTCCAAGGTCTAGCGAAGTCTACCAAGGTATAGCAAAGTCTACCAAGGTCTAGCAAAGTCTACCAAGGTATAGCAAAGTCTACCAAGGTATATCAAAGTCTACCAAGATCCAGCAAAGTCTACCAAAGCATAGCAAAGTCTACCAAGGTATAGCAAAGTCTACCAAGGTATTGCAAAGTCTACCAAGGTCCAGCAAAGTCTACCAAAGTATAGCAAAAACTACCAAGGTATAGCAAAGTCTACCAAGGTATAGCAAAGTCTACCAAAGTCCAGCAAAGTCTACCAAGGTCCAGCAAAGTCTACCAAAGTATAGCAAAGTCTACCAAGGTCCAGCAAAGTCTCCGAAGGTATAGCAAAGTCTACCAAGGTATAGCAAAGTCTACCAAGGTATTGCAAAGTCTACCAAGATCCAGCAAAGTCTACCAAGGTCCAGTAAAGTCTCCGAAGGTATAGCAAAGTCTACCAAGGTCCAGCAAAGTCTACCAAGGTATAACAAAGTCTACCAAGGTCCAGCAAAGTCTACCAAGGTATAGCAAAGTCTACCAAGGTATAGCAAAGTCTACCAAGGTCCAGCAAAGTCTACCAAGGTCCAGCAAAGTCTACCAAGGTATAGCGAAGTCTACCAAGGTATAGCAAAGTCTACCAAGGTCCAGCAAAGTCTACCAAGGTATAGCAAAGTCTACCAAGGTAAAACAAAGTCTACCAAGGTCCAGCAAAGTCTACCAACGTATAGCGAAGTCTACCAAGGTCCAGCAAAGTCTAGCAAGGTATAGCAAAGTCTACCAAGGTATAGCAAAGTCTACCAAGGTCCAGCAAAGTCTACCAAGGTCCAGCAAAGTCTACCAAGGTATAGCAAAGTCTACCAAGGTATAGCAAAGTCTACCAAGGTATAGCAAAGTCTACCAAGGTCCAGCAAAGTCTAGCAAGGTATAGCAAAGTCTACCAAGGTATAGCAAAGTCTACCAAGGTCCAGCAAAGTCTACCAAGGTCCAGCAAAGTCTACCAAGGTATAGCAAAGTCTACCAAGGTATAGCAAAGTCTACCAAGGTATAACAAAGTCTACCAAGGTATAGCAAAGTCTACCAAGGTCCAGCAAAGTCTACCAAGGTCCAGCAAAGTCTACCAAAGTATAGCAAAGTCTTCCAAGGTCCAGCAAAGTCTCCGAAGGTATAGCAAAGTCTACCAAGGTATAGCAAAGTCTACCAAGATCCAGCAAAGTCTACCAAGGTCCAGCAAAGTCTACCAAGGTCCAGTAAAGTCTCCGAAGGTATAGCAAAGTCTACCAAGGTCCAGCAAAGTCTACCAAGGTATAACAAAGTCTACCAAGGTCCAGCAAAGTCTACCAAGGTATAGCAAAGTCTACCAAGGTATAGCAAAGTCTACCAAGGTATAGCAAAGTCTACCAAGGTCCAGCAAAGTCTACCAAGGTCCAGCAAAGTCTACCAAGGTATAGCGAAGTCTACCAAGGTATAGCAAAGTCTACCAAGGTCAAGCAAAGTCTACCAAGGTATAGCAAAGTCTACCAAGGTATATCAAAGTCTACCAAGGTCCAGCAAAGTCTACCAAAGTATAGCAAAGTCTACCAAGGTATAGCAAAGTCTACCAAGGTATTGCAAAGTATACCAAGGTCCAGCAAAGTCTACCAAGGTCCAGAAAAGTCTAGCAAGGTATAGCAAAGTCTACCAAGGTATAGCAAAGTCTACCAAGGTCCAGCAAAGTCTACCAAGGTATAGCAAAGTCTACCAAGGTATAGCAAAGTCTACCAAGGTCCAGCAAAGTCTACCAAGGTATAGCAAAGTCTACCAAGGTATAGCAAAGTCTACAAAGGTATAGCAAAGTCTACCAAGGTCCAGCAAAGTCTACCAAGGTCCAGCAAAGTCTACCAAGGTCCAGCAAAGTCTACCAAGATCCAGCAAAGTCTAACAAGGTATAGCAAAGTCTACCAATGTCCAGCAAAGTCTATCAAGGTATAGCAAAATCTACCAAGGTATAGAAAAGTCTAGCAAGGTCCAGCAAAGTCTACCAAGGTCCAGCAAAGTCTACCAAGGTATAGCAAGTTCTACCAAGGTATAGCAAAGTCTACCAAGGTATAGCAAAGTCTACCAAGGTATAGCAACGTCTACCAAGGTATAGCAAAGTCTACCAAGGTATAACAAAGTCTACCAAGGTATAGCAAAGTCTACCAATTTATAGCAAAGTCTACAAAGGCATAGCAAAGACTACCAAGGTATAGCAAGTTCTACCAAGGTATAGCAAAGTCTACCAAGGTATAGCAAAGTCTACCAAGGTATAGCAACGTCTACCAAGGTATAGCAAAGTCTACCAAGGTATAACAAAGTCTACCAAGGTCCAGCAAAGTCTACCAAGGTCCAGCAAAGTCTACCAAGGTCCAGCAAAGTCTACCAAGGTCCAGCAAAGTCTACCAAGGTATAGCAAAGTCTACCAAGGTCCAGCAAAGTCTACCAAGGTATAGCAAAATCTACCAAGGTATAGCAAAGTCTAGCAAGGTCCTGCAAAGTCTACCAAGTTCCAGAAAAGTTTACCAAGGTATAGCAAATTCTACCAAGGTATAGCAAAGTCTACCAAGGTCCAGCAAAGTCTACCAAGGTAGGGCAAAGTCTACCAAGGTCCAACAGAGTCTCCTAAGGTATAGCAAAGTCTACCAAGGTCCAGCAAAGTCTACCAAGGTAGGGCAAAGTCTACCAAGGTATAGCAAAGTCTACCAAGGTATAGCAAAGTCTACCAAGGTCCAGCAAAATCTACCAAGGTCCAGCAAAGTCTACCAACGTATAGCGAAGTCTACCAAGGTATAGCAAAGTCTACCAAGGTCTAGCAAAGTCTACCAAGGTATAGCAAAGTCTACCAAGGTATATCAAAGTCTACCAAGATCCATCAAAGTCTACCAAAGTATAGCAAAGTCTACCAAGGTATAGCAAAGTCTACCAAGGTATTGCAAAGTCTACCAAGGTCCAGCAAAGTCTACCAACGTATAGCGAAGTCTACCAAGGTCTAGCAAAGTCTACCAAGGTATAGCAAAGTCTACCAAGGTATATCAAAGTCTACTAAGATCCATCAAAGTCTACCAAAGTATAGCAAAGTCTACCAAGGTATAGCAAAGTCTACCAAGGTATTGCAAAGTCTACCAAGGTCCAGCAAAGTCTAGCAAGGTATAGCAAAGTCTACCAAGGTATAGCAAAGTCTACCAAGGTCCAGCAAAGTCTACCAAGGTCCAGCAAAGTCTTCCAAGGTATAGCAAAGTCCACCAAGGTATAGCAAAGTCTACCAAGGTCCAGCAAGGTCTACCAAGGTATTGCAAAGTCTACCAAGGTATAGCAAAGTCCACCAAGGAATAGCAAAGTCTACCAAGGTCCAGCAAAGTCTACCAAAGTATAGCAAAAACTACC
The DNA here is from genome assembly GCF_030014385.1 of Trichomycterus rosablanca. Classification (NCBI taxonomy): domain Eukaryota; kingdom Metazoa; phylum Chordata; class Actinopteri; order Siluriformes; family Trichomycteridae; genus Trichomycterus; species Trichomycterus rosablanca. The sequence continues at coordinate 39,139,793 of NC_085993.1, forward strand.
AAGGTATAGCAAAGTCTACCAAGGTATAGCAAAGTCTACCAAGGTCCAGCAAAGTCCACCAAGGTTTAGCAAAATCTACCAAAGTATAGCAAAGTCTTCCAAGGTCCAGCAAAGTCTCCGAAGGTATAGCAAAGTCTACCAAGGTATAGCAAAGTCTACCAAGGTATAGCAAAGTCTACCAAGATCCAGCAAAGTCTACCAAGGTCCAGCAAAGTCTACCAAGGTCCAGTAAAGTCTCCGAAGGTATAGCAAAGTCTACCAAGGTCCAGCAAAGTCTACCAAGGTATAACAAAGTCTACCAAGAACCAGCAAAGTCTACCAAGGTATAGCAAAGTCTACCAAGGTATAGCAAAGTCTACCAAGGTATAGCAAAGTCTACCAAGGTCCAGCAAAGTCTACCAAGGTCCAGCAAAGTCTACCAAGGTATAGCGAAGTCTACCAAGGTATAGCAAAGTCTACCAAGGTCAAGCAAAGTCTACCAAGGTATAGCAAAGTCTACCAAGGTATATCAAAGTCTACCAAGGTCCAGCAAAGTCTACCAAAGTATAGCAAAGTCTACCAAGGTATAGCAAAGTCTACCAAGGTATTGCAAAGTATACCAAGGTCCAGCAAAGTCTACAAATGTCCAGAAAAGTCTAGCAAGGTATAGCAAAGTCTACCAATGTATAGCAAAGTCTACCAAGGTCCAGCAAAGTCTACCAAGGTATAGCAAAGTCTACCAAGGTATAGCAAAGTCTACCAAGGTCCAGCAAAGTCTACCAAGGTATAGCAAAGTCTACCAAGGTATAGCAAAGTCTACAAAGGTATAGCAAAGTCTACCAAGGTCCAGCAAAGTCTACCAAGGTCCAGCAAAGTCTACCAAGATCCAGTAAAGTCTACCAAGGTATAGAAAAGTCTACCAAGGTATAGCAAAGTCTACCAAGGTCCAGCAAAGTCTATCAAGGTAAAGCAAAATCTACCAAGGTATAGCAAAGTCTAGCAAGGTCCAGCAAAGTCTACCAAGGTCCAGCAAAGTCTACCAAGGTATAGCAAGTTCTACCAAGGTATAGCAAAGTCTACCAAGGTATAGCAAAGTCTACCAAGGTATAGCAACGTCTACCAAGGTATAGCAAAGTCTACCAAGGTATAACAAAGTCTACCAAGGTATAGCAAAGTCTACCAATGTATAGAAAAGTCTACCAAGGTATAGCAAAGTCTACCAAGGTCCAGCAAAGTCTACCAAGGTCCAGCAAAGTCTACCAAGGTCCAGCAAAGTCTACCAAGGTCCAGCAAAGTCTACCAAGGTATAGCAAAGTCTACCAAGGTCCAGCAAAGAGCACCAAGGTATAGCAAAATCTACCAATGTATAGAAAAGTCTACCAAGGTATAGCAAAGTCTACCAAGGTCCAGCAAAGTCTACCAAGGTCCAGCAAAGTCTACCAAGGTCCAGCAAAGTCTACCAAGGTCCAGCAAAGTCTACCAAGGTATAGCAAAGTCTACCAAGGTAAAGCAAAGTCTACCAAGGTAAAACAAAGTCTACCAAGGTCCAGCAAAGTCTACCAAGGTATAGCAAAGTCTACCAAGGTATAGCAAAGTCTACCAAGGTATAGCAAAGTCTACCAAGGTATAGCAAAATCTACGAAGGTATAGGAAAGTCTAGCAAGGTCCAGCAAAGTCTACCAAGGTCCAGCAAAGTCTACCAAGGTATAGCAAATTCTACCAAGGTATAGCAAAGTTTACCAAGGTCTAGCAAAGTCTACCAAGGTCCAGCAAAGTCTACCAAGGTATAGCAAAGTCTTCCAAGGTCCAGCAAAGTCTACCAAGGTATAGCAAAGTCTACCAAGGTATAGCAAAGTCTACCAAGGTAAAGCAAAGTCTACCAAGGTCCAGCAAAGTCTACCAAGGTCCAGCAAAGTCTACCAAGGTCCAGCAAAGTCTACCAAGGTATAGCAAAGTCTACCAAGGTCCAGCAAAGTCTACCAAGGTATAGCAAAATCTACCAAGGTATAGCAAAGTCTACAAAGGTATAGAAAAGTCTACCAAGGTCCAGCAAAGTCTACCAAGGTCCAGCAAAGTCTACCAAGATCCAGCAAAGTCTAACAAGGTATAGCAAAGTCTACCAAGGTATAGCAAAGTCTACCAAGGTCCAGCAAAGTCTACCAAGGTATAGCAAAATCTACAAAGGTATAGCAAAGTCTAGCAAGGTCCAGCAAAGTCTACCAAGGTCCAGCAAAGTCTACCAAGGTATAGCAAATTCTACCAAGGTATAGCAAAGTCTACCAAGGTCCAGCAAAGTCCACCAAGGTTTAGCAAAGTCTACCAAAGTATAGCAAAGTCTTCCAAGGTCCAGCAAAGTCTCCGAAGGTATAGCAAAGTCTACCAAGGTATAGCAAAGTGTTCCAAGGTATTGCAAAGTCTACCAAGATCCAGCAAAGTCTACCAAGGTCCAGCAAAGTCTACCAAGGTCCAGTAAAGTCTCCGAAGGTATAGCAAAGTCTACCAAGGTCCAGCAAAGTCTACCAAGGTATAACAAAGTCTACCAAGAACCAGCAAAGTCTACCAAGGTATAGCAAAGTCTACCAAGGTATAGCAAAGTCTACCAAGGTATAGCAAAGTCTACCAAGGTCCAGCAAAGTCTACCAAGGTCCAGCAAAGTCTACCAAGGTATAGCGAAGTCTACCAAGGTATAGCAAAGTCTACCAAGGTCAAGCAAAGTCTACCAAGGTATAGCAAAGTCTACCAAGGTATATCAAAGTCTACCAAGGTCCAGCAAAGTCTACCAAAGTATAGCAAAGTCTACCAAGGTATAGCAAAGTCTACCAAGGTATTGCAAAGTATACCAAGGTCCAGCAAAGTCTACCAAGGTCCAGAAAAGTCTAGCAAGGTATAGCAAAGTCTACCAAGGTATAGCAAAGTCTACCAAGGTCCAGCAAAGTCTACCAAGGTATAGCAAAGTCTACCAAGGTATAGCAAAGTCTACCAAGGTCCAGCAAAGTCTACCAAGGTATAGCAAAGTCTACCAAGGTATAGCAAAGTCTACAAAGGTATAGCAAAGTCTACCAAGGTCCAGCAAAGTCTACCAAGGTATAGCAAAGTCTACCAAGATCCAGCAAAGTCTAACAAGGTATAGAAAAGTCTACCAAGGTATAGCAAAGTCTACCAAGGTCCAGCAAAGTCTATCAAGGTAAAGCAAAATCTACCAAGGTATAGCAAAGTCTAGCAAGGTCCAGCAAAGTCTACCAAGGTCCAGCAAAGTCTACCAAGGTATAGCAAGTTCTACCAAGGTATAGCAAAGTCTACCAAGGTATAGCAAAGTCTACCAAGGTATAGCAACGTCTACCAAGGTATAGAAAAGTCTACCAAGGTATAACAAAGTCTACCAAGGTATAGCAAAGTCTACCAATGTATAGAAAAGTCTACCAAGGTATAGCAAAGTCTACCAAGGTATAGCAAAGTCTACCAAGGTCCAGCAAAGTCTACCAAGGTCCAGCAAAGTCTACCAAGGTCCAGCAAAGTCTACCAAGGTATAGCAAAGTCTACCAAGGTCCAGCAAAGAGCACCAAGGTATAGCAAAATCTACCAAGGTATAGCAAAGTCTAGTAAGGTCCTGCAAAGTCTACCAAGTTCCAGCAAAGTTTACCAAGGTATAGCAAATTCTACCAAGGTATAGCAAAGTCTTCCAAGGTCTAGCAAAGTCTACCAAGGTATAGAAAAGTCTACCAAGGTATAGCAAAGTCTACCAAGGTCCAGCAAAGTCTACCAAGGTATAGCAAAGTCTACCAAGGTATAGCAAAGTCTACCAAGGTCCAGCAAAGTCTACCAAAGTCCAGCAAAGTCTACCACGGTCCAACAAAGTCTCCTAAGGTATAGCAAAGTCTACCAAGGTCCAGCAAAGTCTACCAAGGTAAAACAAAGTCTACCAAGGTCCAGCAAAGTCTACCAAGGTATAGCAAAGTCTACCAAGGTATAGCAAAGTCTACCAAGGTATAGCAAAGTCTACCAAGGTATAGAAAAATCTACGAAGGTATAGCAAAGTCTAGCAAGGTCCAGCAAAGTCTACCAAGGTCCAGCAAAGTCTACCAAGGTTTAACAAATTCTACCAAGGTATAGCAAAGTTTACCAAGGTCTAGCAAAGTCTACCAAGGTCCAGCAAAGTCTACCAAGGTATAGCAAAGTCTTCCAAGGTCCAGCAAAGTCTACCAAGGTATAGCAAAGTCTACCAAGGTCCAGCAAAGTCTACCAAGGTCCAGCAAAGTCTACCAAGCTCCAGCAAAGTCTACCAAGGTATAACAAAGTCTACCAAGGTCCAGCAAAGTCTACCAAGGTATAGCAAAGTCTACCAAGGTCCAGCAAAGACTACCAAGGTCCAGCAAAGTCTACCAAGGTCCAGCAAAGTCTACCAACGTATAGCGAAGTCTACCAAGGTATAGCAAAGTCTTCCAAGGTCCAGCAAAGTCTACCAAGGTATAGCAAAGTCTACCAAGGTATAGCAAAGTCTACCAAGGTATAGCAACGTCTACCAAGGTATAGCAAAGTCTACCAAGGTATAACAAAGTCTACCAAGGTATAGCAAAGTCTACCAATGTATAGCAAAGTCTACCAAGGTATAGCAAAGTCTACCAAGGTATAGCAAAGTCTACCAAGGTCCAGCAAAATCTACCAAGGTCCAGCAAAGTCTACCAAGGTCCAGCAAAGTCTACCAAGGTATAGCAAAGTCTACCAAGGTATAGCAAAATCTACCAAGGTATAGCAAAGTCTAGCAAGGTCCTGCAAAGTCTACCAAGGTCCAGCAAAGTCTACCAAGGTATAGCAAATTCTACCAAGGTATAGCAAAGTCTACCAAGGTCTAGCGAAGTCTACCAAGGTATAGCAAAGTCTACCAAGGTCTAGCAAAGTCTACCAAGGTATAGCAAAGTCTACCAAGGTATATCAAAGTCTACCAAGATCCAGCAAAGTCTACCAAAGCATAGCAAAGTCTACCAAGGTATAGCAAAGTCTACCAAGGTATTGCAAAGTCTACCAAGGTCCAGCAAAGTCTACCAAGGTCCAGCAAAGTCTAGCAAGGTAAAGCAAAGTCTACCAAGGTATAGCAAAGTCTACCAAGGTCCAGCAAAGTCTACCAAGGTCCAGCAAAGTCTTCCAAGGTATAGCAAAGTCTACCAAGGTATAGCAAAGTCTACCAAGGTCCAGCAAGGTCTACCAAGGTATTGCAAAGTCTACCAAGGTATAGCAAAGTCCACCAAGGAATAGCAAAGTCTACCAAGGTCCAGCAAAGTCTACCAAAGTATAGCAAAAACTACCAAGGTATAGCAAAGTCTACCAAGGTATAGCAAAGTCTACCAAAGTCCAGCAAAGTCTACCAAGGTCCAGCAAAGTCTACCAAAGTATAGCAAAGTCTACCAAGGTCCAGCAAAGTCTCCGAAGGTATAGCAAAGTCTACCAAGGTATAGCAAAGTCTACCAAGGTATTGCAAAGTCTACCAAGATCCAGCAAAGTCTACCAAGGTCCCGTAAAGTCTCCGAAGGTATTGCAAAGTCTACCAAGGTCCAGCAAAGTCTACCAAGGTATAACAAAGTCTACCAAGGTCCAGCAAAGTCTACCAAGGTATAGCAAAGTCTACCAAAGTATAGCAAAGTCTACCAAGGTATAGCAAAGTCTACCAAGGTCCAGCAAAGTCTACCAAGGTCCAGCAAAGTCTACCAAGGTATAGCGAAGTCTACCAAGGTATAGCAAAGTCTACCAAGGTCCAGCAAAGTCTACCAAGGTATAGCAAAGTCTACCAAGGTATATCAAAGTCTACCAAGGTCCAGCAAAGTCTACCAAAGTATAGCAAAGTCTACCAAGGTCCAGCAAAGTCTACCAAGGTATTGCAAAGTTTACCAAGGTCCAGCAAAGTCTACCAAGGTCCAGAAAAGTCTAGCAAGGTATTGCAAAGTCTACCAAGGTATAGCAAAGTCTACCAAGGTCCAGCAAAGTCTACCAAGGTATAGCAAAGTCTAACAAGGTATAGCAAAGTCTAACAAGGTATAGCAAAGTCTACCAAGGTCCAGCAAAGTCTACCAAGGTATAGCAAAATCTACCAAGGTATAGCAAAGTCTAGCAAGGTCCAGCAAAGTCTACCAAGGTCCAGCAAAGTCTACCAAGGTATAGCAAAGTCTACCAAGGTATAGCAAAGTCTACCAAGGTATAGCAACGTCTACCAAGGTATAGCAAAGTCTACCAAGGTGTAACAAAGTCTACCAAGGTATAGCAAAGTCTACCAATGTATAGCAAAGTCTACCAAGGTATAGCAAAGTCTACCAAGGTATAGCAAAGTCTACCAAAGTCCAGCAAAGTCTACCAAGGTCCAGCAAAGTCTACCAAAGTATAGCAAAGTCTACCAAGGTCCAGCAAAGTCTCCGAAGGTATAGCAAAGTCTACCAAGGTATAGCAAAGTCTACCAAGGTATTGCAAAGTCTACCAAGATCCAGCAAAGTCTACCAAGGTCCCGTAAAGTCTCCGAAGGTATTGCAAAGTCTACCAAGGTCCAGCAAAGTCTACCAAGGTATAACAAAGTCTACCAAGGTCCAGCAAAGTCTACCAAGGTATAGCAAAGTCTACCAAAGTATAGCAAAGTCTACCAAGGTATAGCAAAGTCTACCAAGGTCCAGCAAAGTCTACCAAGGTCCAGCAAAGTCTACCAAGGTATAGCGAAGTCTACCAAGGTATAGCAAAGTCTACCAAGGTCCAGCAAAGTCTACCAAGGTATAGCAAAGTCTACCAAGGTATATCAAAGTCTACCAAGGTCCAGCAAAGTCTACCAAAGTATAGCAAAGTCTACCAAGGTCCAGCAAAGTCTACCAAGGTATTGCAAAGTTTACCAAGGTCCAGCAAAGTCTACCAAGGTCCAGAAAAGTCTAGCAAGGTATTGCAAAGTCTACCAAGGTATAGCAAAGTCTACCAAGGTCCAGCAAAGTCTACCAAGGTATAGCAAAGTCTAACAAGGTATAGCAAAGTCTAACAAGGTATAGCAAAGTCTACCAAGGTCCAGCAAAGTCTACCAAGGTATAGCAAAATCTACCAAGGTATAGCAAAGTCTAGCAAGGTCCAGCAAAGTCTACCAAGGTCCAGCAAAGTCTACCAAGGTATAGCAAAGTCTACCAAGGTATAGCAAAGTCTACCAAGGTATAGCAACGTCTACCAAGGTATAGCAAAGTCTACCAAGGTGTAACAAAGTCTACCAAGGTATAGCAAAGTCTACCAATGTATAGCAAAGTCTACCAAGGTATAGCAAAGTCTACCAAGGTATAGCAAAGTCTACCAAGGTCCAGCAAAGTCTACCAAGGTATAGCAAAGTCTACCAAGGTCCAGCAAAGTCTACCAAGGTATAGCAAAATCTACCAAGGTATAGCAAAGTCTACAAAGGTATAGAAAAGTCTACCAAGGTCCAGCAAAGTCTACCAAGGTCCAGCAAAGTCTACCAAGATCCAGCAAAGTCTAACAAGGTATAGCAAAGTCTACCAAGGTATAGCAAAGTCTACCAAGGTCCAGCAAAGTCTACCAAGGTATAGCAAAATCTACAAAGGTATAGCAAAGTCTAGCAAGGTCCAGCAAAGTCTACCTAGGTCCAGCAAAGTCTACCAAGGTCCAGCAAAGTCTACCAAGGTATAGCAAAGTCTACCAAGGTATAGCAAAGTCTACCAAGGTCCAGCAAAGTCTACCAAGGTATAGCAAAATCTACCAAGGTATAGCAAAGTCTAGCAAGGTCCAGCAAAGTCTACCAAGGTCCAGCAAAGTCTACCAAGGTATAGCAAATTCTACCAAGGTATAGCAAAGTCTACCAAGGTATAGCAAAGTCTACCAAGGTATAGCAAAGTCTACAAAGGTATAGCAAAGTCTACCAAGGTCCAGCAAAGTCTACCAAGGTCCAGCAAAGTCTACCAAGGTCCAGCAAAGTCTACCAAGATCCAGCAAAGTCTAACAAGGTATAGCAAAGTCTACCAAGGTATAGCAAAGTCTACCAAGGTCCAGCAAAGTCTACCAAGGTATAGCAAAGTCTACCAAGGTATAGCAAAGTCTACCAAGGTATAGCAAAGTCTACCAAGGTCCAGCAAAGTCTACCAAGGTCCAGCAAAGTCTACCAAGGTATAGCAAAGTCTACCAAGGTCCAGCAAAGTCTACCAAGGTATAGCAAAATCTACCAAGGTATAGCAAAGTCTAGCAAGGTCCTGCAAAGTCTACCAAGTTCCAGCAAAGTCTACCAAGGTCCAGCAAAGTCTACCAAGGTATAGCAAAGTCTACCAAGGTATAGCAAAGTCTACCAAGGTCCAGCAAAGTCTACCAAGGTATAGCAAAATCTACCAAGGTATAGCAAAGTCTAGCACGGTCCAGCAAAGTCTACCAAGGTCCAGCAAAGTCAACCAAGGTATAGCAAATTCTACCAAGGTATAGCAAAGTATACCAAGGTATAGCAAAGTCTACCAAGGTATAGCAACGTCTACCAAGGTATAGCAAAGTCTACCAAGGTATAACAAAGTCTACCAAGGTATAGCAAAGTCTACCAATGTATAGCAAATTCTACCAAGGTATAGCAAAGTCTACCAAGGTATAGCAAAGTCTACCAAGGTCCAGCAAAGTCTACCAAGGTCCAGCAAAGTCTACCAAGGTATAGCAAAGTCTACCAAGGTCCAGCAAAGTCTACCAAGGTATAGCAAAATCTACCAAGGTATAGCAAAGTCTAGCAAGGTCCTGCAAAGTCTACCAAGTTCCAGCAAAGTTTACCAAGGTATAGCAAATTCTACCAAGGTATAGCAAAGTCTACCAAGTTATAGCAAAGTCTACCAAGGTATAGCAAAGTCTACCAAGGTCCAGCAAAGTCTACCAAGGTCCAGTAAAGTCTACCAAGGTCCAGCAAAGTCTACCAAAGTATAGCAAAAACTACCAAGGTATAGCAAAGTCTACCAAGGTATAGCAAAGTCTACCAAAGTCCAGCAAAGTCTACCAAGGTCCAGCAAAGTCTACCAAAGTATAGCAAAGTCTACCAAGGTCCAGCAAAGTCTCCGAAGGTATAGCAAAGTCTACCAAGGTATAGCAAAGTCTACCAAGGTATTGCAAAGTCTACCAAGATCCAGCAAAGTCTACCAAGGTCCAGTAAAGTCTCCGAAGGTATTGCAAAGTCTACCAAGGTCCAGCAAAGTCTACCAAGGTATAACAAAGTCTACCAAGGTCCAGCAAAGTCTACCAAGGTATAGCAAAGTCTACCAAAGTATAGCAAAGTCTACCAAGGTATAGCAAAGTCTACCAAGGTCCAGCAAAGTCTACCAAGGTCCAGCAAAGTCTACCAAGGTATAGCGAAGTCTACCAAGGTATAGCAAAGTCTACCAAGGTCCAGCAAAGTCTACCAAGGTATAGCAAAGTCTACCAAGGTATATCAAAGTCTACCAAGGTCCAGCAAAGTCTACCAAAGTATAGCAAAGTCTACCAAGGTCCAGCAAAGTCTACCAAGGTCCAGCAAAGTCTACCAAAGTATAGCAAAGTCTACCAAGGTCCAGCAAAGTCTCCGAAGGTATAGCAAAGTCTACCAAGGTATAGCAAAGTCTACCAAGGTATTGCAAAGTCTACCAAGATCCAGCAAAGTCTACCAAGGTCCCGTAAAGTCTCCGAAGGTATTGCAAAGTCTACCAAGGTCCAGCAAAGTCTACCAAGGTATAACAAAGTCTACCAAGGTCCAGCAAAGTCTACCAAGGTATAGCAAAGTCTACCAAAGTATAGCAAAGTCTACCAAGGTATAGCAAAGTCTACCAAGGTCCAGCAAAGTCTACCAAGGTCCAGCAAAGTCTACCAAGGTATAGCGAAGTCTACCAAGGTATAGCAAAGTCTACCAAGGTCCAGCAAAGTCTACCAAGGTATAGCAAAGTCTACCAAGGTATATCAAAGTCTACCAAGGTCCAGCAAAGTCTACCAAAGTATAGCAAAGTCTACCAAGGTCCAGCAAAGTCTACCAAGGTATTGCAAAGTTTACCAAGGTCCAGCAAAGTCTACCAAGGTCCAGAAAAGTCTAGCAAGGTATTGCAAAGTCTACCAAGGTATAGCAAAGTCTACCAAGGTCCAGCAAAGTCTACCAAGGTATAGCAAAGTCTAACAAGGTATAGCAAAGTCTAACAAGGTATAGCAAAGTCTACCAAGGTCCAGCAAAGTCTACCAAGGTATAGCAAAATCTACCAAGGTATAGCAAAGTCTAGCAAGGTCCAGCAAAGTCTACCAAGGTCCAGCAAAGTCTACCAAGGTATAGCAAAGTCTACCAAGGTATAGCAAAGTCTACCAAGGTATAGCAACGTCTACCAAGGTATAGCAAAGTCTACCAAGGTGTAACAAAGTCTACCAAGGTATAGCAAAGTCTACCAATGTATAGCAAAGTCTACCAAGGTATAGCAAAGTCTACCAAGGTATAGCAAAGTCTACCAAGGTCCAGCAAAGTCTACCAAGGTATAGCAAAGTCTACCAAGGTCCAGCAAAGTCTACCAAGGTATAGCAAAATCTACCAAGGTATAGCAAAGTCTACAAAGGTATAGAAAAGTCTACCAAGGTCCAGCAAAGTCTACCAAGGTCCAGCAAAGTCTACCAAGATCCAGCAAAGTCTAACAAGGTATAGCAAAGTCTACCAAGGTATAGCAAAGTCTACCAAGGTCCAGCAAAGTCTACCAAGGTATAGCAAAATCTACAAAGGTATAGCAAAGTCTAGCAAGGTCCAGCAAAGTCTACCTAGGTCCAGCAAAGTCTACCAAGGTCCAGCAAAGTCTACCAAGGTATAGCAAAGTCTACCAAGGTATAGCAAAGTCTACCAAGGTCCAGCAAAGTCTACCAAGGTATAGCAAAATCTACCAAGGTATAGCAAAGTCTAGCAAGGTCCAGCAAAGTCTACCAAGGTCCAGCAAAGTCTACCAAGGTATAGCAAATTCTACCAAGGTATAGCAAAGTCTACCAAGGTATAGCAAAGTCTACCAAGGTATAGCAAAGTCTACAAAGGTATAGCAAAGTCTACCAAGGTCCAGCAAAGTCTACCAAGGTCCAGCAAAGTCTACCAAGGTCCAGCAAAGTCTACCAAGATCCAGCAAAGTCTAACAAGGTATAGCAAAGTCTACCAAGGTATAGCAAAGTCTACCAAGGTCCAGCAAAGTCTACCAAGGTATAGCAAAGTCTACCAAGGTATAGCAAAGTCTACCAAGGTATAGCAAAGTCTACCAAGGTCCAGCAAAGTCTACCAAGGTCCAGCAAAGTCTACCAAGGTATAGCAAAGTCTACCAAGGTCCAGCAAAGTCTACCAAGGTATAGCAAAATCTACCAAGGTATAGCAAAGTCTAGCAAGGTCCTGCAAAGTCTACCAAGTTCCAGCAAAGTCTACCAAGGTCCAGCAAAGTCTACCAAGGTATAGCAAAGTCTACCAAGGTATAGCAAAGTCTACCAAGGTCCAGCAAAGTCTACCAAGGTATAGCAAAATCTACCAAGGTATAGCAAAGTCTAGCACGGTCCAGCAAAGTCTACCAAGGTCCAGCAAAGTCAACCAAGGTATAGCAAATTCTACCAAGGTATAGCAAAGTATACCAAGGTATAGCAAAGTCTACCAAGGTATAGCAACGTCTACCAAGGTATAGCAAAGTCTACCAAGGTATAACAAAGTCTACCAAGGTATAGCAAAGTCTACCAATGTATAGCAAATTCTACCAAGGTATAGCAAAGTCTACCAAGGTATAGCAAAGTCTACCAAGGTCCAGCAAAGTCTACCAAGGTCCAGCAAAGTCTACCAAGGTATAGCAAAGTCTACCAAGGTCCAGCAAAGTCTACCAAGGTATAGAAATCTACCAAGGTATAGCAAAGTCTGGTAAGGTCCAGTTAAGTCTGGTGTAACCCATATGAAATATGGAGCTACTAAAACCTCGTCATTTAAGAGGTGTAATTACTTGTCGTCCCCAAAAGGGGGCGCAGTAGTTGAAAAAGACGTTACTTTTGTTAGTTTTCTTTTTGGCTTGAGAGATTTTGCAACGTGCTGCAGACCAGCTGAGCAATATTCGGTACAAAATACTACATAATGGTTCTAAATATTGCATTTTATCTGTCTCGCGTGTGTAGTCCAGCAAAGTCTACCAAGGTCCAGCAAAGTCTACCAAAGTATAGCAAAGTCTACCAAGGTCCAGCAAAGTCTCCGAAGGTATAGCAAAGTCTACCAAGGTATAGCAAAGTCTACCAAGGTATTGCAAAGTCTACCAAGATCCAGCAAAGTCTACCAAGGTCCAGTAAAGTCTCCGAAGGTATTGCAAAGTCTACCAAGGTCCAGCAAAGTCTACCAAGGTATAACAAAGTCTACCAAGGTCCAGCAAAGTCTACCAAGGTATAGCAAAGTCTACCAAAGTATAGCAAAGTCTACCAAGGTATAGCAAAGTCTACCAAGGTCCAGCAAAGTCTACCAAGGTCCAGCAAAGTCTACCAAGGTATAGCGAAGTCTACCAAGGTATAGCAAAGTCTACCAAGGTCCAGCAAAGTCTACCAAGGTATAGCAAAGTCTACCAAGGTATATCAAAGTCTACCAAGGTCCAGCAAAGTCTACCAAAGTATAGCAAAGTCTACCAAGGTCCAGCAAAGTCTACCAAGGTATTGCAAAGTTTACCAAGGTCCAGCAAAGTCTACCAAGGTCCAGAAAAGTCTAGCAAGGTATTGCAAAGTCTACCAAGGTATAGCAAAGTCTACCAAGGTCCAGCAAAGTCTACCAAGGTATAGCAAAGTCTAACAAGGTATAGCAAAGTCTAACAAGGTATAGCAAAGTCTACCAAGGTCCAGCAAAGTCTACCAAGGTATAGCAAAATCTACCAAGGTATAGCAAAGTCTAGCAAGGTCCAGCAAAGTCTACCAAGGTCCAGCAAAGTCTACCAAGGTATAGCAAAGTCTACCAAGGTATAGCAAAGTCTACCAAGGTATAGCAACGTCTACCAAGGTATAGCAAAGTCTACCAAGGTGTAACAAAGTCTACCAAGGTATAGCAAAGTCTACCAATGTATAGCAAAGTCTACCAAGGTATAGCAAAGTCTACCAAGGTATAGCAAAGTCTACCAAGGTCCAGCAAAGTCTACCAAGGTATAGCAAAGTCTACCAAGGTCCAGCAAAGTCTACCAAGGTATAGCAAAATCTACCAAGGTATAGCAAAGTCTACAAAGGTATAGAAAAGTCTACCAAGGTCCAGCAAAGTCTACCAAGGTCCAGCAAAGTCTACCAAGATCCAGCAAAGTCTAACAAGGTATAGCAAAGTCTACCAAGGTATAGCAAAGTCTACCAAGGTCCAGCAAAGTCTACCAAGGTATAGCAAAATCTACAAAGGTATAGCAAAGTCTAGCAAGGTCCAGCAAAGTCTACCTAGGTCCAGCAAAGTCTACCAAGGTCCAGCAAAGTCTACCAAGGTATAGCAAAGTCTACCAAGGTATAGCAAAGTCTACCAAGGTCCAGCAAAGTCTACCAAGGTATAGCAAAATCTACCAAGGTATAGCAAAGTCTAGCAAGGTCCAGCAAAGTCTACCAAGGTCCAGCAAAGTCTACCAAGGTATAGCAAATTCTACCAAGGTATAGCAAAGTCTACCAAGGTATAGCAAAGTCTACCAAGGTATAGCAAAGTCTACAAAGGTATAGCAAAGTCTACCAAGGTCCAGCAAAGTCTACCAAGGTCCAGCAAAGTCTACCAAGGTCCAGCAAAGTCTACAAAGATCCAGCAAAGTCTAACAAGGTATAGCAAAGTCTACCAAGTTATAGCAAAGTCTACCAAGGTCCAGCAAAGTCTACCAAGGTATAGCAAAGTCTACCAAGGTATAGCAAAGTCTACCAAGGTATAGCAAAGTCTACCAAGGTCCAGCAAAGTCTACCAAGGTCCAGCAAAGTCTACCAAGGTATAGCAAAGTCTACCAAGGTCCAGCAAAGTCTACCAAGGTATAGCAAAATCTACCAAGGTATAGCAAAGTCTAGCAAGGTCCTGCAAAGTCTACCAAGTTCCAGCAAAGTCTACCAAGGTCCAGCAAAGTCTACCAAGGTATAGCAAAGTCTACCAAGGTATAGCAAAGTCTACCAAGGTCCAGCAAAGTCTACCAAGGTATAGCAAAATCTACCAAGGTATAGCAAAGTCTAGCAAGGTCCAGCAAAGTCTACCAAGGTCCAGCAAAGTCTACCAAGGTATAGCAAATTCTACCAAGGTATAGCAAAGTCTACCAAGGTATAGCAAAGTCTACCAAGGTATAGCAAAGTCTACAAAGGTATAGCAAAGTCTACCAAGGTCCAGCAAAGTCTACCACGGTCCAGCAAAGTCTACCAAGATCCAGCAAAGTCTAACAAGGTATAGCAAAGTCTACCAAGGTATAGCAAAGTCTACCAAGGTCCAGCAAAGTCTACCAAGGTATAGCAAAATCTACCAAGGTATAGCAAAGTCTAGCACGGTCCAGCAAAGTCTACCAAGGTCCAGCAAAGTCAACCAAGGTATAGCAAATTCTACCAAGGTATAGCAAAGTCTACCAAGGTATAGCAAAGTCTACCAAGGTATAGCAACGTCTACCAAGGTATAGCAAAGTCTACCAAGGTATAACAAAGTCTACCAAGGTATAGCAAAGTCTACCAATGTATAGCAAAGTCTACCAAGGTATAGCAAAGTCTACCAAGGTCCAGCAAAGTCTACCAAGGTCCAGCAAAGTCTACCAAGGTATAGCAAAGTCTACCAAGGTCCAGCAAAGTCTACCAAGGTATAGCAAAATCTACCAAGGTATAGCAAAGTCTAGCAAGGTCCTGCAAAGTCTACCAAGTTCCAGCAAAGTTTACCAAGGTATAGCAAATTCTACCAAGGTATAGCAAAGTCTTCCAAGGTCTAGCAAAGTCTACCAAGGAATAGCAAAGTCTACCAAGGTCCAGTAAAGTCTACCAAGGTATAGCAAAGTCTACCAAGGTCCAGCAAAGTCTACCAAGGTCCAGCAAAGTCTACCAAGGTCCAGCAAAGTCTACCAAGGTATAACAAAGTCTACCAAGGTCCAGCAAAGTCTACCAAGGTATAGCAAAGTCTACCAAGGTCCAGCAAAGACTACCAAGGTCCAGCAAAGTCTACCAAGGTCCAGCAAAGTCTACCAACGTATAGCGAAGTCTACCAAGGTATAGCAAAGTCTTCCAAGGTCCAGCAAAGTCTACCAAGGTATAGCAAAGTCTACCAAGGTATAGCAAAGTCTACCAAGGTATAGCAACGTCTACCAAGGTATAGCAAAGTCTACCAAGGTATAACAAAGTCTACCAAGGTATAGCAAAGTCTACCAATGTATAGCAAAGTCTACCAAGGTATAGCAAAGTCTACCAAGGTATAGCAAAGTCTACCAAGGTCCAGGAAAATCTACCAAGGTCCAGCAAAGTCTACCAAGGTCCAGCAAAGTCTACCAAGGTATAGCAAAGTCTACCAAGGTATAGCAAAATCTACCAAGGTATAGCAAAGTCTAGCAAGGTCCTGCAAAGTCTACCAAGGTCCAGCAAAGTCTACCAAGGTATAGCAAATTCTACCAAGGTATAGCAAAGTCTTCCAAGGTCTAGCGAAGTCTACCAAGGTATAGCAAAGTCTACCAAGGTCTAGCAAAGTCTACCAAGGTATAGCAAAGTCTACCAAGGTATATCAAAGTCTACCAAGATCCAGCAAAGTCTCCCAAAGCATAGCAAAGTCTACCAAGGTATAGCAAAGTCTACCAAGGTATTGCAAAGTCTACCAAGGTCCAGCAAAGTCTACCAAGGTCCAGCAAAGTCTAGCAAGGTATAGCAAAGTCTACCAAGGTATAGCAAAGTCTACCAAGGTCCAGCAAAGTCTACCAAGGTCCAGCAAAGTCTTCCAAGGTATAGCAAAGTCTACCAAGGTATAGCAAAGTCTACCAAGGTCCAGCAAGGTCTACCAAGGTATTGCAAAGTCTACCAAGGTATAGCAAAGTCCACCAAGGAATAGCAAAGTCTACCAAGGTCCAGCAAAGTCTACCAAAGTATAGCAAAAACTACCAAGGTATAGCAAAGTCTACCAAGGTATAGCAAAGTCTACCAAAGTCCAGCAAAGTCTACCAAGGTCCAGCAAAGTCTACCAAGGTATAGCAAAGTCTACCAAGGTCCAGCAAAGTCTACCAAGGTATAGCAAAATCTACCAAGGTATAGCAAAGTCTACAAAGGTATAGAAAAGTCTACCAAGGTCCAGCAAAGTCTACCAAGGTCCAGCAAAGTCTACCAAGATCCAGCAAAGTCTACCAAGGTATAGCAAAGTCTACCAAGGTATAGCAAAGTCTACCAAGGTCCAGCAAAGTCTACCAAGGTATAGCAAAATCTACAAAGGTATAGCAAAGTCTAGCAAGGTCCAGCAAAGTCTACCTAGGTCCAGCAAAGTCTACCAAGGTCCAGCAAAGTCTACCAAGGTATAGCAAAGTCTACCAAGGTATAGCAAAGTCTACCAAGGTCCAGCAAAGTCTACCAAGGTATAGCAAAATCTACCAAGGTATAGCAAAGTCTAGCAAGGTCCAGCAAAGTCTACCAAGGTCCAGCAAAGTCTACCAAGGTATAGCAAATTCTACCAAGGTATAGCAAAGTCTACCAAGGTATAGCAAAGTCTACAAAGGTATAGCAAAGTCTACCAAGGTCCAGCAAAGTCTACCAAGGTCCAGCAAAGTCTACCAAGGTCCAGCAAAGTCTACCAAGATCCAGCAAAGTCTAACAAGGTATAGCAAAGTCTACCAAGGTATAGCAAAGTCTACCAAGGTCCAGCAAAGTCTACCAAGGTATAGCAAAATCTACCAAGGTATAGCAAAGTCTAGCAAGGTCCAGCAAAGTCTACCAAGGTCCAGCAAAGTCAACCAAGGTATAGCAAATTCTACCAAGGTATAGCAAAGTCTACCAAGGTATAGCAAAGTCTACCAAGGTATAGCAACGTCTACCAAGGTATAGCAAAGTCTACCAAGGTATAACAAAGTCTACCAAGGTATAGCAAAGTCTACCAATATATAGCAAAGTCTACCAAGGTATAGCAAAGTCTACCAAGGTATAGCAAAGTCTACCAAGGTCCAGCAAAGTCTACCAAGGTCCAGCAAAGTCTACCAAGGTATAGCAAAGTCTACCAAGGTCCAGCAAAGTCTACCAAGGTATAGCAAAATCTACCAAGGTATAGCAAAGTCTAGCAAGGTCCTGCAAAGTCTACCAAGTTCCAGCAAAGTCTACCAAGGTCCAGCAAAGTCTACCAAGGTATAGCAAAGTCTACCAAGGTATAGCAAAGTCTACCAAGGTCCAGCAAAGTCTACCAAGGTATAGCAAAATCTACCAAGGTATAGCAAAGTCTAGCAAGGTCCAGCAAAGTCTACCAAGGTCCAGCAAAGTCTACCAAGGTATAGCAAATTCTACCAAGGTATAGCAAAGTCTACCAAGGTATAGCAAAGTCTACCAAGGTATAGCAAAGTCTACAAAGGTATAGCAAAGTCTACCAAGGTCCAGCAAAGTCTACCAAGGTCCAGCAAAGTCTACCAAGATCCAGCAAAGTCTAACAAGGTATAGCAAAGTCTACCAAGGTATAGCAAAGTCTACCAAGGTCCAGCAATGTCTACCAAGGTATAGCAAAATCTACCAAGGTATAGCAAAGTCTAGCACGGTCCAGCAAAGTCTACCAAGGTCCAGCAAAGTCAACCAAGGTATAGCAAATTCTACCAAGGTATAGCAAAGTCTACCAAGGTATAGCAAAGTCTACCAAGGTATAGCAACGTCTACCAAGGTATAGCAAAGTCTACCAAGGTATAACAAAGTCTACTAAGGTATAGCAAAGTCTACCAATGTATAGCAAAGTCTACCAAGGTATAGCAAAGTCTACCAAGGTATAGCAAAGTCTACCAAGGTCCAGCAAAGTCTACCAAGGTCCAGCAAAGTCTACCAAGGTATAGCAAAGTCTACCAAGGTCCAGCAAAGTCTACCAAGGTATAGCAAAATCTACCAAGGTATAGCAAAGTCTAGCAAGGTCCTGCAAAGTCTACCAAGTTCCAGCAAAGTTTACCAAGGTATAGCAAATTCTACCAAGGTATAGCAAAGTCTTCCAAGGTCTAGCAAAGTCTACCAAGGAATAGCAAAGTCTACCAAGGTCCAGTAAAGTCTACCAAGGTATAGCAAAGTCTACCAAGGTCCAGCAAAGTCTACCAAGGTATAGCAAAGTCTACCAAGGTCCAGCAAAGTCTACCAAGGTATAGCAAAATCTACCAAGGTATAGCAAAGTCTAGCAAGGTCCTGCAAAGTCTACCAAGTTCCAGCAAAGTCTACCAAGGTATAGCAAAGTCTACCAAGGTATAGCAACGTCTACCAAGGTATAGCAAAGTCTACCAAGGTATAACAAAGTCTACTAAGGTATAGCAAAGTCTACCAATGTATAGCAAAGTCTACCAAGGTATAGCAAAGTCTACCAAGGTATAGCAAAGTCTACCAAGGTCCAGCAAAGTCTTCCAAGGTATTGCAAAGTCTACCAAGGTATAGCAAAGTCTACCAAGGTCCAGCAAAGTCTACCAAGGTATAGCAAAGTCTAACAAGGTATAGCAAAGTCTAACAAGGTATAGCAAAGTCTACCAAGGTCCAGCAAAGTCTACCAAGGTATAGCAAAATCTACCAAGGTATAGCAAAGTCTAGCAAGGTCCAGCAAAGTCTACCAAGGTCCAGCAAAGTCTACCAAGGTATAGCAAAGTCTACCAAGGTATAGCAAAGTCTATCAAGGTATAGAAACGTCTACCAAGGTATAGCAAAGTCTACCAAGGTATAACAAAGTCTACCAAGGTATAGCAAAGTCTACCAATGTATAGCAAAGTCTACCAAGGTATAGCAAAGTCTACCAAGGTATAGCAAAGTCTACCAAGGTCCAGCAAAGTCTACCAAGGTCCAGCAAAGTCTACCAAGGTCCAGCAAAGTCTACCAAGGTATAGCAAAGTCTACCAAGGTCCAGCAAAGTCTACCAAGGTATAGCAAAATCTACCAAGGTATAGCAAAGTCTACAAAGGTATAGAAAAGTCTACCAAGGTCCAGCAAAGTCTACCAAGGTCCAGCAAAGTCTACCAAGATCCAGCAAAGTCTAACAAGGTATAGCAAAGTCTACCAAGGTTTAGCAAAGTCTACCAAGGTCCAGCAAAGTCTACCAAGGTATAGCAAAATCTACAAAGGTATATCAAAGTCTAGCAAGGTCCAGCAAAGTCTACCAAGGTCCAGCAAAGTCTACCAAGGTATAGCAAATTCTACCAAGGTATAGCAAAGTCTACCAAGGTATAGCAAAGTCTACCAAGGTATAGCAACGTCTACCAAGGTATAGCAAAGTCTACCAAGGTATAACAAAGTCTACCAAGGTATAGCAAAGTGTACCAATGTATAGCAAAGTCTACCAAGGTATAGCAAAGTCTACCAAGGTATAGCAAAGTCTACCAAGGTCCAGCAAAGTCTACCTAGGTCCAGCAAAGTCTACCAAGGTCCAGCAAAGTCTACCAAGGTATAGCAAAATCTACCAAGGTATAGCAAAGTCTAGCACGGTCCAGCAAAGTCTACCAAGGTCCAGCAAAGTCAACCAAGGTATAGCAAATTCTACCAAGGTATAGCAAAGTCTACCAAGGTATAGCAAAGTCTACCAAGGTATAGCAACGTCTACCAAGGTATAGCAAAGTCTACCAAGGTATAACAAAGTCTACTAAGGTATAGCAAAGTCTACCAATGTATAGCAAAGTCTACCAAGGTATAGCAAAGTCTACCAAGGTATAGCAAAGTCTACCAAGGTCCAGCAAAGTCTACCAAGGTCCAGCAAAGTCTACCAAGGTATAGCAAAGTCTACCAAGGTCCAGCAAAGTCTACCAAGGTATAGCAAAATCTACCAAGGTATAGCAAAGTCTAGCAAGGTCCTGCAAAGTCTACCAAGTTCCAGCAAAGTTTACCAAGGTATAGCAAATTCTACCAAGGTATAGCAAAGTCTTCCAAGGTCTAGCAAAGTCTACCAAGGAATAGCAAAGTCTACCAAGGTCCAGTAAAGTCTACCAAGGTATAGCAAAGTCTACCAAGGTATAGCAAAGTCTACCAAGGTCCAGCAAAGTCTACCAAGGTCCAGCAAAGTCTACCAAGGTCCAACAAAGTCTCCTAAGGTATAGCAAAGTCTACCAAGGTCCAGCAAAGTCTACCAAGGTAAAACAAAGTTTACCAAGGTCCAGCAAAGTCTACCAAGGTATAGCAAAGTCTACCAAGGTATAGCAAAGTCTACCAAGGTATAGAAAAGTCTACCAAGGTATAGCAAAATCTACCAAGGTATAGCAAAGTCTAGCAAGGTCCAGCAAAGTCTACCAAGGTCCAGCAAAGTCTACCAAGGTATAGCAAATTCTACCAAGGTATAGCAAAGTTTACCAAGGTCTAGCAAAGTCTACCAAGGTATTGCAAAGTATACCAAGGTCCAGCAAAGTCTACCAAGGTCCAGAAAAGTCTAGCAAGGTATAGCAAAGTCCACCAAGGTATAGCAAAGTCTACCAAGGTCCAGCAAAGTCTACCAAGGTATAGCAAAGTCTACCAAGGTATAGCAAAGTTTACCAAGGTCCAGCAAAGTCTACCAAGGTCCAGAAAAGTCTAGCAAGGTATTGCAAAGTCTACCAAGGTATAGCAAAGTCTACCAAGGTCCAGCAAAGTCTACCAAGGTATAGCAAAGTCTAACAAGGTATAGCAAAGTCTAACAAGGTATAGCAAAGTCTACCAAGGTCCAGCAAAGTCTACCAAGGTATAGCAAAATCTACCAAGGTATAGCAAAGTCTAGCAAGGTCCAGCAAAGTCTACCAAGGTCCAGCAAAGTCTACCAAGGTATAGCAAAGTCTACCAAGGTATAGCAAAGTCTATCAAGGTATAGAAACGTCTACCAAGGTATAGCAAAGTCTACCAAGGTATAACAAAGTCTACCAAGGTATAGCAAAGTCTACCAATGTATAGCAAAGTCTACCAAGGTATAGCAAAGTCTACCAAGGTATAGCAAAGTCTACCAAGGTCCAGCAAAGTCTACCAAGGTCCAGCAAAGTCTACCAAGGTCCAGCAAAGTCTACCAAGGTATAGCAAAGTCTACCAAGGTCCAGCAAAGTCTACCAAGGTATAGCAAAATCTACCAAGGTATAGCAAAGTCTACAAAGGTATAGAAAAGTCTACCAAGGTCCAGCAAAGTCTACCAAGGTCCAGCAAAGTCTACCAAGATCCAGCAAAGTCTAACAAGGTATAGCAAAGTCTACCAAGGTTTAGCAAAGTCTACCAAGGTCCAGCAAAGTCTACCAAGGTATAGCAAAATCTACAAAGGTATATCAAAGTCTAGCAAGGTCCAGCAAAGTCTACCAAGGTCCAGCAAAGTCTACCAAGGTATAGCAAATTCTACCAAGGTATAGCAAAGTCTACCAAGGTATAGCAAAGTCTACCAAGGTATAGCAACGTCTACCAAGGTATAGCAAAGTCTACCAAGGTATAACAAAGTCTACCAAGGTATAGCAAAGTGTACCAATGTATAGCAAAGTCTACCAAGGTATAGCAAAGTCTACCAAGGTATAGCAAAGTCTACCAAGGTCCAGCAAAGTCTACCTAGGTCCAGCAAAGTCTACCAAGGTCCAGCAAAGTCTACCAAGGTATAGCAAAGTCTACCAAGGTATAGCAAAGTCTACCAAGGTCCAGCAAAGTCTACCAAGGTATAGCAAAATCTACCAAGGTATAGCAAAGTCTAGCAAGGTCCAGCAAAGTCTACAAAGGTCCAGCAAAGTCTACCAAGGTATAGCAAATTCTACCAAGGTATAGCAAAGTCTACCAAGGTATAGCAAAGTCTACCAAGGTATAGCAAAGTCTACAAAGGTATAGCAAAGTCTACCAAGGTCCAGCAAAGTCTACCAAGGTCCAGCAAAGTCTACCAAGGTATAGCAAAATCTACCAAGGTATAGCAAAGTCTAGCAAGGTCCAGCAAAGTCTACCAAGGTCCAGCAAAGTCAACCAAGGTATAGCAAATTCTACCAAGGTATAGCAAAGTCTACCAAGGTATAGCAAAGTCTACCAAGGTATAGCAACGTCTACCAAGGTATAGCAAAGTCTACCAAGGTATAACAAAGTCTACCAAGGTATAGCAAAGTCTACCAAGGTATAGCAAAGTCTACCAAGGTATAGCAAAGTCTACCAAGGTCCAGCAAAGTCTACCTAGGTCCAGCAAAGTCTACCAAGGTCCAGCAAAGTCTACCAAGGTATAGCAAAGTCTACCAAGGTATAGCAAAGTCTACCAAGGTCCAGCAAGGTCTACCAAGGTATTGCAAAGTCTACCAAGGTATAGCAAAGTCCACCAAGGAATAGCAAAGTCTACCAAGGTCCAGCAAAGTCTACCAAAGTATAGCAAAAACTACCAAGGTATAGCAAAGTCTACCAAGGTATAGCAAAGTCTACCAAAGTCCAGCAAAGTCTACCAAGGTCCAGCAAAGTCTACCAAAGTATAGCAAAGTCTACCAAGGTCCAGCAAAGTCTCCGAAGGTATAGCAAAGTCTACCAAGGTATAGCAAAGTCTACCAAGGTATTGCAAAGTCTACCAAGATCCAGCAAAGTCTACCAAGGTCCAGTAAAGTCTCCGAAGGTATTGCAAAGTCTACCAAGGTCCAGCAAAGTCTACCAAGGTATAACAAAGTCTACCAAGGTCCAGCAAAGTCTACCAAGGTATAGCAAAGTCTACCAAAGTATAGCAAAGTCTACCAAGGTATAGCAAAGTCTACCAAGGTCCAGCAAAGTCTACCAAGGTCCAGCAAAGTCTACCAAGGTATAGCGAAGTCTACCAAGGTATAGCAAAGTCTACCAAGGTCCAGCAAAGTCTACCAAGGTATAGCAAAGTCTACCAAGGTATATCAAAGTCTACCAAGGTCCAGCAAAGTCTACCAAAGTATAGCAAAGTCTACCAAGGTCCAGCAAAGTCTACCAAGGTATTGCAAAGTTTACCAAGGTCCAGCAAAGTCTACCAAGGTCCAGAAAAGTCTAGCAAGGTATTGCAAAGTCTACCAAGGTATAGCAAAGTCTACCAAGGTCCAGCAAAGTCTACCAAGGTATAGCAAAGTCTAACAAGGTATAGCAAAGTCTAACAAGGTATAGCAAAGTCTACCAAGGTCCAGCAAAGTCTACCAAGGTATAGCAAAATCTACCAAGGTATAGCAAAGTCTAGCAAGGTCCAGCAAAGTCTACCAAGGTCCAGCAAAGTCTACCAAGGTATAGCAAAGTCTACCAAGGTATAGCAAAGTCTACCAAGGTATAGCAACGTCTACCAAGGTATAGCAAAGTCTACCAAGGTGTAACAAAGTCTACCAAGGTATAGCAAAGTCTACCAATGTATAGCAAAGTCTACCAAGGTATAGCAAAGTCTACCAAGGTATAGCAAAGTCTACCAAGGTCCAGCAAAGTCTACCAAGGTATAGCAAAGTCTACCAAGGTCCAGCAAAGTCTACCAAGGTATAGCAAAATCTACCAAGGTATAGCAAAGTCTACAAAGGTATAGAAAAGTCTACCAAGGTCCAGCAAAGTCTACCAAGGTCCAGCAAAGTCTACCAAGATCCAGCAAAGTCTAACAAGGTATAGCAAAGTCTACCAAGGTATAGCAAAGTCTACCAAGGTCCAGCAAAGTCTACCAAGGTATAGCAAAATCTACAAAGGTATAGCAAAGTCTAGCAAGGTCCAGCAAAGTCTACCTAGGTCCAGCAAAGTCTACCAAGGTCCAGCAAAGTCTACCAAGGTATAGCAAAGTCTACCAAGGTATAGCAAAGTCTACCAAGGTCCAGCAAAGTCTACCAAGGTATAGCAAAATCTACCAAGGTATAGCAAAGTCTAGCAAGGTCCAGCAAAGTCTACCAAGGTCCAGCAAAGTCTACCAAGGTATAGCAAATTCTACCAAGGTATAGCAAAGTCTACCAAGGTATAGCAAAGTCTACCAAGGTATAGCAAAGTCTACAAAGGTATAGCAAAGTCTACCAAGGTCCAGCAAAGTCTACCAAGGTCCAGCAAAGTCTACCAAGGTCCAGCAAAGTCTACCAAGATCCAGCAAAGTCTAACAAGGTATAGCAAAGTCTACCAAGGTATAGCAAAGTCTACCAAGGTCCAGCAAAGTCTACCAAGGTATAGCAAAATCTACCAAGGTATAGCAAAGTCTAGCAAGGTCCAGCAAAGTCTACCAAGGTCCAGCAAAGTCAACCAAGGTATAGCAAATTCTACCAAGGTATAGCAAAGTCTACCAAGGTATAGCAAAGTCTACCAAGGTATAGCAACGTCTACCAAGGTATAGCAAAGTCTACCAAGGTATAACAAAGTCTACCAAGGTATAGCAAAGTCTACCAATATATAGCAAAGTCTACCAAGGTATAGCAAAGTCTACCAAGGTATAGCAAAGTCTACCAAGGTCCAGCAAAGTCTACCAAGGTCCAGCAAAGTCTACCAAGGTATAGCAAAGTCTACCAAGGTCCAGCAAAGTCTACCAAGGTATAGCAAAATCTACCAAGGTATAGCAAAGTCTAGCAAGGTCCTGCAAAGTCTACCAAGTTCCAGCAAAGTCTACCAAGGTCCAGCAAAGTCTACCAAGGTATAGCAAAGTCTACCAAGGTATAGCAAAGTCTACCAAGGTCCAGCAAAGTCTACCAAGGTATAGCAAAATCTACCACGGTATAGCAAAGTCTAGCAAGGTCCAGCAAAGTCTACCAAGGTCCAGCAAAGTCTACCAAGGTATAGCAAATTCTACCAAGGTATAGCAAAGTCTACCAAGGTATAGCAAAGTCTACCAAGGTATAGCAAAGTCTACAAAGGTATAGCAAAGTCTACCAAGGTCCAGCAAAGTCTACCAAGGTCCAGCAAAGTCTACCAAGATCCAGCAAAGTCTAACAAGGTATAGCAAAGTCTACCAAGGTATAGCAAAGTCTACCAAGGTCCAGCAAAGTCTACCAAGGTATAGCAAAATCTACCAAGGTATAGCAAAGTCTAGCACGGTCCAGCAAAGTCTACCAAGGTCCAGCAAAGTCAACCAAGGTATAGCAAATTCTACCAAGGTATAGCAAAGTCTACCAAGGTATAGCAAAGTCTACCAAGGTATAGCAACGTCTACCAAGGTATAGCAAAGTCTACCAAGGTATAACAAAGTCTACCAAGGTATAGCAAAGTCTACCAATGTATAGCAAAGTCTACCAAGGTATAGCAAAGTCTACCAAGGTATAGCAAAGTCTACCAAGGTCCAGCAAAGTCTACCAAGGTCCAGCAAAGTCTACCAAGGTATAGCAAAGTCTACCAAGGTCCAGCAAAGTCTACCAAGGTATAGCAAAATCTACCAAGGTATAGCAAAGTCTAGCAAGGTCCTGCAAAGTCTACCAAGTTCCAGCAAAGTTTACCAAGGTATAGCAAATTCTACCAAGGTATAGCAAAGTCTTCCAAGGTCTAGCAAAGTCTACCAAGGAATAGCAAAGTCTACCAAGGTCCAGTAAAGTCTACCAAGGTATAGCAAAGTCTACCAAGGTATAGCAAAGTCTACCAAGGTCCAGCAAAGTCTACCAAGGTCCAGCAAAGTCTACCAAGGTCCAACAAAGTCTCCTAAGGTATAGCAAAGTCTACCAAGGTCCAGCAAAGTCTACCAAGGTAAAACAAAGTTTACCAAGGTCCAGCAAAGTCTACCAAGGTATAGCAAAGTCTACCAAGGTATAGCAAAGTCTACCAAGGTATAGAAAAGTCTACCAAGGTATAGCAAAATCTACCAAGGTATAGCAAAGTCTAGCAAGGTCCAGCAAAGTCTACCAAGGTCCAGCAAAGTCTACCAAGGTATAGCAAATTCTACCAAGGTATTGCAAAGTCTACCAAGGTATAGCAAAGTCTACAAAGGTATAGCAAAGTCTACCAAGGTCCAGCAAAGTCTACCAAGGTCCAGCAAAGTCTACCAAGGTCCAGCAAAGTCTACCAAGATCCAGCAAAGTCTAACAAGGTATAGCAAAGTCTACCAAGGTATAGCAAAGTCTACCAAGGTCCAGCAAAGTCTACCAAGGTATAGCAAAATCTACCAAGGTATAGCAAAGTCTAGCAAGGTCCAGCAAAGTCTACCAAGGTCCAGCAAAGTCAACCAAGGTATAGCAAATTCTACCAAGGTATAGCAAAGTCTACCAAGGTATAGCAAAGTCTACCAAGGTATAGCAACGTCTACCAAGGTATAGCAAAGTCTACCAAGGTATAACAAAGTCTACCAAGGTATAGCAAAGTCTACCAATATATAGCAAAGTCTACCAAGGTATAGCAAAGTCTACCAAGGTATAGCAAAGTCTACCAAGGTCCAGCAAAGTCTACCAAGGTCCAGCAAAGTCTACCAAGGTATAGCAAAGTCTACCAAGGTCCAGCAAAGTCTACCAAGGTATAGCAAAATCTACCAAGGTATAGCAAAGTCTAGCAAGGTCCTGCAAAGTCTACCAAGTTCCAGCAAAGTCTACCAAGGTCCAGCAAAGTCTACCAAGGTATAGCAAAGTCTACCAAGGTATAGCAAAGTCTACCAAGGTCCAGCAAAGTCTACCAAGGTATAGCAAAATCTACCACGGTATAGCAAAGTCTAGCAAGGTCCAGCAAAGTCTACCAAGGTCCAGCAAAGTCTACCAAGGTATAGCAAATTCTACCAAGGTATAGCAAAGTCTACCAAGGTATAGCAAAGTCTACCAAGGTATAGCAAAGTCTACAAAGGTATAGCAAAGTCTACCAAGGTCCAGCAAAGTCTACCAAGGTCCAGCAAAGTCTACCAAGATCCAGCAAAGTCTAACAAGGTATAGCAAAGTCTACCAAGGTATAGCAAAGTCTACCAAGGTCCAGCAAAGTCTACCAAGGTATAGCAAAATCTACCAAGGTATAGCAAAGTCTAGCACGGTCCAGCAAAGTCTACCAAGGTCCAGCAAAGTCAACCAAGGTATAGCAAATTCTACCAAGGTATAGCAAAGTCTACCAAGGTATAGCAAAGTCTACCAAGGTATAGCAACGTCTACCAAGGTATAGCAAAGTCTACCAAGGTATAACAAAGTCTACCAAGGTATAGCAAAGTCTACCAATGTATAGCAAAGTCTACCAAGGTATAGCAAAGTCTACCAAGGTATAGCAAAGTCTACCAAGGTCCAGCAAAGTCTACCAAGGTCCAGCAAAGTCTACCAAGGTATAGCAAAGTCTACCAAGGTCCAGCAAAGTCTACCAAGGTATAGCAAAATCTACCAAGGTATAGCAAAGTCTAGCAAGGTCCTGCAAAGTCTACCAAGTTCCAGCAAAGTTTACCAAGGTATAGCAAATTCTACCAAGGTATAGCAAAGTCTTCCAAGGTCTAGCAAAGTCTACCAAGGAATAGCAAAGTCTACCAAGGTCCAGTAAAGTCTACCAAGGTATAGCAAAGTCTACCAAGGTATAGCAAAGTCTACCAAGGTCCAGCAAAGTCTACCAAGGTCCAGCAAAGTCTACCAAGGTCCAACAAAGTCTCCTAAGGTATAGCAAAGTCTACCAAGGTCCAGCAAAGTCTACCAAGGTAAAACAAAGTTTACCAAGGTCCAGCAAAGTCTACCAAGGTATAGCAAAGTCTACCAAGGTATAGCAAAGTCTACCAAGGTATAGAAAAGTCTACCAAGGTATAGCAAAATCTACCAAGGTATAGCAAAGTCTAGCAAGGTCCAGCAAAGTCTACCAAGGTCCAGCAAAGTCTACCAAGGTATAGCAAATTCTACCAAGGTATTGCAAAGTCTACCAAGTTCCAGCAAAGTTTACCAAGGTATAGCAAATTCTACCAAGGTCCAGCAAAGTCTACCAAGGTCCAGAAAAGTCTAGCAAGGTATAGCAAAGTCCACCAAGGTATAGCAAAGTCTACCAAGGTCCAGCAAAGTCTACCAAGGTATAGCAAAGTCTACCAAGGTCCAGCAAAGTCTACCTAGGTCCAGCAAAGTCTACCAAGGTCCAGCAAAGTCTACCAAGGTATAGCAAAGTCTACCAAGGTCCAGCAAAGTCTACCAAGGTATAGCAAAATCTACCAAGGTATAGCAAAGTCTAGCAAGGTCCTGCAAAGTCTACCAAGTTCCAGCAAAGTTTACCAAGGTATAGCAAATTCTACCAAGGTATAGCAAAGTCTTCCAAGGTCTAGCAAAGTCTACCAAGGAATAGCAAAGTCCACCAAGGTATAGCAAAATCTACCAAGGTATAGCAAAGTCTAGCAAGGTCCTGCAAAGTCTACCAAGTTCCAGCAAAGTTTACCAAGGTATAGCAAATTCTACCAAGGTATAGCAAAGTCTTCCAAGGTCTAGCAAAGTCTACCAAGGAATAGCAAAGTCCACCAAGGTATAGCAAAGTCTACCAAGGTCCAGCAAAGTCTACCAAGGTATAGCAAAGTCTACCAAGGTATAGCAAAGTTTACCAAGGTCCAGCAAAGTCTACCAAGGTCCAGAAAAGTCTAGCAAGGTATTGCAAAGTCTACCAAGGTATAGCAAAGTCTACCAAGGTCCAGCAAAGTCTACCAAGGTATAGCAAAGTCTACCAAGGTCCAGCAAAGTCTACCTAGGTCCAGCAAAGTCTACCAAGGTCCAGCAAAGTCTACCAAGGTATAGCAAAGTCTACCAAGGTCCAGCAAAGTCTACCAAGGTATAGCAAAATCTACCAAGGTATAGCAAAGTCTAGCAAGGTCCTGCAAAGTCTACCAAGTTCCAGCAAAGTTTACCAAGGTATAGCAAATTCTACCAAGGTCCAGCAAAGTCTACCAAGGTCCAGAAAAGTCTAGCAAGGTATAGCAAAGTCCACCAAGGTATAGCAAAGTCTACCAAGGTCCAGCAAAGTCTACCAAGGTATAGCAAAGTCTACCAAGGTATAGCAAAGTTTACCAAGGTCCAGCAAAGTCTACCAAGGTCCAGAAAAGTCTAGCAAGGTATTGCAAAGTCTACCAAGGTATAGCAAAGTCTACCAAGGTCCAGCAAAGTCTACCAAGGTATAGCAAAGTCTAACAAGGTATAGCAAAGTCTAACAAGGTATAGCAAAGTCTACCAAGGTCCAGCAAAGTCTACCAAGGTATAGCAAAATCTACCAAGGTATAGCAAAGTCTAGCAAGGTCCAGCAAAGTCTACCAAGGTCCAGCAAAGTCTACCAAGGTATAGCAAAGTCTACCAAGGTATAGCAAAGTCTATCAAGGTATAGCAACGTCTACCAAGGTATAGCAAAGTCTACCAAGGTATAACAAAGTCTACCAAGGTATAGCAAAGTCTACCAATGTATAGCAAAGTCTACCAAGGTATAGCAAAGTCTACCAAGGTATAGCAAAGTCTACCAAGGTCCAGCAAAGTCTACCAAGGTCCAGCAAAGTCTACCAAGGTCCAGCAAAGTCTACCAAGGTATAGCAAAGTCTACCAAGGTCCAGCAAAGTCTACCAAGGTATAGCAAAATCTACCAAGGTATAGCAAAGTCTACAAAGGTATAGAAAAGTCTACCAAGGTCCAGCAAAGTCTACCAAGGTCCAGCAAAGTCTACCAAGATCCAGCAAAGTCTAACAAGGTATAGCAAAGTCTACCAAGGTTTAGCAAAGTCTACCAAGGTCCAGCAAAGTCTACCAAGGTATAGCAAAATCTACAAAGGTATAGCAAAGTCTAGCAAGGTCCAGCAAAGTCTACCAAGGTCCAGCAAAGTCTACCAAGGTATAGCAAATTCTACCAAGGTATAGCAAAGTCTACCAAGGTATAGCAAAGTCTACCAAGGTATAGCAACGTCTACCAAGGTATAGCAAAGTCTACCAAGGTATAACAAAGTCTACCAAGGTATAGCAAAGTGTACCAATGTATAGCAAAGTCTACCAAGGTATAGCAAAGTCTACCAAGGTATAGCAAAGTCTACCAAGGTCCAGCAAAGTCTACCTAGGTCCAGCAAAGTCTACCAAGGTCCAGCAAAGTCTACCAAGGTATAGCAAAGTCTACCAAGGTATAGCAAAGTCTACCAAGGTCCAGCAAAGTCTACCAAGGTATAGCAAAATCTACCAAGGTATAGCAAAGTCTAGCAAGGTCCAGCAAAGTCTACCAAGGTCCAGCAAAGTCTACCAAGGTATAGCAAATTCTACCAAGGTATAGCAAAGTCTACCAAGGTATAGCAAAGTCTACCAAGGTATAGCAAAGTCTACAAAGGTATAGCAAAGTCTACCAAGGTCCAGCAAAGTCTACCAAGGTCCAGCAAAGTCTACCAAGGTATAGCAAAATCTACCAAGGTATAGCAAAGTCTAGCAAGGTCCAGCAAAGTCTACCAAGGTCCAGCAAAGTCAACCAAGGTATAGCAAATTCTACCAAGGTATAGCAAAGTCTACCAAGGTATAGCAAAGTCTACCAAGGTATAGCAACGTCTACCAAGGTATAGCAAAGTCTACCAAGGTATAACAAAGTCTACCAAGGTATAGCAAAGTCTACCAAGGTATAGCAAAGTCTACCAAGGTATAGCAAAGTCTACCAAGGTCCAGCAAAGTCTACCTAGGTCCAGCAAAGTCTACCAAGGTCCAGCAAAGTCTACCAAGGTATAGCAAAGTCTACCAAGGTCCAGCAAAGTCTACCTAGGTCCAGCAAAGTCTACCAAGGTCCAGCAAAGTCTACCAAGGTATAGCAAAGTCTACCAAGGTCCAGCAAAGTCTACCAAGGTATAGCAAAATCTACCAAGGTATAGCAAAGTCTAGCAAGGTCCTGCAAAGTCTACCAAGTTCCAGCAAAGTTTACCAAGGTATAGCAAATTCTACCAAGGTATAGCAAAGTCTTCCAAGGTCTAGCAAAGTCTACCAAGGAATAGCAAAGTCTACCAAGGTCCAGTAAAGTCTACCAAGGTATAGCAAAGTCTACCAAGGTATAGCAAAGTCTACCAAGGTCCAGCAAAGTCTACCAAGGTCCAGCAAAGTCTACCAAGGTCCAACAAAGTCTCCTAAGGTATAGCAAAGTCTACTAAGGTCCAGCAAAGTCTACCAAGGTAAAACAAAGTTTACCAAGGTCCAGCAAAGTCTACCAAGGTATAGCAAAGTCTACCAAGGTATAGCAAAGTCTACCAAGGTATAGAAAAGTCTACCAAGGTATAGCAAAATCTACCAAGGTATAGCAAAGTCTAGCAAGGTCCAGCAAAGTCTACCAAGGTCCAGCAAAGTCTACCAAGGTATAGCAAATTCTACCAAGGTATAGCAAAGTTTACCAAGGTCTAGCAAAGTCTACCAAGGTATTGCAAAGTATACCAAGGTCCAGCAAAGTCTACCAAGGTATTGCAAAGTATACCAAGGTCCAGCAAAGTCTACCAAGGTCCAAAAAAGTCAAGCTAGGTATAGCAAAGTCTACCAAGGTATAGCAAAGTCTACCAAGGTCCAGCAAAGTCTACCAAGGTATAGCAAAGTCTACCAAGGTATAGCAAAGTCTTCCAAGGTCCAGCAAAGTCTACCAAGGTATAGCAAAGTCTACCAAGGTATAGCAAAGTCTACAAAGGTATTGCAAAGTCTACCAAGGTCCAGCAAAGTCTACCAAGGTCCAGCAAAGTCTACCAAGATCCAGCAAAGTCTAACAAGGTATAGAAAAGTCTACCAAGGTATAGCAAAGTCTACCAAGGTCCAGCAAAGTCTATCAAGGTATAGCAAAATCTACCAAGGTATAGCAAAGTCTAGCAAGGTCCAGCAAAGTCTACCAAGGTCCAGCAAAGTCTACCAAGGTATAGCAAGTTCTACCAAGGTATAGCAAAGTCTACCAAGGTATAGCAAAGTCTACCAAGGTATAGCAAAGTCTACCAAGGTATAGCAAAGTCTACCAAGGTATAACAAAGTCTACCAAGGTATAGCAAAGTCTACCAATTTATAGCAAAGTCTACCAAGGTATAGCAAAGTCTACCAAGGTATAGCAAAGTCTACCAAGGTCCAGCAAAGTCTACCAAGGTCCAGCAAAGTCTACCAAGGTATAGCAAAGTCTACCAAGGTCCAGCAAAGTCTACCAAGGTATAGCAAAATCTACCAAGGTATAGCAAAGTCTACCAAGGTCCTGCAAAGTCTACCAAGTTCCAGCAAAGTTTACCAAGGTATAGCAAATTCTACCAAGGTATAGCAAAGTCTACCAAGGTCCAGCAAAGTCTACCAAGGTCCAGCAAAGTCTACCAAGGTCCAACAAAGTCTCCTAAGGTATAGCAAAGTCTACCAAGGTCCAGCAAAGTCTACCAAGGTATAGCAAAGTCTACCAAGGTATAGCAAAGTCTACCAAGGTATAGCAAAGTCTACCAAGGTTCAGCAAAATCTACCAAGGTCCAGCAAAGTCTACCAACGTATAGCGAAGTCTACCAAGGTATAGCAAAGTCTACCAAGGTCTAGCAAAGTCTACCAAGGTATAGCAAAGTCTACCAAGGTATATCAAAGTCTACCAAGATCCATCAAAGTCTACCAAAGTATAGCAAAGTCTACCAAGGTATAGCAAAGTCTACCAAGGTATTGCAAAGTCTACCAAGGTCCAGCAAAGTCTAGCAAGGTATAGCAAAGTCTACCAAGGTATAGCAAAGTCTACCAAGGTCCAGCAAAGTCTACCAAGGTCCAGCAAAGTCTTCCAAGGTATAGCAAAGTCCACCAAGGTATAGCAAAGTCTACCAAGGTCCAGCAAGGTCAACCAAGGTATTGCAAAGTCTACCAAGGTATAGCAAAGTCCACCAAGGAATAGCAAAGTCTACCAAGGTCCAGCAAAGTCTATCAAAGTATAGCAAAAACTACCAAGGTATAGCAAAGTCTACCAAGGTATAGCAAAGTCTACCAAGGTATAGCAAAGTCTACCAAGGTCCAGCAAAGTCTACCAAGGTATAGCAAAGTCTACCAAGGTATAGCAAAGTCTACAAAGGTATAGCAAAGTCTACCAAGGTCCAGCAAAGTCTACCAAGGTATAGCAAAGTCTACCAAGGTCCAGCAAAGTCTACCAAGGTATAGCAAAGTCTACCAAGGTATAGCAAAGTCTACAAAGGTATAGCAAAGTCTACCAATGTCCAGCAAAGTCTATCAAGGTATAGCAAAATCTACCAAGGTATAGAAAAGTCTAGCAAGGTCCAGCAAAGTCTACCAAGGTCCAGCAAAGTCTACCAAGGTATAGCAAGTTCTACCAAGGTATAGCAAAGTCTACCAAGGTATAGCAAAGTCTACCAAGGTATAGCAACGTCTACCAAGGTATAGCAAAGTCTACCAAGGTATAACAAAGTCTACCAAGGTATAGCAAAGTCTACCAATTTATAGCAAAGTCTACAAAGGCATAGCAAAGACTACCAAGGTATAGCAAGTTCTACCAAGGTATAGCAAAGTCTACCAAGGTATAGCAAAGTCTACCAAGGTATAGCAACGTCTACCAAGGTATAGCAAAGTCTACCAAGGTATAACAAAGTCTACCAAGGTCCAGCAAAGTCTACCAAGGTCCAGCAAAGTCTACCAAGGTCCAGCAAAGTCTACCAAGGTCCAGCAAAGTCTACCAAGGTATAGCAAAGTCTACCAAGGTCCAGCAAAGTCTACCAAGGTATAGCAAAATCTACCAAGGTATAGCAAAGTCTAGCAAGGTCCTGCAAAGTCTACCAAGTTCCAGAAAAGTTTACCAAGGTATAGCAAATTCTACCAAGGTATAGCAAAGTCTACCAAGGTCCAGCAAAGTCTACCAAGGTAGGGCAAAGTCTACCAAGGTCCAACAGAGTCTCCTAAGGTATAGCAAAGTCTACCAAGGTCCAGCAAAGTCTACCAAGGTAGGGCAAAGTCTACCAAGGTATAGCAAAGTCTACCAAGGTATAGCAAAGTCTACCAAGGTCCAGCAAAATCTACCAAGGTCCAGCAAAGTCTACCAACGTATAGCGAAGTCTACAAAGGTATAGCAAAGTCTACCAAGGTCTAGCAAAGTCTACCAAGGTATAGCAAAGTCTACCAAGGTATATCAAAGTCTACCAAGATCCATCAAAGTCTACCAAAGTATAGCAAAGTCTACCAAGGTATAGCAAAGTCTACCAAGGTATTGCAAAGTCTACCAAGGTCCAGCAAAGTCTACCAACGTATAGCGAAGTCTACCAAGGTCTAGCAAAGTCTACCAAGGTATAGCAAAGTCTACCAAGGTATATCAAAGTCTACCAAGATCCATCAAAGTCTACCAAAGTATAGCAAAGTCTACCAAGGTATAGCAAAGTCTACCAAGGTATTGCAAAGTCTACCAAGGTCCAGCAAAGTCTAGCAAGGTATAGCAAAGTCTACCAAGGTATAGCAAAGTCTACCAAGGTCCAGCAAAGTCTACCAAGGTCCAGCAAAGTCTTCCAAGGTATAGCAAAGTCCACCAAGGTATAGCAAAGTCTACCAAGGTCCAGCAAGGTCTACCAAGGTATTGCAAAGTCTACCAAGGTATAGCAAAGTCCACCAAGCAATAGCAAAGTCTACCAAGGTCCAGCAAAGTCTACCAAAGTATAGCAAAAACTACCAAGGTATAGCAAAGTCTACCAAGGTATAGCAAAGTCTACCAAGGTCCAGCAAAGTCCACCAAGGTTTAGCAAAATCTACCAAAGTATAGCAAAGTCTTCCAAGGTCCAGCAAAGTCTCCGAAGGTATAGCAAAGTCTACCAAGGTATAGCAAAGTCTACCAAGGTATAGCAAAGTCTACCAAGATCCAGCAAAGTCTACCAAGGTCCAGCAAAGTCTACCAAGGTCCAGTAAAGTCTCCGAAGGTATAGCAAAGTCTACCAAGGTCCAGCAAAGTCTACCAAGGTATAACAAAGTCTACCAAGAACCAGCAAAGTCTACCAAGGTATAGCAAAGTCTACCAAGGTATAGCAAAGTCTACCAAGGTATAGCAAAGTCTACCAAGGTATAGCAAAGTCTACCAAGGTCCAGCAAAGTCTACCAAGGTCCAGCAAAGTCTACCAAGGTATAGCGAAGTCTACCAAGGTATAGCAAAGTCTACCAAGGTCAAGCAAAGTCTACCAAGGTATAGCAAAGTCTACCAAGGTATATCAAAGTCTACCAAGGTCCAGCAAAGTCTACCAAAGTATAGCAAAGTCTACCAAGGTATAGCAAAGTCTACCAAGGTATTGCAAAGTATACCAAGGTCCAGCAAAGTCTACAAATGTCCAGAAAAGTCTAGCAAGGTATAGCAAAGTCTACCAATGTATAGCAAAGTCTACCAAGGTCCAGCAAAGTCTACCAAGGTATAGCAAAGTCTACCAAGGTATAGCAAAGTCTACCAAGGTCCAGCAAAGTCTACCAAGGTATAGCAAAGTCTACCAAGGTATAGCAAAGTCTACAAAGGTATAGCAAAGTCTACCAAGGTCCAGCAAAGTCTACCAAGGTCCAGCAAAGTCTACCAAGATCCAGTAAAGTCTACCAAGGTATAGAAAAGTCTACCAAGGTATAGCAAAGTCTACCAAGGTCCAGCAAAGTCTATCAAGGTAAAGCAAAATCTACCAAGGTATAGCAAAGTCTAGCAAGGTCCAGCAAAGTCTACCAAGGTCCAGCAAAGTCTACCAAGGTATAGCAAGTTCTACCAAGGTATAGCAAAGTCTACCAAGGTATAGCAAAGTCTACCAAGGTATAGCAACGTCTACCAAGGTATAGCAAAGTCTACCAAGGTATAACAAAGTCTACCAAGGTATAGCAAAGTCTACCAATGTATAGAAAAGTCTACCAAGGTATAGCAAAGTCTACCAAGGTCCAGCAAAGTCTACCAAGGTCCAGCAAAGTCTACCAAGGTCCAGCAAAGTCTACCAAGGTCCAGCAAAGTCTACCAAGGTATAGCAAAGTCTACCAATGTCCAGCAAAGAGCACCAAGGTATAGCAAAATCTACCAATGTATAGAAAAGTCTACCAAGGTATAGCAAAGTCTACCAAGGTCCAGCAAAGTCTACCAAGGTCCAGCAAAGTCTACCAAGGTATAGCAAAGTCTACCAAGGTCCAGCAAAGTCTACCAAGGTATAGCAAAATCTACCAAGGTATAGCAAAGTCTAGCAAGGTCCTGCAAAGTCTACCAAGTTCCAGAAAAGTTTACCAAGGTATAGCAAATTCTACCAAGGTATAGCAAAGTCTACCAAGGTCCAGCAAAGTCTACCAAGGTAGGGCAAAGTCTACCAAGGTCCAACAGAGTCTCCTAAGGTATAGCAAAGTCTACCAAGGTCCAGCAAAGTCTACCAAGGTAGGGCAAAGTCTACCAAGGTATAGCAAAGTCTACCAAGGTATAGCAAAGTCTACCAAGGTCCAGCAAAATCTACCAAGGTCCAGCAAAGTCTACCAACGTATAGCGAAGTCTACAAAGGTATAGCAAAGTCTACCAAGGTCTAGCAAAGTCTACCAAGGTATAGCAAAGTCTACCAAGGTATATCAAAGTCTACCAAGATCCATCAAAGTCTACCAAAGTATAGCAAAGTCTACCAAGGTATAGCAAAGTCTACCAAGGTATTGCAAAGTCTACCAAGGTCCAGCAAAGTCTACCAACGTATAGCGAAGTCTACCAAGGTCTAGCAAAGTCTACCAAGGTATAGCAAAGTCTACCAAGGTATATCAAAGTCTACCAAGATCCATCAAAGTCTACCAAAGTATAGCAAAGTCTACCAAGGTATAGCAAAGTCTACCAAGGTATTGCAAAGTCTACCAAGGTCCAGCAAAGTCTAGCAAGGTATAGCAAAGTCTACCAAGGTATAGCAAAGTCTACCAAGGTCCAGCAAAGTCTACCAAGGTCCAGCAAAGTCTTCCAAGGTATAGCAAAGTCCACCAAGGTATAGCAAAGTCTACCAAGGTCCAGCAAGGTCTACCAAGGTATTGCAAAGTCTACCAAGGTATAGCAAAGTCCACCAAGGAATAGCAAAGTCTACCAAGGTCCAGCAAAGTCTACCAAAGTATAGCAAAAACTACCAAGGTATAGCAAAGTCTACCAAGGTATAGCAAAGTCTACCAAGGTCCAGCAAAGTCCACCAAGGTTTAGCAAAATCTACCAAAGTATAGCAAAGTCTTCCAAGGTCCAGCAAAGTCTCCGAAGGTATAGCAAAGTCTACCAAGGTATAGCAAAGTCTACCAAGGTATAGCAAAGTCTACCAAGATCCAGCAAAGTCTACCAAGGTCCAGCAAAGTCTACCAAGGTCCAGTAAAGTCTCCGAAGGTATAGCAAAGTCTACCAAGGTCCAGCAAAGTCTACCAAGGTATAACAAAGTCTACCAAGAACCAGCAAAGTCTACCAAGGTATAGCAAAGTCTACCAAGGTATAGCAAAGTCTACCAAGGTATAGCAAAGTCTACCAAGGTATAGCAAAGTCTACCAAGGTCCAGCAAAGTCTACCAAGGTCCAGCAAAGTCTACCAAGGTATAGCGAAGTCTACCAAGGTATAGCAAAGTCTACCAAGGTCAAGCAAAGTCTACCAAGGTATAGCAAAGTCTACCAAGGTATATCAAAGTCTACCAAGGTCCAGCAAAGTCTACCAAAGTATAGCAAAGTCTACCAAGGTATAGCAAAGTCTACCAAGGTATTGCAAAGTATACCAAGGTCCAGCAAAGTCTACAAATGTCCAGAAAAGTCTAGCAAGGTATAGCAAAGTCTACCAATGTATAGCAAAGTCTACCAAGGTCCAGCAAAGTCTACCAAGGTATAGCAAAGTCTACCAAGGTATAGCAAAGTCTACCAAGGTCCAGCAAAGTCTACCAAGGTATAGCAAAGTCTACCAAGGTATAGCAAAGTCTACAAAGGTATAGCAAAGTCTACCAAGGTCCAGCAAAGTCTACCAAGGTCCAGCAAAGTCTACCAAGATCCAGTAAAGTCTACCAAGGTATAGAAAAGTCTACCAAGGTATAGCAAAGTCTACCAAGGTCCAGCAAAGTCTATCAAGGTAAAGCAAAATCTACCAAGGTATAGCAAAGTCTAGCAAGGTCCAGCAAAGTCTACCAAGGTCCAGCAAAGTCTACCAAGGTATAGCAAGTTCTACCAAGGTATAGCAAAGTCTACCAAGGTATAGCAAAGTCTACCAAGGTATAGCAACGTCTACCAAGGTATAGCAAAGTCTACCAAGGTATAACAAAGTCTACCAAGGTATAGCAAAGTCTACCAATGTATAGAAAAGTCTACCAAGGTATAGCAAAGTCTACCAAGGTCCAGCAAAGTCTACCAAGGTCCAGCAAAGTCTACCAAGGTCCAGCAAAGTCTACCAAGGTCCAGCAAAGTCTACCAAGGTATAGCAAAGTCTACCAATGTCCAGCAAAGAGCACCAAGGTATAGCAAAATCTACCAATGTATAGAAAAGTCTACCAAGGTATAGCAAAGTCTACCAAGGTCCAGCAAAGTCTACCAAGGTCCAGCAAAGTCTACCAAGGTCCAGCAAAGTCTACCAAGGTCCAGCAAAGTCTACCAAGGTATAGCAAAGTCTACCAAGGTAAAGCAAAGTCTACCAAGGTAAAACAAAGTCTACCAAGGTCCAGCAAAGTCTACCAAGGTATAGCAAAGTCTACCAAGGTATAGCAAAGTCTACCAAGGTATAGCAAAGTCTACCAAGGTATAGCAAAATCTACGAAGGTATAGGAAAGTCTAGCAAGGTCCAGCAAAGTCTACCAAGGTCCAGCAAAGTCTACCAAGGTATAGCAAATTCTACCAAGGTATAGCAAAGTTTACCAAGGTCTAGCAAAGTCTACCAAGGTCCAGCAAAGTCTACCAAGGTATAGCAAAGTCTTCCAAGGTCCAGCAAAGTCTACCAAGGTATATCAAAGTCTACCAAGGTATAGCAAAGTCTACCAAGGTAAAGCAAAGTCTACCAAGGTCCAGCAAAGTCTACCAAGGTCCAGCAAAGTCTACCAAGGTCCAGCAAAGTCTACCAAGGTATAGCAAAGTCTACCAAGGTCCAGCAAAGTCTACCAAGGTATAGCAAAATCTACCAAGGTATAGCAAAGTCTACAAAGGTATAGAAAAGTCTACCAAGGTCCAGCAAAGTCTACCAAGGTCCAGCAAAGTCTACCAAGATCCAGCAAAGTCTAACAAGGTATAGCAAAGTCTACCAAGGTATAGCAAAGTCTACCAAGGTCCAGCAAAGTCTACCAAGGTATAGCAAAATCTACAAAGGTATAGCAAAGTCTAGCAAGGTCCAGCAAAGTCTACCAAGGTCCAGCAAAGTCTACCAAGGTATAGCAAATTCTACCAAGGTATAGCAAAGTCTACCAAGGTCCAGCAAAGTCCACCAAGGTTTAGCAAAGTCTACCAAAGTATAGCAAAGTCTTCCAAGGTCCAGCAAAGTCTCCGAAGGTATAGCAAAGTCTACCAAGGTATAGCAAAGTGTTCCAAGGTATTGCAAAGTCTACCAAGATCCAGCAAAGTCTACCAAGGTCCAGCAAAGTCTACCAAGGTCCAGTAAAGTCTCCGAAGGTATAGCAAAGTCTACCAAGGTCCAGCAAAGTCTACCAAGGTATAACAAAGTCTACCAAGAACCAGCAAAGTCTACCAAGGTATAGCAAAGTCTACCAAGGTATAGCAAAGTCTACCAAGGTATAGCAAAGTCTACCAAGGTCCAGCAAAGTCTACCAAGGTCCAGCAAAGTCTACCAAGGTATAGCGAAGTCTACCAAGGTATAGCAAAGTCTACCAAGGTCAAGCAAAGTCTACCAAGGTATAGCAAAGTCTACCAAGGTATATCAAAGTCTACCAAGGTCCAGCAAAGTCTACCAAAGTATAGCAAAGTCTACCAAGGTATAGCAAAGTCTACCAAGGTATTGCAAAGTATACCAAGGTCCAGCAAAGTCTACCAAGGTCCAGAAAAGTCTAGCAAGGTATAGCAAAGTCTACCAAGGTATAGCAAAGTCTACCAAGGTCCAGCAAAGTCTACCAAGGTATAGCAAAGTCTACCAAGGTATAGCAAAGTCTACCAAGGTCCAGCAAAGTCTACCAAGGTATAGCAAAGTCTACCAAGGTATAGCAAAGTCTACAAAGGTATAGCAAAGTCTACCAAGGTCCAGCAAAGTCTACCAAGGTATAGCAAAGTCTACCAAGATCCAGCAAAGTCTAACAAGGTATAGAAAAGTCTACCAAGGTATAGCAAAGTCTACCAAGGTCCAGCAAAGTCTATCAAGGTAAAGCAAAATCTACCAAGGTATAGCAAAGTCTAGCAAGGTCCAGCAAAGTCTACCAAGGTCCAGCAAAGTCTACCAAGGTATAGCAAGTTCTACCAAGGTATAGCAAAGTCTACCAAGGTATAGCAAAGTCTACCAAGGTATAGCAACGTCTACCAAGGTATAGAAAAGTCTACCAAGGTATAACAAAGTCTACCAAGGTATAGCAAAGTCTACCAATGTATAGAAAAGTCTACCAAGGTATAGCAAAGTCTACCAAGGTATAGCAAAGTCTACCAAGGTCCAGCAAAGTCTACCAAGGTCCAGCAAAGTCTACCAAGGTCCAGCAAAGTCTACCAAGGTATAGCAAAGTCTACCAAGGTCCAGCAAAGAGCACCAAGGTATAGCAAAATCTACCAAGGTATAGCAAAGTCTAGTAAGGTCCTGCAAAGTCTACCAAGTTCCAGCAAAGTTTACCAAGGTATAGCAAATTCTACCAAGGTATAGCAAAGTCTTCCAAGGTCTAGCAAAGTCTACCAAGGTATAGAAAAGTCTACCAAGGTATAGCAAAGTCTACCAAGGTCCAGCAAAGTCTACCAAGGTATAGCAAAGTCTACCAAGGTATAGCAAAGTCTACCAAGGTCCAGCAAAGTCTACCAAAGTCCAGCAAAGTCTACCACGGTCCAACAAAGTCTCCTAAGGTATAGCAAAGTCTACCAAGGTCCAGCAAAGTCTACCAAGGTAAAACAAAGTCTACCAAGGTCCAGCAAAGTCTACCAAGGTATAGCAAAGTCTACCAAGGTATAGCAAAGTCTACCAAGGTATAGCAAAGTCTACCAAGGTATAGAAAAATCTACGAAGGTATAGCAAAGTCTAGCAAGGTCCAGCAAAGTCTACCAAGGTCCAGCAAAGTCTACCAAGGTTTAGCAAATTCTACCAAGGTATAGCAAAGTTTACCAAGGTCTAGCAAAGTCTACCAAGGTCCAGCAAAGTCTACCAAGGTATAGCAAAGTCTTCCAAGGTCCAGCAAAGTCTACCAAGGTATAGCAAAGTCTACCAAGGTCCAGCAAAGTCTACAAGGTCCAGCAAAGTCTACCAAGGTCCAGCAAAGTCTACCAAGGTATAACAAAGTCTACCAAGGTCCAGCAAAGTCTACCAAGGTATAGCAAAGTCTACCAAGGTCCAGCAAAGACTACCAAGGTCCAGCAAAGTCTACCAAGGTCCAGCAAAGTCTACCAACGTATAGCGAAGTCTACCAAGGTATAGCAAAGTCTTCCAAGGTCCAGCAAAGTCTACCAAGGTATAGCAAAGTCTACCAAGGTATAGCAAAGTCTACCAAGGTATAGCAACGTCTACCAAGGTATAGCAAAGTCTACCAAGGTATAACAAAGTCTACCAAGGTATAGCAAAGTCTACCAATGTATAGCAAAGTCTACCAAGGTATAGCAAAGTCTACCAAGGTATAGCAAAGTCTACCAAGGTCCAGCAAAATCTACCAAGGTCCAGCAAAGTCTACCAAGGTCCAGCAAAGTCTACCAAGGTATAGCAAAGTCTACCAAGGTATAGCAAAATCTACCAAGGTATAGCAAAGTCTAGCAAGGTCCTGCAAAGTCTACCAAGGTCCAGCAAAGTCTACCAAGGTATAGCAAATTCTACCAAGGTATAGCAAAGTCTACCAAGGTCTAGCGAAGTCTACCAAGGTATAGCAAAGTCTACCAAGGTCTAGCAAAGTCTACCAAGGTATAGCAAAGTCTACCAAGGTATATCAAAGTCTACCAAGATCCAGCAAAGTCTACCAAAGCATAGCAAAGTCTACCAAGGTATAGCAAAGTCTACCAAGGTATTGCAAAGTCTACCAAGGTCCAGCAAAGTCTACCAAGGTCCAGCAAAGTCTAGCAAGGTAAAGCAAAGTCTACCAAGGTATAGCAAAGTCTACCAAGGTCCAGCAAAGTCTACCAAGGTCCAGCAAAGTCTTCCAAGGTATAGCAAAGTCTACCAAGGTATAGCAAAGTCTACCAAGGTCCAGCAAGGTCTACCAAGGTATTGCAAAGTCTACCAAGGTATAGCAAAGTCCACCAAGGAATAGCAAAGTCTACCAAGGTCCAGCAAAGTCTACCAAAGTATAGCAAAAACTACCAAGGTATAGCAAAGTCTACCAAGGTATAGCAAAGTCTACCAAAGTCCAGCAAAGTCTACCAAGGTCCAGCAAAGTCTACCAAAGTATAGCAAAGTCTACCAAGGTCCAGCAAAGTCTCCGAAGGTATAGCAAAGTCTACCAAGGTATAGCAAAGTCTACCAAGGTATTGCAAAGTCTACCAAGATCCAGCAAAGTCTACCAAGGTCCCGTAAAGTCTCCGAAGGTATTGCAAAGTCTACCAAGGTCCAGCAAAGTCTACCAAGGTATAACAAAGTCTACCAAGGTCCAGCAAAGTCTACCAAGGTATAGCAAAGTCTACCAAAGTATAGCAAAGTCTACCAAGGTATAGCAAAGTCTACCAAGGTCCAGCAAAGTCTACCAAGGTCCAGCAAAGTCTACCAAGGTATAGCGAAGTCTACCAAGGTATAGCAAAGTCTACCAAGGTCCAGCAAAGTCTACCAAGGTATAGCAAAGTCTACCAAGGTATATCAAAGTCTACCAAGGTCCAGCAAAGTCTACCAAAGTATAGCAAAGTCTACCAAGGTCCAGCAAAGTCTACCAAGGTATTGCAAAGTTTACCAAGGTCCAGCAAAGTCTACCAAGGTCCAGAAAAGTCTAGCAAGGTATTGCAAAGTCTACCAAGGTATAGCAAAGTCTACCAAGGTCCAGCAAAGTCTACCAAGGTATAGCAAAGTCTAACAAGGTATAGCAAAGTCTAACAAGGTATAGCAAAGTCTACCAAGGTCCAGCAAAGTCTACCAAGGTATAGCAAAATCTACCAAGGTATAGCAAAGTCTAGCAAGGTCCAGCAAAGTCTACCAAGGTCCAGCAAAGTCTACCAAGGTATAGCAAAGTCTACCAAGGTATAGCAAAGTCTACCAAGGTATAGCAACGTCTACCAAGGTATAGCAAAGTCTACCAAGGTGTAACAAAGTCTACCAAGGTATAGCAAAGTCTACCAATGTATAGCAAAGTCTACCAAGGTATAGCAAAGTCTACCAAGGTATAGCAAAGTCTACCAAAGTCCAGCAAAGTCTACCAAGGTCCAGCAAAGTCTACCAAAGTATAGCAAAGTCTACCAAGGTCCAGCAAAGTCTCCGAAGGTATAGCAAAGTCTACCAAGGTATAGCAAAGTCTACCAAGGTATTGCAAAGTCTACCAAGATCCAGCAAAGTCTACCAAGGTCCCGTAAAGTCTCCGAAGGTATTGCAAAGTCTACCAAGGTCCAGCAAAGTCTACCAAGGTATAACAAAGTCTACCAAGGTCCAGCAAAGTCTACCAAGGTATAGCAAAGTCTACCAAAGTATAGCAAAGTCTACCAAGGTATAGCAAAGTCTACCAAGGTCCAGCAAAGTCTACCAAGGTCCAGCAAAGTCTACCAAGGTATAGCGAAGTCTACCAAGGTATAGCAAAGTCTACCAAGGTCCAGCAAAGTCTACCAAGGTATAGCAAAGTCTACCAAGGTATATCAAAGTCTACCAAGGTCCAGCAAAGTCTACCAAAGTATAGCAAAGTCTACCAAGGTCCAGCAAAGTCTACCAAGGTATTGCAAAGTTTACCAAGGTCCAGCAAAGTCTACCAAGGTCCAGAAAAGTCTAGCAAGGTATTGCAAAGTCTACCAAGGTATAGCAAAGTCTACCAAGGTCCAGCAAAGTCTACCAAGGTATAGCAAAGTCTAACAAGGTATAGCAAAGTCTAACAAGGTATAGCAAAGTCTACCAAGGTCCAGCAAAGTCTACCAAGGTATAGCAAAATCTACCAAGGTATAGCAAAGTCTAGCAAGGTCCAGCAAAGTCTACCAAGGTCCAGCAAAGTCTACCAAGGTATAGCAAAGTCTACCAAGGTATAGCAAAGTCTACCAAGGTATAGCAACGTCTACCAAGGTATAGCAAAGTCTACCAAGGTGTAACAAAGTCTACCAAGGTATAGCAAAGTCTACCAATGTATAGCAAAGTCTACCAAGGTATAGCAAAGTCTACCAAGGTATAGCAAAGTCTACCAAGGTCCAGCAAAGTCTACCAAGGTATAGCAAAGTCTACCAAGGTCCAGCAAAGTCTACCAAGGTATAGCAAAATCTACCAAGGTATAGCAAAGTCTACAAAGGTATAGAAAAGTCTACCAAGGTCCAGCAAAGTCTACCAAGGTATAGCAAAATCTACAAAGGTATAGCAAAGTCTAGCAAGGTCCAGCAAAGTCTACCTAGGTCCAGCAAAGTCTACCAAGGTCCAGCAAAGTCTACCAAGGTATAGCAAAATCTACAAAGGTATAGCAAAGTCTAGCAAGGTCCAGCAAAGTCTACCTAGGTCCAGCAAAGTCTACCAAGGTCCAGCAAAGTCTACCAAGGTATAGCAAAGTCTACCAAGGTATAGCAAAGTCTACCAAGGTCCAGCAAAGTCTACCAAGGTATAGCAAAATCTACCAAGGTATAGCAAAGTCTAGCAAGGTCCAGCAAAGTCTACCAAGGTCCAGCAAAGTCTACCAAGGTATAGCAAATTCTACCAAGGTATAGCAAAGTCTACCAAGGTATAGCAAAGTCTACCAAGGTATAGCAAAGTCTACAAAGGTATAGCAAAGTCTACCAAGGTCCAGCAAAGTCTACCAAGGTCCAGCAAAGTCTACCAAGGTCCAGCAAAGTCTACCAAGATCCAGCAAA
The DNA here is from genome assembly GCF_030014385.1 of Trichomycterus rosablanca. Taxonomy (NCBI): domain Eukaryota; kingdom Metazoa; phylum Chordata; class Actinopteri; order Siluriformes; family Trichomycteridae; genus Trichomycterus; species Trichomycterus rosablanca. The sequence goes on from NC_085993.1 coordinate 39,184,605, forward strand.
GTCTAACAAGGTATAGCAAAGTCTACCAAGGTATAGCAAAGTCTACCAAGGTCCAGCAAAGTCTACCAAGGTATAGCAAAGTCTACCAAGGTATAGCAAAGTCTACCAAGGTATAGCAAAGTCTACCAAGGTCCAGCAAAGTCTACCAAGGTCCAGCAAAGTCTACCAAGGTATAGCAAAGTCTACCAAGGTCCAGCAAAGTCTACCAAGGTATAGCAAAATCTACCAAGGTATAGCAAAGTCTAGCAAGGTCCTGCAAAGTCTACCAAGTTCCAGCAAAGTCTACCAAGGTCCAGCAAAGTCTACCAAGGTATAGCAAAGTCTACCAAGGTATAGCAAAGTCTACCAAGGTCCAGCAAAGTCTACCAAGGTATAGCAAAATCTACCAAGGTATAGCAAAGTCTAGCACGGTCCAGCAAAGTCTACCAAGGTCCAGCAAAGTCAACCAAGGTATAGCAAATTCTACCAAGGTATAGCAAAGTATACCAAGGTATAGCAAAGTCTACCAAGGTCCAGCAAAGTCAACCAAGGTATAGCAAATTCTACCAAGGTATAGCAAAGTATACCAAGGTATAGCAAAGTCTACCAAGGTATAGCAACGTCTACCAAGGTATAGCAAAGTCTACCAAGGTATAACAAAGTCTACCAAGGTATAGCAAAGTCTACCAATGTATAGCAAATTCTACCAAGGTATAGCAAAGTCTACCAAGGTATAGCAAAGTCTACCAAGGTCCAGCAAAGTCTACCAAGGTCCAGCAAAGTCTACCAAGGTATAGCAAAGTCTACCAAGGTCCAGCAAAGTCTACCAAGGTATAGCAAAATCTACCAAGGTATAGCAAAGTCTAGCAAGGTCCTGCAAAGTCTACCAAGTTCCAGCAAAGTTTACCAAGGTATAGCAAATTCTACCAAGGTATAGCAAAGTCTACCAAGTTATAGCAAAGTCTACCAAGGTATAGCAAAGTCTACCAAGGTCCAGCAAAGTCTACCAAGGTCCAGTAAAGTCTACCAAGGTCCAGCAAAGTCTACCAAAGTATAGCAAAAACTACCAAGGTATAGCAAAGTCTACCAAGGTATAGCAAAGTCTACCAAAGTCCAGCAAAGTCTACCAAGGTCCAGCAAAGTCTACCAAAGTATAGCAAAGTCTACCAAGGTCCAGCAAAGTCTCCGAAGGTATAGCAAAGTCTACCAAGGTATAGCAAAGTCTACCAAGGTATTGCAAAGTCTACCAAGATCCAGCAAAGTCTACCAAGGTCCAGTAAAGTCTCCGAAGGTATTGCAAATTCTACCAAGGTCCAGCAAAGTCTACCAAGGTATAACAAAGTCTACCAAGGTCCAGCAAAGTCTACCAAGGTATAGCAAAGTCTACCAAAGTATAGCAAAGTCTACCAAGGTATAGCAAAGTCTACCAAGGTCCAGCAAAGTCTACCAAGGTCCAGCAAAGTCTACCAAGGTATAGCGAAGTCTACCAAGGTATAGCAAAGTCTACCAAGGTCCAGCAAAGTCTACCAAGGTATAGCAAAGTCTACCAAGGTATATCAAAGTCTACCAAGGTCCAGCAAAGTCTACCAAAGTATAGCAAAGTCTACCAAGGTCCAGCAAAGTCTACCAAGGTATTGCAAAGTTTACCAAGGTCCAGCAAAGTCTACCAAGGTCCAGAAAAGTCTAGCAAGGTATTGCAAAGTCTACCAAGGTATAGCAAAGTCTACCAAGGTCCAGCAAAGTCTACCAAGGTATAGCAAAGTCTAACAAGGTATAGCAAAGTCTAACAAGGTATAGCAAAGTCTACCAAGGTCCAGCAAAGTCTACCAAGGTATAGCAAAATCTACCAAGGTATAGCAAAGTCTAGCAAGGTCCAGCAAAGTCTACCAAGGTCCAGCAAAGTCTACCAAGGTATAGCAAAGTCTACCAAGGTATAGCAAAGTCTACCAAGGTATAGCAACGTCTACCAAGGTATAGCAAAGTCTACCAAGGTGTAACAAAGTCTACCAAGGTATAGCAAAGTCTACCAATGTATAGCAAAGTCTACCAAGGTATAGCAAAGTCTACCAAGGTATAGCAAAGTCTACCAAGGTCCAGCAAAGTCTACCAAGGTATAGCAAAGTCTACCAAGGTCCAGCAAAGTCTACCAAGGTATAGCAAAATCTACCAAGGTATAGCAAAGTCTACAAAGGTATAGAAAAGTCTACCAAGGTCCAGCAAAGTCTACCAAGGTCCAGCAAAGTCTACCAAGATCCAGCAAAGTCTAACAAGGTATAGCAAAGTCTACCAAGGTATAGCAAAGTCTACCAAGGTCCAGCGAAGTCTACCAAGGTATAGCAAAATCTACAAAGGTATAGCAAAGTCTAGCAAGGTCCAGCAAAGTCTACCTAGGTCCAGCAAAGTCTACCAAGGTCCAGCAAAGTCTACGAAGGTATAGCAAAGTCTACCAAGGTATAGCAAAGTCTACCAAGGTCCAGCAAAGTCTACCAAGGTATAGCAAAATCTACCAAGGTATAGCAAAGTCTAACAAGGTCCAGCAAAGTCTACCAAGGTCCAGCAAAGTCTACCAAGGTATAGCAAATTCTACCAAGGTATAGCAAAGTCTACCAAGGTATAGCAAAGTCTACCAAGGTATAGCAAAGTCTACAAAGGTATAGCAAAGTCTACCAAGGTCCAGCAAAGTCTACCAAGGTCCAGCAAAGTCTACCAAGGTCCAGCAAAGTCTACAAAGATCCAGCAAAGTCTAACAAGGTATAGCAAAGTCTACCAAGGTATAGCAAAGTCTACCAAGGTCCAGCAAAGTCTACCAAGGTATAGCAAAGTCTACCAAGGTATAGCAAAGTCTACCAAGGTATAGCAAAGTCTACCAAGGTCCAGCAAAGTCTACCAAGGTCCAGCAAAGTCTACCAAGGTATAGCAAAGTCTACCAAGGTCCAGCAAAGTCTACCAAGGTATAGCAAAATCTACCAAGGTATAGCAAAGTCTAGCAAGGTCCTGCAAAGTCTACCAAGTTCCAGCAAAGTCTACCAAGGTCCAGCAAAGTCTACCAAGGTATAGCAAAGTCTACCAAGGTATAGCAAAGTCTACCAAGGTCCAGCAAAGTCTACCAAGGTATAGCAAAATCTACCAAGGTATAGCAAAGTCTAGCAAGGTCCAGCAAAGTCTACCAAGGTCCAGCAAAGTCTACCAAGGTATAGCAAATTCTACCAAGGTATAGCAAAGTCTACCAAGGTATAGCAAAGTCTACCAAGGTATAGCAAAGTCTACAAAGGTATAGCAAAGTCTACCAAGGTCCAGCAAAGTCTACCACGGTCCAGCAAAGTCTACCAAGATCCAGCAAAGTCTAACAAGGTATAGCAAAGTCTACCAAGGTATAGCAAAGTCTACCAAGGTCCAGCAAAGTCTACCAAGGTATAGCAAAATCTACCAAGGTATAGCAAAGTCTAGCACGGTCCAGCAAAGTCTACCAAGGTCCAGCAAAGTCAACCAAGGTATAGCAAATTCTACCAAGGTATAGCAAAGTCTACCAAGGTATAGCAAAGTCTACCAAGGTATAGCAACGTCTACCAAGGTATAGCAAAGTCTACCAAGGTATAACAAAGTCTACCAAGGTATAGCAAAGTCTACCAATGTATAGCAAAGTCTACCAAGGTATAGCAAAGTCTACCAAGGTATAGCAAAGTCTACCAAGGTCCAGCAAAGTCTACCAAGGTCCAGCAAAGTCTACCAAGGTATAGCAAAGTCTACCAAGGTCCAGCAAAGTCTACCAAGGTATAGCAAAATCTACCAAGGTATAGCAAAGTCTAGCAAGGTCCTGCAAAGTCTACCAAGTTCCAGCAAAGTTTACCAAGGTATAGCAAATTCTACCAAGGTATAGCAAAGTCTTCCAAGGTCTAGCAAAGTCTACCAAGGAATAGCAAAGTCTACCAAGGTCCAGTAAAGTCTACCAAGGTATAGCAAAGTCTACCAAGGTCCAGCAAAGTCTACCAAGGTCCAGCAAAGTCTACCAAGGTCCAGCAAAGTCTACCAAGGTATAACAAAGTCTACCAAGGTCCAGCAAAGTCTACCAAGGTATAGCAAAGTCTACCAAGGTCCAGCAAAGACTACCAAGGTCCAGCAAAGTCTACCAAGGTCCAGCAAAGTCTACCAACGTATAGCGAAGTCTACCAAGGTATAGCAAAGTCTTCCAAGGTCCAGCAAAGTCTAACAAGGTATAGCAAAGTCTACCAAGGTATAGCAAAGTCTACCAAGGTATAGCAACGTCTACCAAGGTATAGCAAAGTCTACCAAGGTATAACAAAGTCTACCAAGGTATAGCAAAGTCTACCAATGTATAGCAAAGTCTACCAAGGTATAGCAAAGTCTACCAAGGTATAGCAAAGTCTACCAAGGTCCAGGAAAATCTACCAAGGTCCAGCAAAGTCTACCAAGGTCCAGCAAAGTCTACCAAGGTATAGCAAAGTCTACCAAGGTATAGCAAAATCTACCAAGGTATAGCAAAGTCTAGCAAGGTCCTGCAAAGTCTACCAAGGTCCAGCAAAGTCTACCAAGGTATAGCAAATTCTACCAAGGTATAGCAAAGTCTTCCAAGGTCTAGCGAAGTCTACCAAGGTATAGCAAAGTCTACCAAGGTCTAGCAAAGTCTACCAAGGTATAGCAAAGTCTACCAAGGTATATCAAAGTCTACCAAGATCCAGCAAAGTCTCCCAAAGCATAGCAAAGTCTACCAAGGTATAGCAAAGTCTACCAAGGTATTGCAAAGTCTACCAAGGTCCAGCAAAGTCTACCAAGGTCCAGCAAAGTCTAGCAAGGTATAGCAAAGTCTACCAAGGTATAGCAAAGTCTACCAAGGTCCAGCAAAGTCTACCAAGGTCCAGCAAAGTCTTCCAAGGTATAGCAAAGTCTACCAAGGTATAGCAAAGTCTACCAAGGTCCAGCAAGGTCTACCAAGGTATTGCAAAGTCTACCAAGGTATAGCAAAGTCCACCAAGGAATAGCAAAGTCTACCAAGGTCCAGCAAAGTCTACCAAAGTATAGCAAAAACTACCAAGGTATAGCAAAGTCTACCAAGGTATAGCAAAGTCTACCAAAGTCCAGCAAAGTCTACCAAGGTCCAGCAAAGTCTACCAAAGTATAGCAAAGTCTACCAAGGTCCAGCAAAGTCTCCGAAGGTATAGCAAAGTCTACCAAGGTATAGCAAAGTCTACCAAGGTATTGCAAAGTCTACCAAGATCCAGCAAAGTCTACCAAGGTCCAGTAAAGTCTCCGAAGGTATTGCAAAGTCTACCAAGGTCCAGCAAAGTCTACCAAGGTATAACAAAGTCTACCAAGGTCCAGCAAAGTCTACCAAGGTATAGCAAAGTCTACCAAAGTATAGCAAAGTCTACCAAGGTATAGCAAAGTCTACCAAGGTCCAGCAAAGTCTACCAAGGTATAGCAAAGTCTACCAAGGTATATCAAAGTCTACCAAGGTCCAGCAAAGTCTACCAAAGTATAGCAAAGTCTACCAAGGTCCAGCAAAGTCTACCAAGGTATAGCGAAGTCTACCAAGGTATAGCAAAGTCTACCAAGGTCCAGCAAAGTCTACCAACGTATAGCGAAGTCTACCAAGGTCTAGCAAAGTCTACCAAGGTATAGCAAAGTCTTCCAAGGTATAGCAAAGTCTACCAAGGTATAGCAAAGTCTACCAAGGTCCAGCAAGGTCTACCAAGGTATTGCAAAGTCTACCAAGGTATAGCAAAGTCCACCAAGGAATAGCAAAGTCTACCAAGGTCCAGCAAAGTCTACCAAAGTATAGCAAAAACTACCAAGGTATAGCAAAGTCTACCAAGGTATAGCAAAGTCTACCAAAGTCCAGCAAAGTCTACCAAGGTCCAGCAAAGTCTACCAAAGTATAGCAAAGTCTACCAAGGTCCAGCAAAGTCTCCGAAGGTATAGCAAAGTCTACCAAGGTATAGCAAAGTCTACCAAGGTATTGCAAAGTCTACCAAGATCCAGCAAAGTCTACCAAGGTCCCGTAAAGTCTCCGAAGGTATTGCAAAGTCTACCAAGGTCCAGCAAAGTCTACCAAGGTATAACAAAGTCTACCAAGGTCCAGCAAAGTCTACCAAGGTATAGCAAAGTCTACCAAAGTATAGCAAAGTCTACCAAGGTATAGCAAAGTCTACCAAGGTCCAGCAAAGTCTACCAAGGTCCAGCAAAGTCTACCAAGGTATAGCGAAGTCTACCAAGGTATAGCAAAGTCTACCAAGGTCCAGCAAAGTCTACCAAGGTATAGCAAAGTCTACCAAGGTATATCAAAGTCTACCAAGGTCCAGCAAAGTCTACCAAAGTATAGCAAAGTCTACCAAGGTCCAGCAAAGTCTACCAAGGTATTGCAAAGTTTACCAAGGTCCAGCAAAGTCTACCAAGGTCCAGAAAAGTCTAGCAAGGTATTGCAAAGTCTACCAAGGTATAGCAAAGTCTACCAAGGTCCAGCAAAGTCTACCAAGGTATAGCAAAGTCTAACAAGGTATAGCAAAGTCTAACAAGGTATAGCAAAGTCTACCAAGGTCCAGCAAAGTCTACCAAGGTATAGCAAAATCTACCAAGGTATAGCAAAGTCTAGCAAGGTCCAGCAAAGTCTACCAAGGTCCAGCAAAGTCTACCAAGGTATAGCAAAGTCTACCAAGGTATAGCAAAGTCTACCAAGGTATAGCAACGTCTACCAAGGTATAGCAAAGTCTACCAAGGTGTAACAAAGTCTACCAAGGTATAGCAAAGTCTACCAATGTATAGCAAAGTCTACCAAGGTATAGCAAAGTCTACCAAGGTATAGCAAAGTCTACCAAAGTCCAGCAAAGTCTACCAAGGTCCAGCAAAGTCTACCAAAGTATAGCAAAGTCTACCAAGGTCCAGCAAAGTCTCCGAAGGTATAGCAAAGTCTACCAAGGTATAGCAAAGTCTACCAAGGTATTGCAAAGTCTACCAAGATCCAGCAAAGTCTACCAAGGTCCCGTAAAGTCTCCGAAGGTATTGCAAAGTCTACCAAGGTCCAGCAAAGTCTACCAAGGTATAACAAAGTCTACCAAGGTCCAGCAAAGTCTACCAAGGTATAGCAAAGTCTACCAAAGTATAGCAAAGTCTACCAAGGTATAGCAAAGTCTACCAAGGTCCAGCAAAGTCTACCAAGGTCCAGCAAAGTCTACCAAGGTATAGCGAAGTCTACCAAGGTATAGCAAAGTCTACCAAGGTCCAGCAAAGTCTACCAAGGTATAGCAAAGTCTACCAAGGTATATCAAAGTCTACCAAGGTCCAGCAAAGTCTACCAAAGTATAGCAAAGTCTACCAAGGTCCAGCAAAGTCTACCAAGGTATTGCAAAGTTTACCAAGGTCCAGCAAAGTCTACCAAGGTCCAGAAAAGTCTAGCAAGGTATTGCAAAGTCTACCAAGGTATAGCAAAGTCTACCAAGGTCCAGCAAAGTCTACCAAGGTATAGCAAAGTCTAACAAGGTATAGCAAAGTCTAACAAGGTATAGCAAAGTCTACCAAGGTCCAGCAAAGTCTACCAAGGTATAGCAAAATCTACCAAGGTATAGCAAAGTCTAGCAAGGTCCAGCAAAGTCTACCAAGGTCCAGCAAAGTCTACCAAGGTATAGCAAAGTCTACCAAGGTATAGCAAAGTCTACCAAGGTATAGCAACGTCTACCAAGGTATAGCAAAGTCTACCAAGGTGTAACAAAGTCTACCAAGGTATAGCAAAGTCTACCAATGTATAGCAAAGTCTACCAAGGTATAGCAAAGTCTACCAAGGTATAGCAAAGTCTACCAAGGTCCAGCAAAGTCTACCAAGGTATAGCAAAGTCTACCAAGGTCCAGCAAAGTCTACCAAGGTATAGCAAAATCTACCAAGGTATAGCAAAGTCTACAAAGGTATAGAAAAGTCTACCAAGGTCCAGCAAAGTCTACCAAGGTATAGCAAAATCTACAAAGGTATAGCAAAGTCTAGCAAGGTCCAGCAAAGTCTACCTAGGTCCAGCAAAGTCTACCAAGGTCCAGCAAAGTCTACCAAGGTATAGCAAAATCTACAAAGGTATAGCAAAGTCTAGCAAGGTCCAGCAAAGTCTACCTAGGTCCAGCAAAGTCTACCAAGGTCCAGCAAAGTCTACCAAGGTATAGCAAAGTCTACCAAGGTATAGCAAAGTCTACCAAGGTCCAGCAAAGTCTACCAAGGTATAGCAAAATCTACCAAGGTATAGCAAAGTCTAGCAAGGTCCAGCAAAGTCTACCAAGGTCCAGCAAAGTCTACCAAGGTATAGCAAATTCTACCAAGGTATAGCAAAGTCTACCAAGGTATAGCAAAGTCTACCAAGGTATAGCAAAGTCTACAAAGGTATAGCAAAGTCTACCAAGGTCCAGCAAAGTCTACCAAGGTCCAGCAAAGTCTACCAAGGTCCAGCAAAGTCTACCAAGATCCAGCAAAGTCTAACAAGGTATAGCAAAGTCTACCAAGGTATAGCAAAGTCTACCAAGGTCCAGCAAAGTCTACCAAGGTATAGCAAAGTCTACCAAGGTATAGCAAAGTCTACCAAGGTATAGCAAAGTCTACCAAGGTCCAGCAAAGTCTACCAAGGTCCAGCAAAGTCTACCAAGGTATAGCAAAGTCTACCAAGGTCCAGCAAAGTCTACCAAGGTATAGCAAAATCTACCAAGGTATAGCAAAGTCTAGCAAGGTCCTGCAAAGTCTACCAAGTTCCAGCAAAGTCTACCAAGGTCCAGCAAAGTCTACCAAGGTATAGCAAAGTCTACCAAGGTATAGCAAAGTCTACCAAGGTCCAGCAAAGTCTACCAAGGTATAGCAAAATCTACCAAGGTATAGCAAAGTCTAGCACGGTCCAGCAAAGTCTACCAAGGTCCAGCAAAGTCAACCAAGGTATAGCAAATTCTACCAAGGTATAGCAAAGTATACCAAGGTATAGCAAAGTCTACCAAGGTCCAGCAAAGTCAACCAAGGTATAGCAAATTCTACCAAGGTATAGCAAAGTATACCAAGGTATAGCAAAGTCTACCAAGGTATAGCAACGTCTACCAAGGTATAGCAAAGTCTACCAAGGTATAACAAAGTCTACCAAGGTATAGCAAAGTCTACCAATGTATAGCAAATTCTACCAAGGTATAGCAAAGTCTACCAAGGTATAGCAAAGTCTACCAAGGTCCAGCAAAGTCTACCAAGGTCCAGCAAAGTCTACCAAGGTATAGCAAAGTCTACCAAGGTCCAGCAAAGTCTACCAAGGTATAGCAAAATCTACCAAGGTATAGCAAAGTCTAGCAAGGTCCTGCAAAGTCTACCAAGTTCCAGCAAAGTTTACCAAGGTATAGCAAATTCTACCAAGGTATAGCAAAGTCTACCAAGTTATAGCAAAGTCTACCAAGGTATAGCAAAGTCTACCAAGGTCCAGCAAAGTCTACCAAGGTCCAGTAAAGTCTACCAAGGTCCAGCAAAGTCTACCAAAGTATAGCAAAAACTACCAAGGTATAGCAAAGTCTACCAAGGTATAGCAAAGTCTACCAAAGTCCAGCAAAGTCTACCAAGGTCCAGCAAAGTCTACCAAAGTATAGCAAAGTCTACCAAGGTCCAGCAAAGTCTCCGAAGGTATAGCAAAGTCTACCAAGGTATAGCAAAGTCTACCAAGGTATTGCAAAGTCTACCAAGATCCAGCAAAGTCTACCAAGGTCCAGTAAAGTCTCCGAAGGTATTGCAAATTCTACCAAGGTCCAGCAAAGTCTACCAAGGTATAACAAAGTCTACCAAGGTCCAGCAAAGTCTACCAAGGTATAGCAAAGTCTACCAAAGTATAGCAAAGTCTACCAAGGTATAGCAAAGTCTACCAAGGTCCAGCAAAGTCTACCAAGGTCCAGCAAAGTCTACCAAGGTATAGCGAAGTCTACCAAGGTATAGCAAAGTCTACCAAGGTCCAGCAAAGTCTACCAAGGTATAGCAAAGTCTACCAAGGTATATCAAAGTCTACCAAGGTCCAGCAAAGTCTACCAAAGTATAGCAAAGTCTACCAAGGTCCAGCAAAGTCTACCAAGGTATTGCAAAGTTTACCAAGGTCCAGCAAAGTCTACCAAGGTCCAGAAAAGTCTAGCAAGGTATTGCAAAGTCTACCAAGGTATAGCAAAGTCTACCAAGGTCCAGCAAAGTCTACCAAGGTATAGCAAAGTCTAACAAGGTATAGCAAAGTCTAACAAGGTATAGCAAAGTCTACCAAGGTCCAGCAAAGTCTACCAAGGTATAGCAAAATCTACCAAGGTATAGCAAAGTCTAGCAAGGTCCAGCAAAGTCTACCAAGGTCCAGCAAAGTCTACCAAGGTATAGCAAAGTCTACCAAGGTATAGCAAAGTCTACCAAGGTATAGCAACGTCTACCAAGGTATAGCAAAGTCTACCAAGGTGTAACAAAGTCTACCAAGGTATAGCAAAGTCTACCAATGTATAGCAAAGTCTACCAAGGTATAGCAAAGTCTACCAAGGTATAGCAAAGTCTACCAAGGTCCAGCAAAGTCTACCAAGGTATAGCAAAGTCTACCAAGGTCCAGCAAAGTCTACCAAGGTATAGCAAAATCTACCAAGGTATAGCAAAGTCTACAAAGGTATAGAAAAGTCTACCAAGGTCCAGCAAAGTCTACCAAGGTCCAGCAAAGTCTACCAAGATCCAGCAAAGTCTAACAAGGTATAGCAAAGTCTACCAAGGTATAGCAAAGTCTACCAAGGTCCAGCGAAGTCTACCAAGGTATAGCAAAATCTACAAAGGTATAGCAAAGTCTAGCAAGGTCCAGCAAAGTCTACCTAGGTCCAGCAAAGTCTACCAAGGTCCAGCAAAGTCTACGAAGGTATAGCAAAGTCTACCAAGGTATAGCAAAGTCTACCAAGGTCCAGCAAAGTCTACCAAGGTATAGCAAAATCTACCAAGGTATAGCAAAGTCTAACAAGGTCCAGCAAAGTCTACCAAGGTCCAGCAAAGTCTACCAAGGTATAGCAAATTCTACCAAGGTATAGCAAAGTCTACCAAGGTATAGCAAAGTCTACCAAGGTATAGCAAAGTCTACAAAGGTATAGCAAAGTCTACCAAGGTCCAGCAAAGTCTACCAAGGTCCAGCAAAGTCTACCAAGGTCCAGCAAAGTCTACAAAGATCCAGCAAAGTCTAACAAGGTATAGCAAAGTCTACCAAGGTATAGCAAAGTCTACCAAGGTCCAGCAAAGTCTACCAAGGTATAGCAAAGTCTACCAAGGTATAGCAAAGTCTACCAAGGTATAGCAAAGTCTACCAAGGTCCAGCAAAGTCTACCAAGGTCCAGCAAAGTCTACCAAGGTATAGCAAAGTCTACCAAGGTCCAGCAAAGTCTACCAAGGTATAGCAAAATCTACCAAGGTATAGCAAAGTCTAGCAAGGTCCTGCAAAGTCTACCAAGTTCCAGCAAAGTCTACCAAGGTCCAGCAAAGTCTACCAAGGTATAGCAAAGTCTACCAAGGTATAGCAAAGTCTACCAAGGTCCAGCAAAGTCTACCAAGGTATAGCAAAATCTACCAAGGTATAGCAAAGTCTAGCAAGGTCCAGCAAAGTCTACCAAGGTCCAGCAAAGTCTACCAAGGTATAGCAAAGTCTACCAAGGTATAGCAAAGTCTACCAAGGTATAGCAAAGTCTACCAAGGTATAGCAAAGTCTACAAAGGTATAGCAAAGTCTACCAAGGTCCAGCAAAGTCTACCACGGTCCAGCAAAGTCTACCAAGATCCAGCAAAGTCTAACAAGGTATAGCAAAGTCTACCAAGGTATAGCAAAGTCTACCAAGGTCCAGCAAAGTCTACCAAGGTATAGCAAAATCTACCAAGGTATAGCAAAGTCTAGCACGGTCCAGCAAAGTCTACCAAGGTCCAGCAAAGTCAACCAAGGTATAGCAAATTCTACCAAGGTATAGCAAAGTCTACCAAGGTATAGCAAAGTCTACCAAGGTATAGCAACGTCTACCAAGGTATAGCAAAGTCTACCAAGGTATAACAAAGTCTACCAAGGTATAGCAAAGTCTACCAATGTATAGCAAAGTCTACCAAGGTATAGCAAAGTCTACCAAGGTATAGCAAAGTCTACCAAGGTCCAGCAAAGTCTACCAAGGTCCAGCAAAGTCTACCAAGGTATAGCAAAGTCTACCAAGGTCCAGCAAAGTCTACCAAGGTATAGCAAAATCTACCAAGGTATAGCAAAGTCTAGCAAGGTCCTGCAAAGTCTACCAAGTTCCAGCAAAGTTTACCAAGGTATAGCAAATTCTACCAAGGTATAGCAAAGTCTTCCAAGGTCTAGCAAAGTCTACCAAGGAATAGCAAAGTCTACCAAGGTCCAGTAAAGTCTACCAAGGTATAGCAAAGTCTACCAAGGTCCAGCAAAGTCTACCAAGGTCCAGCAAAGTCTACCAAGGTCCAGCAAAGTCTACCAAGGTATAACAAAGTCTACCAAGGTCCAGCAAAGTCTACCAAGGTATAGCAAAGTCTACCAAGGTCCAGCAAAGACTACCAAGGTCCAGCAAAGTCTACCAAGGTCCAGCAAAGTCTACCAACGTATAGCGAAGTCTACCAAGGTATAGCAAAGTCTTCCAAGGTCCAGCAAAGTCTAACAAGGTATAGCAAAGTCTACCAAGGTATAGCAAAGTCTACCAAGGTATAGCAACGTCTACCAAGGTATAGCAAAGTCTACCAAGGTATAACAAAGTCTACCAAGGTATAGCAAAGTCTACCAATGTATAGCAAAGTCTACCAAGGTATAGCAAAGTCTACCAAGGTATAGCAAAGTCTACCAAGGTCCAGGAAAATCTACCAAGGTCCAGCAAAGTCTACCAAGGTCCAGCAAAGTCTACCAAGGTATAGCAAAGTCTACCAAGGTATAGCAAAATCTACCAAGGTATAGCAAAGTCTAGCAAGGTCCTGCAAAGTCTACCAAGGTCCAGCAAAGTCTACCAAGGTATAGCAAATTCTACCAAGGTATAGCAAAGTCTTCCAAGGTCTAGCGAAGTCTACCAAGGTATAGCAAAGTCTACCAAGGTCTAGCAAAGTCTACCAAGGTATAGCAAAGTCTACCAAGGTATATCAAAGTCTACCAAGATCCAGCAAAGTCTCCCAAAGCATAGCAAAGTCTACCAAGGTATAGCAAAGTCTACCAAGGTATTGCAAAGTCTACCAAGGTCCAGCAAAGTCTACCAAGGTCCAGCAAAGTCTAGCAAGGTATAGCAAAGTCTACCAAGGTATAGCAAAGTCTACCAAGGTCCAGCAAAGTCTACCAAGGTCCAGCAAAGTCTTCCAAGGTATAGCAAAGTCTACCAAGGTATAGCAAAGTCTACCAAGGTCCAGCAAGGTCTACCAAGGTATTGCAAAGTCTACCAAGGTATAGCAAAGTCCACCAAGGAATAGCAAAGTCTACCAAGGTCCAGCAAAGTCTACCAAAGTATAGCAAAAACTACCAAGGTATAGCAAAGTCTACCAAGGTATAGCAAAGTCTACCAAAGTCCAGCAAAGTCTACCAAGGTCCAGCAAAGTCTACCAAAGTATAGCAAAGTCTACCAAGGTCCAGCAAAGTCTCCGAAGGTATAGCAAAGTCTACCAAGGTATAGCAAAGTCTACCAAGGTATTGCAAAGTCTACCAAGATCCAGCAAAGTCTACCAAGGTCCAGTAAAGTCTCCGAAGGTATTGCAAAGTCTACCAAGGTCCAGCAAAGTCTACCAAGGTATAACAAAGTCTACCAAGGTCCAGCAAAGTCTACCAAGGTATAGCAAAGTCTACCAAAGTATAGCAAAGTCTACCAAGGTATAGCAAAGTCTACCAAGGTCCAGCAAAGTCTACCAAGGTATAGCAAAGTCTACCAAGGTATATCAAAGTCTACCAAGGTCCAGCAAAGTCTACCAAAGTATAGCAAAGTCTACCAAGGTCCAGCAAAGTCTACCAAGGTATAGCGAAGTCTACCAAGGTATAGCAAAGTCTACCAAGGTCCAGCAAAGTCTACCAAGGTATAGCAAAGTCTACCAAGGTATATCAAAGTCTACCAAGGTCCAGCAAAGTCTACCAAAGTATAGCAAAGTCTACCAAGGTCCAGCAAAGTCTACCAAGGTATTGCAAAGTTTACCAAGGTCCAGCAAAGTCTACCAAGGTCCAGAAAAGTCTAGCAAGGTATTGCAAAGTCTACCAAGGTATAGCAAAGTCTACCAAGGTCCAGCAAAGTCTACCAAGGTATAGCAAAGTCTAACAAGGTATAGCAAAGTCTAACAAGGTATAGCAAAGTCTACCAAGGTCCAGCAAAGTCTACCAAGGTATAGCAAAATCTACCAAGGTATAGCAAAGTCTAGCAAGGTCCAGCAAAGTCTACCAAGGTCCAGCAAAGTCTACCAAGGTATAGCAAAGTCTACCAAGGTATAGCAAAGTCTACCAAGGTATAGCAACGTCTACCAAGGTATAGCAAAGTCTACCAAGGTGTAACAAAGTCTACCAAGGTATAGCAAAGTCTACCAATGTATAGCAAAGTCTACCAAGGTATAGCAAAGTCTACCAAGGTATAGCAAAGTCTACCAAGGTATAGCAAAGTCTACCAAGGTCCAGCAAAGTCTACCAAGGTATAGCAAAGTCTACCAAGGTCCAGCAAAGTCTACCAAGGTATAGCAAAATCTACCAAGGTATAGCAAAGTCTACAAAGGTATAGAAAAGTCTACCAAGGTCCAGCAAAGTCTACCAAGGTCCAGCAAAGTCTACCAAGATCCAGCAAAGTCTAACAAGGTATAGCAAAGTCTACCAAGGTATAGCAAAGTCTACCAAGGTCCAGCAAAGTCTACCAAGGTATAGCAAAATCTACAAAGGTATAGCAAAGTCTAGCAAGGTCCAGCAAAGTCTACCTAGGTCCAGCAAAGTCTACCAAGGTCCAGCAAAGTCTACCAAGGTATAGCAAAGTCTACCAAGGTATAGCAAAGTCTACCAAGGTCCAGCAAAGTCTACCAAGGTATAGCAAAATCTACCAAGGTATAGCAAAGTCTAGCAAGGTCCAGCAAAGTCTACCAAGGTCCAGCAAAGTCTACCAAGGTATAGCAAATTCTACCAAGGTATAGCAAAGTCTACCAAGGTATAGCAAAGTCTACAAAGGTATAGCAAAGTCTACCAAGGTCCAGCAAAGTCTACCAAGGTCCAGCAAAATCTACCAAGGTCCAGCAAAGTCTACCAAGATCCAGCAAAGTCTAACAAGGTATAGCAAAGTCTACCAAGGTATAGCAAAGTCTACCAAGGTCCAGCAAAGTCTACCAAGGTATAGCAAAATCTACCAAGGTATAGCAAAGTCTAGCAAGGTCCAGCAAAGTCTACCAAGGTCCAGCAAAGTCAACCAAGGTATAGCAAATTCTACCAAGGTATAGCAAAGTCTACCAAGGTATAGCAAAGTCTACCAAGGTATAGCAACGTCTACCAAGGTATAGCAAAGTCTACCAAGGTATAACAAAGTCTACCAAGGTATAGCAAAGTCTACCAATATATAGCAAAGTCTACCAAGGTATAGCAAAGTCTACCAAGGTATAGCAAAGTCTACCAAGGTCCAGCAAAGTCTACCAAGGTCCAGCAAAGTCTACCAAGGTATAGCAAAGTCTACCAAGGTCCAGCAAAGTCTACCAAGGTATAGCAAAATCTACCAAGGTATAGCAAAGTCTAGCAAGGTCCTGCAAAGTCTACCAAGTTCCAGCAAAGTCTACCAAGGTCCAGCAAAGTCTACCAAGGTATAGCAAAGTCTACCAAGGTATAGCAAAGTCTACCAAGGTCCAGCAAAGTCTACCAAGGTATAGCAAAATCTACTAAGGTATAGCAAAGTCTAGCAAGGTCCAGCAAAGTCTACCAAGGTCCAGCAAAGTCTACCAAGGTATAGCAAATTCTACCAAGGTATAGCAAAGTCTACCAAGGTATAGCAAAGTCTACCAAGGTATAGCAAAGTCTACAAAGGTATAGCAAAGTCTACCAAGGTCCAGCAAAGTCTACCAAGGTCCAGCAAAGTCTACCAAGATCCAGCAAAGTCTAACAAGGTATAGCAAAGTCTACCAAGGTATAGCAAAGTCTACCAAGGTCCAGCAATGTCTACCAAGGTATAGCAAAATCTACCAAGGTATAGCAAAGTCTAGCACGGTCCAGCAAAGTCTACCAAGGTCCAGCAAAGTCAACCAAGGTATAGCAAATTCTACCAAGGTATAGCAAAGTCTACCAAGGTATAGCAAAGTCTACCAAGGTATAGCAACGTCTACCAAGGTATAGCAAAGTCTACCAAGGTATAACAAAGTCTACTAAGGTATAGCAAAGTCTACCAATGTATAGCAAAGTCTACCAAGGTATAGCAAAGTCTACCAAGGTATAGCAAAGTCTACCAAGGTCCAGCAAAGTCTACCAAGGTCCAGCAAAGTCTACCAAGGTATAGCAAAGTCTACCAAGGTCCAGCAAAGTCTACCAAGGTATAGCAAAATCTACCAAGGTATAGCAAAGTCTAGCAAGGTCCTGCAAAGTCTACCAAGTTCCAGCAAAGTTTACCAAGGTATAGCAAATTCTACCAAGGTATAGCAAAGTCTTCCAAGGTCTAGCAAAGTCTACCAAGGAATAGCAAAGTCTACCAAGGTCCAGTAAAGTCTACCAAGGTATAGCAAAGTCTACCAAGGTATAGCAAAGTCTACCAAGGTCCAGCAAAGTCTACCAAGGTCCAGCAAAGTCTACCAAGGTCCAACAAAGTCTCCTAAGGTATAGCAAAGTCTACCAAGGTCCAGCAAAGTCTACCAAGGTAAAACAAAGTTTACCAAGGTCCAGCAAAGTCTACCAAGCTATAGCAAAGTCTACCAAGGTATAGCAAAGTCTACCAAGGTATAGAAAAGTCTACCAAGGTATAGCAAAATCTACCAAGGTATAGCAAAGTCTAGCAAGGTCCAGCAAAGTCTACCAAGGTCCAGCAAAGTCTACCAAGGTATAGCAAATTCTACCAAGGTATAGCAAAGTTTACCAAGGTCTAGCAAAGTCTACCAAGGTATTGCAAAGTATACCAAGGTCCAGCAAAGTCTACCAAGGTCCAGAAAAGTCTAGCAAGGTATAGCAAAGTCCACCAAGGTATAGCAAAGTCTACCAAGGTCCAGCAAAGTCTACCAAGGTATAGCAAAGTCTACCAAGGTATAGCAAAGTTTACCAAGGTCCAGCAAAGTCTACCAAGGTCCAGAAAAGTCTAGCAAGGTATTGCAAAGTCTACCAAGGTATAGCAAAGTCTACCAAGGTCCAGCAAAGTCTACCAAGGTATAGCAAAGTCTAACAAGGTATAGCAAAGTCTAACAAGGTATAGCAAAGTCTACCAAGGTCCAGCAAAGTCTACCAAGGTATAGCAAAATCTACCAAGGTATAGCAAAGTCTAGCAAGGTCCAGCAAAGTCTACCAAGGTCCAGCAAAGTCTACCAAGGTATAGCAAAGTCTACCAAGGTATAGCAAAGTCTATCAAGGTATAGAAACGTCTACCAAGGTATAGCAAAGTCTACCAAGGTATAACAAAGTCTACCAAGGTATAGCAAAGTCTACCAATGTATAGCAAAGTCTACCAAGGTATAGCAAAGTCTACCAAGGTATAGCAAAGTCTACCAAGGTCCAGCAAAGTCTACCAAGGTCCAGCAAAGTCTACCAAGGTCCAGCAAAGTCTACCAAGGTATAGCAAAGTCTACCAAGGTCCAGCAAAGTCTACCAAGGTATAGCAAAATCTACCAAGGTATAGCAAAGTCTACAAAGGTATAGAAAAGTCTACCAAGGTCCAGCAAAGTCTACCAAGGTCCAGCAAAGTCTACCAAGATCCAGCAAAGTCTAACAAGGTATAGCAAAGTCTACCAAGGTTTAGCAAAGTCTACCAAGGTCCAGCAAAGTCTACCAAGGTATAGCAAAATCTACAAAGGTATATCAAAGTCTAGCAAGGTCCAGCAAAGTCTACCAAGGTCCAGCAAAGTCTACCAAGGTATAGCAAATTCTACCAAGGTATAGCAAAGTCTACCAAGGTATAGCAAAGTCTACCAAGGTATAGCAACGTCTACCAAGGTATAGCAAAGTCTACCAAGGTATAACAAAGTCTACCAAGGTATAGCAAAGTGTACCAATGTATAGCAAAGTCTACCAAGGTATAGCAAAGTCTACCAAGGTATAGCAAAGTCTACCAAGGTCCAGCAAAGTCTACCTAGGTCCAGCAAAGTCTACCAAGGTCCAGCAAAGTCTACCAAGGTATAGCAAAGTCTACCAAGGTATAGCAAAGTCTACCAAGGTCCAGCAAAGTCTACCAAGGTATAGCAAAATCTACCAAGGTATAGCAAAGTCTAGCAAGGTCCAGCAAAGTCTACAAAGGTCCAGCAAAGTCTACCAAGGTATAGCAAATTCTACCAAGGTATAGCAAAGTCTACCAAGGTATAGCAAAGTCTACCAAGGTATAGCAAAGTCTACAAAGGTATAGCAAAGTCTACCAAGGTCCAGCAAAGTCTACCAAGGTCCAGCAAAGTCTACCAAGGTATAGCAAAATCTACCAAGGTATAGCAAAGTCTAGCAAGGTCCAGCAAAGTCTACCAAGGTCCAGCAAAGTCAACCAAGGTATAGCAAATTCTACCAAGGTATAGCAAAGTCTACCAAGGTATAGCAAAGTCTACCAAGGTATAGCAACGTCTACCAAGGTATAGCAAAGTCTACCAAGGTATAACAAAGTCTACCAAGGTATAGCAAAGTCTACCAAGGTATAGCAAAGTCTACCAAGGTATAGCAAAGTCTACCAAGGTCCAGCAAAGTCTACCTAGGTCCAGCAAAGTCTACCAAGGTCCAGCAAAGTCTACCAAGGTATAGCAAAGTCTACCAAGGTATAGCAAAGTCTACCAAGGTCCAGCAAGGTCTACCAAGGTATTGCAAAGTCTACCAAGGTATAGCAAAGTCCACCAAGGAATAGCAAAGTCTACCAAGGTCCAGCAAAGTCTACCAAAGTATAGCAAAAACTACCAAGGTATAGCAAAGTCTACCAAGGTATAGCAAAGTCTACCAAAGTCCAGCAAAGTCTACCAAGGTCCAGCAAAGTCTACCAAAGTATAGCAAAGTCTACCAAGGTCCAGCAAAGTCTCCGAAGGTATAGCAAAGTCTACCAAGGTATAGCAAAGTCTACCAAGGTATTGCAAAGTCTACCAAGATCCAGCAAAGTCTACCAAGGTCCAGTAAAGTCTCCGAAGGTATTGCAAAGTCTACCAAGGTCCAGCAAAGTCTACCAAGGTATAACAAAGTCTACCAAGGTCCAGCAAAGTCTACCAAGGTATAGCAAAGTCTACCAAAGTATAGCAAAGTCTACCAAGGTATAGCAAAGTCTACCAAGGTCCAGCAAAGTCTACCAAGGTCCAGCAAAGTCTACCAAGGTATAGCGAAGTCTACCAAGGTATAGCAAAGTCTACCAAGGTCCAGCAAAGTCTACCAAGGTATAGCAAAGTCTACCAAGGTATATCAAAGTCTACCAAGGTCCAGCAAAGTCTACCAAAGTATAGCAAAGTCTACCAAGGTCCAGCAAAGTCTACCAAGGTATTGCAAAGTTTACCAAGGTCCAGCAAAGTCTACCAAGGTCCAGAAAAGTCTAGCAAGGTATTGCAAAGTCTACCAAGGTATAGCAAAGTCTACCAAGGTCCAGCAAAGTCTACCAAGGTATAGCAAAGTCTAACAAGGTATAGCAAAGTCTAACAAGGTATAGCAAAGTCTACCAAGGTCCAGCAAAGTCTACCAAGGTATAGCAAAATCTACCAAGGTATAGCAAAGTCTAGCAAGGTCCAGCAAAGTCTACCAAGGTCCAGCAAAGTCTACCAAGGTATAGCAAAGTCTACCAAGGTATAGCAAAGTCTACCAAGGTATAGCAACGTCTACCAAGGTATAGCAAAGTCTACCAAGGTGTAACAAAGTCTACCAAGGTATAGCAAAGTCTACCAATGTATAGCAAAGTCTACCAAGGTATAGCAAAGTCTACCAAGGTATAGCAAAGTCTACCGAGGTCCAGCAAAGTCTACCAAGGTATAGCAAAGTCTACCAAGGTCCAGCAAAGTCTACCAAGGTATAGCAAAATCTACCAAGGTATAGCAAAGTCTACCAAGGTATAGCAAAGTCTACCAAGGTATAGCAACGTCTACCAAGGTATAGCAAAGTCTACCAAGGTATAACAAAGTCTACCAAGGTATAGCAAAGTGTACCAATGTATAGCAAAGTCTACCAAGGTATAGCAAAGTCTACCAAGGTATAGCAAAGTCTACCAAGGTCCAGCAAAGTCTACCTAGGTCCAGCAAAGTCTACCAAGGTCCAGCAAAGTCTACCAAGGTATAGCAAAGTCTACCAAGGTATAGCAAAGTCTACCAAGGTCCAGCAAAGTCTACCAAGGTATAGCAAAATCTACCAAGGTATAGCAAAGTCTAGCAAGGTCCAGCAAAGTCTACAAAGGTCCAGCAAAGTCTACCAAGGTATAGCAAATTCTACCAAGGTATAGCAAAGTCTACCAAGGTATAGCAAAGTCTACCAAGGTATAGCAAAGTCTACAAAGGTATAGCAAAGTCTACCAAGGTCCAGCAAAGTCTACCAAGGTCCAGCAAAGTCTACCAAGGTATAGCAAAATCTACCAAGGTATAGCAAAGTCTAGCAAGGTCCAGCAAAGTCTACCAAGGTCCAGCAAAGTCAACCAAGGTATAGCAAATTCTACCAAGGTATAGCAAAGTCTACCAAGGTATAGCAAAGTCTACCAAGGTATAGCAACGTCTACCAAGGTATAGCAAAGTCTACCAAGGTATAACAAAGTCTACCAAGGTATAGCAAAGTCTACCAAGGTATAGCAAAGTCTACCAAGGTATAGCAAAGTCTACCAAGGTCCAGCAAAGTCTACCTAGGTCCAGCAAAGTCTACCAAGGTCCAGCAAAGTCTACCAAGGTATAGCAAAGTCTACCAAGGTATAGCAAAGTCTACCAAGGTCCAGCAAGGTCTACCAAGGTATTGCAAAGTCTACCAAGGTATAGCAAAGTCCACCAAGGAATAGCAAAGTCTACCAAGGTCCAGCAAAGTCTACCAAAGTATAGCAAAAACTACCAAGGTATAGCAAAGTCTACCAAGGTATAGCAAAGTCTACCAAAGTCCAGCAAAGTCTACCAAGGTCCAGCAAAGTCTACCAAAGTATAGCAAAGTCTACCAAGGTCCAGCAAAGTCTCCGAAGGTATAGCAAAGTCTACCAAGGTATAGCAAAGTCTACCAAGGTATTGCAAAGTCTACCAAGATCCAGCAAAGTCTACCAAGGTCCAGTAAAGTCTCCGAAGGTATTGCAAAGTCTACCAAGGTCCAGCAAAGTCTACCAAGGTATAACAAAGTCTACCAAGGTCCAGCAAAGTCTACCAAGGTATAGCAAAGTCTACCAAAGTATAGCAAAGTCTACCAAGGTATAGCAAAGTCTACCAAGGTCCAGCAAAGTCTACCAAGGTCCAGCAAAGTCTACCAAGGTATAGCGAAGTCTACCAAGGTATAGCAAAGTCTACCAAGGTCCAGCAAAGTCTACCAAGGTATAGCAAAGTCTACCAAGGTATATCAAAGTCTACCAAGGTCCAGCAAAGTCTACCAAAGTATAGCAAAGTCTACCAAGGTCCAGCAAAGTCTACCAAGGTATTGCAAAGTTTACCAAGGTCCAGCAAAGTCTACCAAGGTCCAGAAAAGTCTAGCAAGGTATTGCAAAGTCTACCAAGGTATAGCAAAGTCTACCAAGGTCCAGCAAAGTCTACCAAGGTATAGCAAAGTCTAACAAGGTATAGCAAAGTCTAACAAGGTATAGCAAAGTCTACCAAGGTCCAGCAAAGTCTACCAAGGTATAGCAAAATCTACCAAGGTATAGCAAAGTCTAGCAAGGTCCAGCAAAGTCTACCAAGGTCCAGCAAAGTCTACCAAGGTATAGCAAAGTCTACCAAGGTATAGCAAAGTCTACCAAGGTATAGCAACGTCTACCAAGGTATAGCAAAGTCTACCAAGGTGTAACAAAGTCTACCAAGGTATAGCAAAGTCTACCAATGTATAGCAAAGTCTACCAAGGTATAGCAAAGTCTACCAAGGTATAGCAAAGTCTACCGAGGTCCAGCAAAGTCTACCAAGGTATAGCAAAGTCTACCAAGGTCCAGCAAAGTCTACCAAGGTATAGCAAAATCTACCAAGGTATAGCAAAGTCTACAAAGGTATAGAAAAGTCTACCAAGGTCCAGCAAAGTCTACCAAGGTCCAGCAAAGTCTACCAAGATCCAGCAAAGTCTAACAAGGTATAGCAAAGTCTACCAAGGTATAGCAAAGTCTACCAAGGTCCAGCAAAGTCTACCAAGGTATAGCAAAATCTACAAAGGTATAGCAAAGTCTAGCAAGGTCCAGCAAAGTCTACCTAGGTCCAGCAAAGTCTACCAAGGTCCAGCAAAGTCTACCAAGGTATAGCAAAGTCTACCAAGGTATAGCAAAGTCTACCAAGGTCCAGCAAAGTCTACCAAGGTATAGCAAAATCTACCAAGGTATAGCAAAGTCTAGCAAGGTCCAGCAAAGTCTACCAAGGTCCAGCAAAGTCTACCAAGGTATAGCAAATTCTACCAAGGTATAGCAAAGTCTACCAAGGTATAGCAAAGTCTACCAAGGTATAGCAAAGTCTACAAAGGTATAGCAAAGTCTACCAAGGTCCAGCAAAGTCTACCAAGGTCCAGCAAAGTCTACCAAGGTCCAGCAAAGTCTACCAAGATCCAGCAAAGTCTAACAAGGTATAGCAAAGTCTACCAAGGTATAGCAAAGTCTACCAAGGTCCAGCAAAGTCTACCAAGGTATAGCAAAATCTACCAAGGTATAGCAAAGTCTAGCAAGGTCCAGCAAAGTCTACCAAGGTCCAGCAAAGTCAACCAAGGTATAGCAAATTCTACCAAGGTATAGCAAAGTCTACCAAGGTATAGCAAAGTCTACCAAGGTATAGCAACGTCTACCAAGGTATAGCAAAGTCTACCAAGATATAACAAAGTCTACCAAGGTATAGCAAAGTCTACCAATATATAGCAAAGTCTACCAAGGTATAGCAAAGTCTACCAAGGTATAGCAAAGTCTACCAAGGTCCAGCAAAGTCTACCAAGGTCCAGCAAAGTCTACCAAGGTATAGCAAAGTCTACCAAGGTCCAGCAAAGTCTACCAAGGTATAGCAAAATCTACCAAGGTATAGCAAAGTCTAGCAAGGTCCTGCAAAGTCTACCAAGTTCCAGCAAAGTCTACCAAGGTCCAGCAAAGTCTACCAAGGTATAGCAAAGTCTACCAAGGTATAGCAAAGTCTACCAAGGTCCAGCAAAGTCTACCAAGGTATAGCAAAATCTACCAAGGTATAGCAAAGTCTAGCAAGGTCCAGCAAAGTCTACCAAGGTCCAGCAAAGTCTACCAAGGTATAGCAAATTCTACCAAGGTATAGCAAAGTCTACCAAGGTATAGCAAAGTCTACCAAGGTATAGCAAAGTCTACCAAGGTATAGCAAAGTCTACCAAGGTATAGCAAAGTCTACCAAGGTCCAGCAAAGTCTACCAAGATCCAGCAAAGTCTAACAAGGTATAGCAAAGTCTACCAAGGTATAGCAAAGTCTACCAAGGTCCAGAAAAGTCTACCAAGGTATAGCAAAATCTACCAAGGTATAGCAAAGTCTAGCACGGTCCAGCAAAGTCTACCAAGGTCCAGCAAAGTCAACCAAGGTATAGCAAATTCTACCAAGGTATAGCAAAGTCTACCAAGGTATAGCAAAGTCTACCAAGGTATAGCAACGTCTACCAAGGTATAGCAAAGTCTACCAAGGTATAACAAAGTCTACCAAGGTATAGCAAAGTCTACCAATGTATAGCAAAGTCTACCAAGGTATAGCAAAGTCTACCAAGGTATAGCAAAGTCTACCAAGGTCCAGCAAAGTCTACCAAGGTCCAGCAAAGTCTACCAAGGTATAGCAAAGTCTACCAAGGTCCAGCAAAGTCTACCAAGGTATAGCAAAATCTACCAAGGTATAGCAAAGTCTAGCAAGGTCCTGCAAAGTCTACCAAGTTCCAGCAAAGTTTACCAAGGTATAGCAAATTCTACCAAGGTATAGCAAAGTCTTCCAAGGTCTAGCAAAGTCTACCAAGGAATAGCAAAGTCTACCAAGGTCCAGTAAAGTCTACCAAGGTATAGCAAAGTCTACCAAGGTATAGCAAAGTCTACCAAGGTCCAGCAAAGTCTACCAAGGTCCAGCAAAGTCTACCAAGGTCCAACAAAGTCTCCTAAGGTATAGCAAAGTCTACCAAGGTCCAGCAAAGTCTACCAAGGTAAAACAAAGTTTACCAAGGTCCAGCAAAGTCTACCAAGGTATAGCAAAGTCTACCAAGGTATAGCAAAGTCTACCAAGGTATAGAAAAGTCTACCAAGGTATAGCAAAATCTACCAAGGTATAGCAAAGTCTAGCAAGGTCCAGCAAAGTCTACCAAGGTCCAGCAAAGTCTACCAAGGTATAGCAAATTCTACCAAGGTATTGCAAAGTCTACCAAGTTCCAGCAAAGTTTACCAAGGTATAGCAAATTCTACCAAGGTCCAGCAAAGTCTACCAAGGTCCAGAAAAGTCTAGCAAGGTATAGCAA
This sequence comes from Trichomycterus rosablanca, assembly GCF_030014385.1. Lineage (NCBI taxonomy): Eukaryota > Metazoa > Chordata > Actinopteri > Siluriformes > Trichomycteridae > Trichomycterus > Trichomycterus rosablanca. Next base: position 39,209,264 of record NC_085993.1, read on the forward strand.
AGTCCACCAAGGTATAGCAAAGTCTACCAAGGTCCAGCAAAGTCTACCAAGGTATAGCAAAGTCTACCAAGGTCCAGCAAAGTCTACCTAGGTCCAGCAAAGTCTACCAAGGTCCAGCAAAGTCTACCAAGGTATAGCAAAGTCTACCAAGGTCCAGCAAAGTCTACCAAGGTATAGCAAAATCTACCAAGGTATAGCAAAGTCTAGCAAGGTCCTGCAAAGTCTACCAAGTTCCAGCAAAGTTTACCAAGGTATAGCAAATTCTACCAAGGTATAGCAAAGTCTTCCAAGGTCTAGCAAAGTCTACCAAGGAATAGCAAAGTCCACCAAGGTATAGCAAAATCTACCAAGGTATAGCAAAGTCTAGCAAGGTCCTGCAAAGTCTACCAAGTTCCAGCAAAGTTTACCAAGGTATAGCAAATTCTACCAAGGTATAGCAAAGTCTTCCAAGGTCTAGCAAAGTCTACCAAGGAATAGCAAAGTCCACCAAGGTATAGCAAAGTCTACCAAGGTCCAGCAAAGTCTACCAAGGTATAGCAAAGTCTACCAAGGTATAGCAAAGTTTACCAAGGTCCAGCAAAGTCTACCAAGGTCCAGAAAAGTCTAGCAAGGTATTGCAAAGTCTACCAAGGTATAGCAAAGTCTACCAAGGTCCAGCAAAGTCTACCAAGGTATAGCAAAGTCTACCAAGGTCCAGCAAAGTCTACCTAGGTCCAGCAAAGTCTACCAAGGTCCAGCAAAGTCTACCAAGGTATAGCAAAGTCTACCAAGGTCCAGCAAAGTCTACCAAGGTATAGCAAAATCTACCAAGGTATAGCAAAGTCTAGCAAGGTCCTGCAAAGTCTACCAAGTTCCAGCAAAGTTTACCAAGGTATAGCAAATTCTACCAAGGTCCAGCAAAGTCTACCAAGGTCCAGAAAAGTCTAGCAAGGTATAGCAAAGTCCACCAAGGTATAGCAAAGTCTACCAAGGTCCAGCAAAGTCTACCAAGGTATAGCAAAGTCTACCAAGGTATAGCAAAGTTTACCAAGGTCCAGCAAAGTCTACCAAGGTCCAGAAAAGTCTAGCAAGGTATTGCAAAGTCTACCAAGGTATAGCAAAGTCTACCAAGGTCCAGCAAAGTCTATCAAGGTATAGCAAAGTCTAACAAGGTATAGCAAAGTCTAACAAGGTATAGCAAAGTCTACCAAGGTCCAGCAAAGTCTACCAAGGTATAGCAAAATCTACCAAGGTATAGCAAAGTCTAGCAAGGTGCAGCAAAGTCTACCAAGGTCCAGCAAAGTCTACCAAGGTATAGCAAAGTCTACCAAGGTATAGCAAAGTCTATCAAGGTATAGCAACGTCTACCAAGGTATAGCAAAGTCTACCAAGGTATAACAAAGTCTACCAAGGTATAGCAAAGTCTACCAATGTATAGCAAAGTCTACCAAGGTATAGCAAAGTCTACCAAGGTATAGCAAAGTCTACCAAGGTCCAGCAAAGTCTACCAAGGTCCAGCAAAGTCTACCAAGGTCCAGCAAAGTCTACCAAGGTATAGCAAAGTCTACCAAGGTCCAGCAAAGTCTACCAAGGTATAGCAAAATCTACCAAGGTATAGCAAAGTCTACAAAGGTATAGAAAAGTCTACCAAGGTCCAGCAAAGTCTACCAAGGTCCAGCAAAGTCTACCAAGATCCAGCAAAGTCTAACAAGGTATAGCAAAGTCTACCAAGGTTTAGCAAAGTCTACCAAGGTCCAGCAAAGTCTACCAAGGTATAGCAAAATCTACAAAGGTATAGCAAAGTCTAGCAAGGTCCAGCAAAGTCTACCAAGGTCCAGCAAAGTCTACCAAGGTATAGCAAATTCTACCAAGGTATAGCAAAGTCTACCAAGGTATAGCAAAGTCTACCAAGGTATAGCAACGTCTACCAAGGTATAGCAAAGTCTACCAAGGTATAACAAAGTCTACCAAGGTATAGCAAAGTGTACCAATGTATAGCAAAGTCTACCAAGGTATAGCAAAGTCTACCAAGGTATAGCAAAGTCTACCAAGGTCCAGCAAAGTCTACCTAGGTCCAGCAAAGTCTACCAAGGTCCAGCAAAGTCTACCAAGGTATAGCAAAGTCTACCAAGGTATAGCAAAGTCTACCAAGGTCCAGCAAAGTCTACCAAGGTATAGCAAAATCTACCAAGGTATAGCAAAGTCTAGCAAGGTCCAGCAAAGTCTACCAAGGTCCAGCAAAGTCTACCAAGGTATAGCAAATTCTACCAAGGTATAGCAAAGTCTTCCAAGGTATAGCAAAGTCTACCAAGGTATAGCAAAGTCTACAAAGGTATAGCAAAGTCTACCAAGGTCCAGCAAAGTCTACCAAGGTCCAGCAAAGTCTACCAAGGTATAGCAAAATCTACCAAGGTATAGCAAAGTCTAGCAAGGTCCAGCAAAGTCTACCAAGGTCCAGCAAAGTCAACCAAGGTATAGCAAATTCTACCAAGGTATAGCAAAGTCTACCAAGGTATAGCAAAGTCTACCAAGGTATAGCAACGTCTACCAAGGTATAGCAAAGTCTACCAAGGTATAACAAAGTCTACCAAGGTATAGCAAAGTCTACCAAGGTATAGCAAAGTCTACCAAGGTATAGCAAAGTCTACCAAGGTCCAGCAAAGTCTACCTAGGTCCAGCAAAGTCTACCAAGGTCCAGCAAAGTCTACCAAGGTATAGCAAAGTCTACCAAGGTCCAGCAAAGTCTACCTAGGTCCAGCAAAGTCTACCAAGGTCCAGCAAAGTCTACCAAGGTATAGCAAAGTCTACCAAGGTCCAGCAAAGTCTACCAAGGTATAGCAAAATCTACCAAGGTATAGCAAAGTCTAGCAAGGTCCTGCAAAGTCTACCAAGTTCCAGCAAAGTTTACCAAGGTATAGCAAATTCTACCAAGGTATAGCAAAGTCTTCCAAGGTCTAGCAAAGTCTACCAAGGAATAGCAAAGTCTACCAAGGTCCAGTAAAGTCTACCAAGGTATAGCAAAGTCTACCAAGGTATAGCAAAGTCTACCAAGGTCCAGCAAAGTCTACCAAGGTCCAGCAAAGTCTACCAAGGTCCAACAAAGTCTCCTAAGGTATAGCAAAGTCTACTAAGGTCCAGCAAAGTCTACCAAGGTAAAACAAAGTTTACCAAGGTCCAGCAAAGTCTACCAAGGTATAGCAAAGTCTACCAAGGTATAGCAAAGTCTACCAAGGTATAGAAAAGTCTACCAAGGTATAGCAAAATCTACCAAGGTATAGCAAAGTCTAGCAAGGTCCAGCAAAGTCTACCAAGGTCCAGCAAAGTCTACCAAGGTATAGCAAATTCTACCAAGGTATAGCAAAGTTTACCAAGGTCTAGCAAAGTCTACCAAGGTATTGCAAAGTATACCAAGGTCCAGCAAAGTCTACCAAGGTATTGCAAAGTATACCAAGGTCCAGCAAAGTCTACCAAGGTCCAAAAAAGTCAAGCTAGGTATAGCAAAGTCTACCAAGGTATAGCAAAGTCTACCAAGGTCCAGCAAAGTCTACCAAGGTATAGCAAAGTCTACCAAGGTATAGCAAAGTCTTCCAAGGTCCAGCAAAGTCTACCAAGGTATAGCAAAGTCTACCAAGGTATAGCAAAGTCTACAAAGGTATTGCAAAGTCTACCAAGGTCCAGCAAAGTCTACCAAGGTCCAGCAAAGTCTACCAAGATCCAGCAAAGTCTAACAAGGTATAGAAAAGTCTACCAAGGTATAGCAAAGTCTACCAAGGTCCAGCAAAGTCTATCAAGGTATAGCAAAATCTACCAAGGTATAGCAAAGTCTAGCAAGGTCCAGCAAAGTCTACCAAGGTCCAGCAAAGTCTACCAAGGTATAGCAAGTTCTACCAAGGTATAGCAAAGTCTACCAAGGTATAGCAAAGTCTACCAAGGTATAGCAAAGTCTACCAAGGTATAGCAAAGTCTACCAAGGTATAACAAAGTCTACCAAGGTATAGCAAAGTCTACCAATTTATAGCAAAGTCTACCAAGGTATAGCAAAGTCTACCAAGGTATAGCAAAGTCTACCAAGGTCCAGCAAAGTCTACCAAGGTCCAGCAAAGTCTACCAAGGTATAGCAAAGTCTACCAAGGTCCAGCAAAGTCTACCAAGGTATAGCAAAATCTACCAAGGTATAGCAAAGTCTACCAAGGTCCTGCAAAGTCTACCAAGTTCCAGCAAAGTTTACCAAGGTATAGCAAATTCTACCAAGGTATAGCAAAGTCTACCAAGGTCCAGCAAAGTCTACCAAGGTCCAGCAAAGTCTACCAAGGTCCAACAAAGTCTCCTAAGGTATAGCAAAGTCTACCAAGGTCCAGCAAAGTCTACCAAGGTATAGCAAAGTCTACCAAGGTATAGCAAAGTCTACCAAGGTATAGCAAAGTCTACCAAGGTTCAGCAAAATCTACCAAGGTCCAGCAAAGTCTACCAACGTATAGCGAAGTCTACCAAGGTATAGCAAAGTCTACCAAGGTCTAGCAAAGTCTACCAAGGTATAGCAAAGTCTACCAAGGTATATCAAAGTCTACCAAGATCCATCAAAGTCTACCAAAGTATAGCAAAGTCTACCAAGGTATAGCAAAGTCTACCAAGGTATTGCAAAGTCTACCAAGGTCCAGCAAAGTCTAGCAAGGTATAGCAAAGTCTACCAAGGTATAGCAAAGTCTACCAAGGTCCAGCAAAGTCTACCAAGGTCCAGCAAAGTCTTCCAAGGTATAGCAAAGTCCACCAAGGTATAGCAAAGTCTACCAAGGTCCAGCAAGGTCAACCAAGGTATTGCAAAGTCTACCAAGGTATAGCAAAGTCCACCAAGGAATAGCAAAGTCTACCAAGGTCCAGCAAAGTCTACCAAAGTATAGCAAAAACTACCAAGGTATAGCAAAGTCTACCAAGGTATAGCAAAGTCTACCAAGGTCCAGCAAAGTCTACCAAGGTATAGCAAAGTCTACCAAGGTATAGCAAAGTCTACCAAGGTATAGCAAAGTCTACAAAGGTATAGCAAAGTCTACCAAGGTCCAGCAAAGTCTACTAAGGTCCAGCAAAGTCTACCAAGATCCAGCAAAGTCTAACAAGGTATAGAAAAGTCTACCAAGGTATAGCAAAGTCTACCAAGGTCCAGCAAAGTCTATCAAGGTATAGCAAAATCTACCAAGGTATAGCAAAGTCTAGCAAGGTCCAGCAAAGTCTACCAAGGTCCAGCAAAGTCTACCAAGGTATAGCAAGTTCTACCAAGGTATAGCAAAGTCTACCAAGGTATAGCAAAGTCTACCAAGGTATAGCAAAGTCTACCAAGGTATAGCAAAGTCTACCAAGGTATAACAAAGTCTACCAAGGTATAGCAAAGTCTACCAATTTATAGCAAAGTCTACCAAGGTATAGCAAAGTCTACCAAGGTATAGCAAAGTCTACCAAGGTCCAGCAAAGTCTACCAAGGTCCAGCAAAGTCTACCAAGGTATAGCAAAGTCTACCAAGGTCCAGCAAAGTCTACCAAGGTATAGCAAAATCTACCAAGGTATAGCAAAGTCTACCAAGGTCCTGCAAAGTCTACCAAGTTCCAGCAAAGTTTACCAAGGTATAGCAAATTCTACCAAGGTATAGCAAAGTCTACCAAGGTCCAGCAAAGTCTACCAAGGTCCAGCAAAGTCTACCAAGGTCCAACAAAGTATCCTAAGGTATAGCAAAGTCTACCAAGGTCCAGCAAAGTCTACCAAGGTATAGCAAAGTCTACCAAGGTATAGCAAAGTCTACCAAGGTATAGCAAAGTCTACCAAGGTCCAGCAAAGTCTACCAAGGTCCAGCAAAGTCTACCAAGGTCCAACAAAGTCTCCTAAGGTATAGCAAAGTCTACTAAGGTCCAGCAAAGTCTACCAAGGTAAAACAAAGTTTACCAAGGTCCAGCAAAGTCTACCAAGGTATAGCAAAGTCTACCAAGGTATAGCAAAGTCTACCAAGGTATAGAAAAGTCTACCAAGGTATAGCAAAATCTACCAAGGTATAGCAAAGTCTAGCAAGGTCCAGCAAAGTCTACCAAGGTCCAGCAAAGTCTACCAAGGTATAGCAAAATCTACCAAGGTATAGCAAAGTCTACAAAGGTATAGAAAAGTCTACCAAGGTCCAGCAAAGTCTACCAAGGTCCAGCAAAGTCTACCAAGATCCAGCAAAGTCTAACAAGGTATAGCAAAGTCTACCAAGGTATAGCAAAGTCTACCAAGGTCCAGCAAAGTCTACCAAGGTATAGCAAAATCTACAAAGGTATAGCAAAGTCTAGCAAGGTCCAGCAAAGTCTACCTAGGTCCAGCAAAGTCTACCAAGGTCCAGCAAAGTCTACCAAGGTATAGCAAAGTCTACCAAGGTATAGCAAAGTCTACCAAGGTCCAGCAAAGTCTACCAAGGTATAGCAAAATCTACCAAGGTATAGCAAAGTCTAGCAAGGTCCAGCAAAGTCTACCAAGGTCCAGCAAAGTCTACCAAGGTATAGCAAATTCTACCAAGGTATAGCAAAGTCTACCAAGGTATAGCAAAGTCTACCAAGGTATAGCAAAGTCTACAAAGGTATAGCAAAGTCTACCAAGGTCCAGCAAAGTCTACCAAGGTCCAGCAAAGTCTACCAAGGTCCAGCAAAGTCTACCAAGATCCAGCAAAGTCTAACAAGGTATAGCAAAGTCTACCAAGGTATAGCAAAGTCTACCAAGGTCCAGCAAAGTCTACCAAGGTATAGCAAAATCTACCAAGGTATAGCAAAGTCTAGCAAGGTCCAGCAAAGTCTACCAAGGTCCAGCAAAGTCAACCAAGGTATAGCAAATTCTACCAAGGTATAGCAAAGTCTACCAAGGTATAGCAAAGTCTACCAAGGTATAGCAACGTCTACCAAGGTATAGCAAAGTCTACCAAGGTATAACAAAGTCTACCAAGGTATAGCAAAGTCTACCAATATATAGCAAAGTCTACCAAGGTATAGCAAAGTCTACCAAGGTATAGCAAAGTCTACCAAGGTCCAGCAAAGTCTACCAAGGTCCAGCAAAGTCTACCAAGGTATAGCAAAGTCTACCAAGGTCCAGCAAAGTCTACCAAGGTATAGCAAAATCTACCAAGGTATAGCAAAGTCTAGCAAGGTCCTGCAAAGTCTACCAAGTTCCAGCAAAGTCTACCAAGGTCCAGCAAAGTCTACCAAGGTATAGCAAAGTCTACCAAGGTATAGCAAAGTCTACCAAGGTCCAGCAAAGTCTACCAAGGTATAGCAAAATCTACCAAGGTATAGCAAAGTCTAGCAAGGTCCAGCAAAGTCTACCAAGGTCCAGCAAAGTCTACCAAGGTATAGCAAATTCTACCAAGGTATAGCAAAGTCTACCAAGGTATAGCAAAGTCTACCAAGGTATAGCAAAGTCTACAAAGGTATAGCAAAGTCTACCAAGGTCCAGCAAAGTCTACCAAGGTCCAGCAAAGTCTACCAAGATCCAGCAAAGTCTAACAAGGTATAGCAAAGTCTACCAAGGTATAGCAAAGTCTACCAAGGTCCAGCAAAGTCTACCAAGGTATAGCAAAATCTACCAAGGTATAGCAAAGTCTAGCACGGTCCAGCAAAGTCTACCAAGGTCCAGCAAAGTCAACCAAGGTATAGCAAATTCTACCAAGGTATAGCAAAGTCTACCAAGGTATAGCAAAGTCTACCAAGGTATAGCAACGTCTACCAAGGTATAGCAAAGTCTACCAAGGTATAACAAAGTCTACCAAGGTATAGCAAAGTCTACCAATGTATAGCAAAGTCTACCAAGGTATAGCAAAGTCTACCAAGGTATAGCAAAGTCTACCAAGGTCCAGCAAAGTCTACCAAGGTCCAGCAAAGTCTACCAAGGTATAGCAAAGTCTACCAAGGTCCAGCAAAGTCTACCAAGGTATAGCAAAATCTACCAAGGTATAGCAAAGTCTAGCAAGGTCCTGCAAAGTCTACCAAGTTCCAGCAAAGTTTACCAAGGTATAGCAAATTCTACCAAGGTATAGCAAAGTCTTCCAAGGTCTAGCAAAGTCTACCAAGGAATAGCAAAGTCTACCAAGGTCCAGTAAAGTCTACCAAGGTATAGCAAAGTCTACCAAGGTATAGCAAAGTCTACCAAGGTCCAGCAAAGTCTACCAAGGTCCAGCAAAGTCTACCAAGGTCCAACAAAGTCTCCTAAGGTATAGCAAAGTCTACCAAGGTCCAGCAAAGTCTACCAAGGTAAAACAAAGTTTACCAAGGTCCAGCAAAGTCTACCAAGGTATTGCAAAGTCTACCAAGGTATAGCAAAGTCTACCAAGGTATAGAAAAGTCTACCAAGGTATAGCAAAATCTACCAAGGTATAGCAAAGTCTAGCAAGGTCCAGCAAAGTCTACCAAGGTCCAGCAAAGTCTACCAAGGTATAGCAAATTCTACCAAGGTATAGCAAAGTTTACCAAGGTCTAGCAAAGTCTACCAAGGTATTGCAAAGTATACCAAGGTCCAGCAAAGTCTACCAAGGTCCAGAAAAGTCTAGCAAGGTATAGCAAAGTCCACCAAGGTATAGCAAAGTCTACCAAGGTCCAGCAAAGTCTACCAAGGTATAGCAAAGTCTACCAAGGTATAGCAAAGTTTACCAAGGTCCAGCAAAGTCTACCAAGGTCCAGAAAAGTCTAGCAAGGTATTGCAAAGTCTACCAAGGTATAGCAAAGTCTACCAAGGTCCAGCAAAGTCTACCAAGGTATAGCAAAGTCTAACAAGGTATAGCAAAGTCTAACAAGGTATAGCAAAGTCTACCAAGGTCCAGCAAAGTCTACCAAGGTATAGCAAAATCTACCAAGGTATAGCAAAGTCTAGCAAGGTCCAGCAAAGTCTACCAAGGTCCAGCAAAGTCTACCAAGGTATAGCAAAGTCTACCAAGGTATAGCAAAGTCTATCAAGGTATAGCAACGTCTACCAAGGTATAGCAAAGTCTACCAAGGTATAACAAAGTCTACCAAGGTATAGCAAAGTCTACCAATGTATAGCAAAGTCTACCAAGGTATAGCAAAGTCTACCAAGGTCCAGCAAAGTCTACCAAGGTCCAGCAAAGTCTACCAAGGTCCAGCAAAGTCTACCAAGGTATAGCAAAGTCTACCAAGGTCCAGCAAAGTCTACCAAGGTATAGCAAAATCTACCAAGGTATAGCAAAGTCTACAAAGGTATAGAAAAGTCTACCAAGGTCCAGCAAAGTCTACCAAGGTCCAGCAAAGTCTACCAAGATCCAGCAAAGTCTAGCAAGGTATAGCAAAGTCTACCAAGGTTTAGCAAAGTCTACCAAGGTCCAGAAAAGTCTACCAAGGTATAGCAAAATCTACAAAGGTATAGCAAAGTCTAGCAAGGTCCAGCAAAGTCTACCAAGGTCCAGCAAAGTCTACCAAGGTATAGCAAATTCTACCAAGGTATAGCAAAGTCTACCAAGGTATAGCAAAGTCTACCAAGGTATAGCAACGTCTACCAAGGTATAGCAAAGTCTACCAAGGTATAACAAAGTCTACCAAGGTATAGCAAAGTGTACCAATGTATAGCAAAGTCTACCAAGGTATAGCAAAGTCTACCAAGGTATAGCAAAGTCTACCAAGGTCCAGCAAAGTCTACCTAGGTCCAGCAAAGTCTACCAAGGTCCAGCAAAGTCTACCAAGGTATAGCAAAGTCTACCAAGGTATAGCAAAGTCTACCAAGGTCCAGCAAAGTCTACCAAGGTATAGCAAAATCTACCAAGGTATAGCAAAGTCTAGCAAGGTCCAGCAAAGTCTACCAAGGTCCAGCAAAGTCTACCAAGGTATAGCAAATTCTACCAAGGTATAGCAAAGTCTACCAAGGTATAGCAAAGTCTACCAAGGTATAGCAAAGTCTACAAAGGTATAGCAAAGTCTACCAAGGTCCAGCAAAGTCTACCAAGGTCCAGCAAAGTCTACCAAGGTATAGCAAAATCTACCAAGGTATAGCAAAGTCTAGCAAGGTCCAGCAAAGTCTACCAAGGTCCAGCAAAGTCAACCAAGGTATAGCAAATTCTACCAAGGTATAGCAAAGTCTACCAAGGTATAGCAAAGTCTACCAAGGTATAGCAACGTCTACCAAGGTATAGCAAAGTCTACCAAGGTATAACAAAGTCTACCAAGGTATAGCAAAGTCTACCAAGGTATAGCAAAGTCTACCAAGGTATAGCAAAGTCTACCAAGGTCCAGCAAAGTCTACCTAGGTCCAGCAAAGTCTACCAAGGTATAGCAAAGTCTACCAAGGTCCAGCAAAGTCTACCTAGGTCCAGCAAAGTCTACCAAGGTATAGCAAAGTCTACCAAGGTCCAGCAAAGTCTACCAAGGTATAGCAAAATCTACCAAGGTATAGCAAAGTCTAGCAAGGTCCTGCAAAGTCTACCAAGTTCCAGCAAAGTTTACCAAGGTATAGCAAATTCTACCAAGGTATAGCAAAGTCTTCCAAGGTCTAGCAAAGTCTACCAAGGAATAGCAAAGTCTACCAAGGTCCAGTAAAGTCTACCAAGGTATAGCAAAGTCTACCAAGGTATAGCAAAGTCTACCAAGGTCCAGCAAAGTCTACCAAGGTCCAGCAAAGTCTACCAAGGTCCAACAAAGTCTCCTAAGGTATAGCAAAGTCTACCAAGGTCCAGCAAAGTCTACCAAGGTAAAACAAAGTTTACCAAGGTCCAGCAAAGTCTACCAAGGTATTGCAAAGTCTACCAAGGTATAGCAAAGTCTACCAAGGTATAGAAAAGTCTACCAAGGTATAGCAAAATCTACCAAGGTATAGCAAAGTCTAGCAAGGTCCAGCAAAGTCTACCAAGGTCCAGCAAAGTCTACCAAGGTATAGCAAATTCTACCAAGGTATAGCAAAGTTTACCAAGGTCTAGCAAAGTCTACCAAGGTATTGCAAAGTATACCAAGGTCCAGCAAAGTCTACCAAGGTCCAGAAAAGTCTAGCAAGGTATAGCAAAGTCCACCAAGGTATAGCAAAGTCTACCAAGGTCCAGCAAAGTCTACCAAGGTATAGCAAAGTCTACCAAGGTATAGCAAAGTTTACCAAGGTCCAGCAAAGTCTACCAAGGTCCAGAAAAGTCTAGCAAGGTATTGCAAAGTCTACCAAGGTATAGCAAAGTCTACCAAGGTCCAGCAAAGTCTACCAAGGTATAGCAAAGTCTAACAAGGTATAGCAAAGTCTAACAAGGTATAGCAAAGTCTACCAAGGTCCAGCAAAGTCTACCAAGGTATAGCAAAATCTACCAAGGTATAGCAAAGTCTAGCAAGGTCCAGCAAAGTCTACCAAGGTCCAGCAAAGTCTACCAAGGTATAGCAAAGTCTACCAAGGTATAGCAAAGTCTATCAAGGTATAGCAACGTCTACCAAGGTATAGCAAAGTCTACCAAGGTATAACAAAGTCTACCAAGGTATAGCAAAGTCTACCAATGTATAGCAAAGTCTACCAAGGTATAGCAAAGTCTACCAAGGTATAGCAAAGTCTACCAAGGTCCAGCAAAGTCTACCAAGGTCCAGCAAAGTCTACCAAGGTCCAGCAAAGTCTACCAAGGTATAGCAAAGTCTACCAAGGTCCAGCAAAGTCTACCAAGGTATAGCAAAATCTACCAAGGTATAGCAAAGTCTACAAAGGTATAGAAAAGTCTACCAAGGTCCAGCAAAGTCTACCAAGGTCCAGCAAAGTCTACCAATATCCAGCAAAGTCTAGCAAGGTATAGCAAAGTCTACCAAGGTTTAGCAAAGTCTACCAAGGTCCAGCAAAGTCTACCAAGGTATAGCAAAATCTACAAAGGTATAGCAAAGTCTAGCAAGGTCCAGCAAAGTCTACCAAGGTCCAGCAAAGTCTACAAAGGTATAGCAAATTCTACCAAGGTATAGCAAAGTCTACCAAGGTATAGCAAAGTCTACCAAGGTATAGCAACGTCTACCAAGGTATAGCAAAGTCTACCAAGGTATAACAAAGTCTACCAAGGTATAGCAAAGTGTACCAATGTATAGCAAAGTCTACCAAGGTATAGCAAAGTCTACCAAGGTATAGCAAAGTCTACCAAGGTCCAGCAAAGTCTACCTAGGTCCAGCAAAGTCTACCAAGGTCCAGCAAAGTCTACCAAGGTATAGCAAAGTCTACCAAGGTATAGCAAAGTCTACCAAGGTCCAGCAAAGTCTACCAAGGTATAGCAAAATCTACCAAGGTATAGCAAAGTCTAGCAAGGTCCAGCAAAGTCTACCAAGGTCCAGCAAAGTCTACCAAGGTATAGCAAATTCTACCAAGGTATAGCAAAGTCTACCAAGGTATAGCAAAGTCTACCAAGGTATAGCAAAGTCTACAAAGGTATAGCAAAGTCTACCAAGGTCCAGCAAAGTCTACCAAGGTCCAGCAAAGTCTACCAAGGTATAGCAAAATCTACCAAGGTATAGCAAAGTCTAGCAAGGTCCAGCAAAGTCTACCAAGGTCCAGCAAAGTCAACCAAGGTATAGCAAATTCTACCAAGGTATAGCAAAGTCTACCAAGGTATAGCAAAGTCTACCAAGGTATAGCAACGTCTACCAAGGTATAGCAAAGTCTACCAAGGTATAACAAAGTCTACCAAGGTATAGCAAAGTCTACCAAGGTATAGCAAAGTCTACCAAGGTATAGCAAAGTCTACCAAGGTCCAGCAAAGTCTACCTAGGTCCAGCAAAGTCTACCAAGGTATAGCAAAGTCTACCAAGGTCCAGCAAAGTCTACCTAGGTCCAGCAAAGTCTACCAAGGTCCAGCAAAGTCTACCAAGGTATAGCAAAGTCTACCAAGGTCCAGCAAAGTCTACCAAGGTATAGCAAAATCTACCAAGGTATAGCAAAGTCTAGCAAGGTCCTGCAAAGTCTACCAAGTTCCAGCAAAGTTTACCAAGGTATAGCAAATTCTACCAAGGTATAGCAAAGTCTTCCAAGGTCTAGCAAAGTCTACCAAGGAATAGCAAAGTCTACCAAGGTCCAGTAAAGTCTACCAAGGTATAGCAAAGTCTACCAAGGTCCAGCAAAGTCTACCAAGGTCCAGCAAAGTCTACCAAGGTCCAACAAAGTCTCCTAAGGTATAGCAAAGTCTACTAAGGTCCAGCAAAGTCTACCAAGGTAAAACAAAGTTTACCAAGGTCCAGCAAAGTCTACCAAGGTATAGCAAAGTCTACCAAGGTATAGCAAAGTCTACCAAGGTATAGAAAAGTCTACCAAGGTATAGCAAAATCTACCAAGGTATAGCAAAGTCTAGCAAGGTCCAGCAAAGTCTACCAAGGTCCAGCAAAGTCTACCAAGGTATAGCAAATTCTACCAAGGTATAGCAAAGTTTACCAAGGTCTAGCAAAGTCTACCAAGGTATTGCAAAGTATACCAAGGTCCAGCAAAGTCTACCAAGGTATTGCAAAGTATACCAAGGTCCAGCAAAGTCTACCAAGGTCCAAAAAAGTCAAGCTAGGTATAGCAAAGTCTACCAAGGTATAGCAAAGTCTAGCAAGGTCCAGCAAAGTCTACCAAGGTCCAGCAAAGTCTACCAAGGTATAGCAAATTCTACCAAGGTATAGCAAAGTCTACCAAGGTCCAGCAAAGTCTACCAAGGTATAGCAAAGTCTAACAAGGTATAGCAAAGTCTAACAAGGTATAGCAAAGTCTACCAAGGTCCAGCAAAGTCTACCAAGGTATAGCAAAATCTACAAAGGTATAGCAAAGTCTAGCAAGGTCCAGCAAAGTCTACCAAGGTCCAGCAAAGTCTACCAAGGTATAGCAAATTCTACCAAGGTATAGCAAAGTCTACCAAGGTATAGCAAAGTCTACCAAGGTATAGCAACGTCTACCAAGGTATAGCAAAGTCTACCAAGGTATAACAAAGTCTACCAAGGTATAGCAAAGTGTACCAATGTATAGCAAAGTCTACCAAGGTATAGCAAAGTCTACCAAGGTATAGCAAAGTCTACCAAGGTCCAGCAAAGTCTACCTAGGTCCAGCAAAGTCTACCAAGGTCCAGCAAAGTCTACCAAGGTATAGCAAAGTCTACCAAGGTATAGCAAAGTCTACCAAGGTCCAGCAAAGTCTACCAAGGTATAGCAAAATCTACCAAGGTATAGCAAAGTCTAGCAAGGTCCAGCAAAGTCTACCAAGGTCCAGCAAAGTCTACCAAGGTATAGCAAATTCTACCAAGGTATAGCAAAGTCTACCAAGGTATAGCAAAGTCTACCAAGGTATAGCAAAGTCTACAAAGGTATAGCAAAGTCTACCAAGGTCCAGCAAAGTCTACCAAGGTCCAGCAAAGTCTACCAAGGTATAGCAAAATCTACCAAGGTATAGCAAAGTCTAGCAAGGTCCAGCAAAGTCTACCAAGGTCCAGCAAAGTCAACCAAGGTATAGCAAATTCTACCAAGGTATAGCAAAGTCTACCAAGGTATAGCAAAGTCTACCAAGGTATAGCAACGTCTACCAAGGTATAGCAAAGTCTACCAAGGTATAACAAAGTCTACCAAGGTATAGCAAAGTCTACCAAGGTATAGCAAAGTCTACCAAGGTATAGCAAAGTCTACCAAGATCCAGCAAAGTCTACCTAGGTCCAGCAAAGTCTACCAAGGTATAGCAAAGTCTACAAAGGTCCAGCAAAGTCTACCTAGGTCCAGCAAAGTCTACCAAGGTCCAGCAAAGTCTACCAAGGTATAGCAAAGTCTACCAAGGTCCAGCAAAGTCTACCAAGGTATAGCAAAATCTACCAAGGTATAGCAAAGTCTAGCAAGGTCCTGCAAAGTCTACCAAGTTCCAGCAAAGTTTACCAAGGTATAGCAAATTCTACCAAGGTATAGCAAAGTCTTCCAAGGTCTAGCAAAGTCTACCAAGGAATAGCAAAGTCTACCAAGGTCCAGTAAAGTCTACCAAGGTATAGCAAAGTCTACCAAGGTATAGCAAAGTCTACCAAGGTCCAGCAAAGTCTACCAAGGTCCAGCAAAGTCTACCAAGGTCCAACAAAGTCTCCTAAGGTATAGCAAAGTCTACCAAGGTCCAGCAAAGTCTACCAAGGTAAAACAAAGTTTACCAAGGTCCAGCAAAGTCTACCAAGGTATTGCAAAGTCTACCAAGGTATAGCAAAGTCTACCAAGGTATAGAAAAGTCTACCAAGGTATAGCAAAATCTACCAAGGTATAGCAAAGTCTAGCAAGGTCCAGCAAAGTCTACCAAGGTCCAGCAAAGTCTACCAAGGTATAGCAAATTCTACCAAGGTATAGCAAAGTTTACCAAGGTCTAGCAAAGTCTACCAAGGTATTGCAAAGTATACCAAGGTCCAGCAAAGTCTACCAAGGTCCAGAAAAGTCTAGCAAGGTATAGCAAAGTCCACCAAGGTATAGCAAAGTCTACCAAGGTCCAGCAAAGTCTACCAAGGTATAGCAAAGTCTACCAAGGTATAGCAAAGTTTACCAAGGTCCAGCAAAGTCTACCAAGGTCCAGAAAAGTCTAGCAAGGTATTGCAAAGTCTACCAAGGTATAGCAAAGTCTACCAAGGTCCAGCAAAGTCTACCAAGGTATAGCAAAGTCTAACAAGGTATAGCAAAGTCTAACAAGGTATAGCAAAGTCTACCAAGGTCCAGCAAAGTCTACCAAGGTATAGCAAAATCTACCAAGGTATAGCAAAGTCTAGCAAGGTCCAGCAAAGTCTACCAAGGTCCAGCAAAGTCTACCAAGGTATAGCAAAGTCTACCAAGGTATAGCAAAGTCTATCAAGGTATAGCAACGTCTACCAAGGTATAGCAAAGTCTACCAAGGTATAACAAAGTCTACCAAGGTATAGCAAAGTCTACCAATGTATAGCAAAGTCTACCAAGGTATAGCAAAGTCTACCAAGGTATAGCAAAGTCTACCAAGGTCCAGCAAAGTCTACCAAGGTCCAGCAAAGTCTACCAAGGTCCAGCAAAGTCTACCAAGGTATAGCAAAGTCTACCAAGGTCCAGCAAAGTCTACCAAGGTATAGCAAAATCTACCAAGGTATAGCAAAGTCTACAAAGGTATAGAAAAGTCTACCAAGGTCCAGCAAAGTCTACCAAGGTCCAGCAAAGTCTACCAAGATCCAGCAAAGTCTAGCAAGGTATAGCAAAGTCTACCAAGGTTTAGCAAAGTCTACCAAGGTCCAGCAAAGTCTACCAAGGTATAGCAAAATCTACAAAGGTATAGCAAAGTCTAGCAAGGTCCAGCAAAGTCTACCAAGGTCCAGCAAAGTCTACCAAGGTATAGCAAATTCTACCAAGGTATAGCAAAGTCTACCAAGGTATAGCAAAGTCTACCAAGGTATAGCAACGTCTACCAAGGTATAGCAAAGTCTACCAAGGTATAACAAAGTCTACCAAGGTATAGCAAAGTGTACCAATGTATAGCAAAGTCTACCAAGGTATAGCAAAGTCTACCAAGGTATAGCAAAGTCTACCAAGGTCCAGCAAAGTCTACCTAGGTCCAGCAAAGTCTACCAAGGTCCAGCAAAGTCTACCAAGGTATAGCAAAGTCTACCAAGGTATAGCAAAGTCTACCAAGGTCCAGCAAAGTCTACCAAGGTATAGCAAAATCTACCAAGGTATAGCAAAGTCTAGCAAGGTCCAGCAAAGTCTACCAAGGTCCAGCAAAGTCTACCAAGGTATAGCAAATTCTACCAAGGTATAGCAAAGTCTACCAAGGTATAGCAAAGTCTACCAAGGTATAGCAAAGTCTACAAAGGTATAGCAAAGTCTACCAAGGTCCAGCAAAGTCTACCAAGGTCCAGCAAAGTCTACCAAGGTATAGCAAAATCTACCAAGGTATAGCAAAGTCTAGCAAGGTCCAGCAAAGTCTACCAAGGTCCAGCAAAGTCAACCAAGGTATAGCAAATTCTACCAAGGTATAGCAAAGTCTACCAAGGTATAGCAAAGTCTACCAAGGTATAGCAACGTCTACCAAGGTATAGCAAAGTCTACCAAGGTATAACAAAGTCTACCAAGGTATAGCAAAGTCTACCAAGGTATAGCAAAGTCTACCAAGGTATAGCAAAGTCTACCAAGGTCCAGCAAAGTCTACCTAGGTCCAGCAAAGTCTACCAAGGTATAGCAAAGTCTACCAAGGTCCAGCAAAGTCTACCTAGGTCCAGCAAAGTCTACCAAGGTCCAGCAAAGTCTACCAAGGTATAGCAAAGTCTACCAAGGTCCAGCAAAGTCTACCAAGGTATAGCAAAATCTACCAAGGTATAGCAAAGTCTAGCAAGGTCCTGCAAAGTCTACCAAGTTCCAGCAAAGTTTACCAAGGTATAGCAAATTCTACCAAGGTATAGCAAAGTCTTCCAAGGTCTAGCAAAGTCTACCAAGGAATAGCAAAGTCTACCAAGGTCCAGTAAAGTCTACCAAGGTATAGCAAAGTCTACCAAGGTATAGCAAAGTCTACCAAGGTCCAGCAAAGTCTACCAAGGTCCAGCAAAGTCTACCAAGGTCCAACAAAGTCTCCTAAGGTATAGCAATTTCTACTAAGGTCCAGCAAAGTCTACCAAGGTAAAACAAAGTTTACCAAGGTCCAGCAAAGTCTACCAAGGTATAGCAAAGTCTACCAAGGTATAGCAAAGTCTACCAAGGTATAGAAAAGTCTACCAAGGTATAGCAAAATCTACCAAGGTATAGCAAAGTCTAGCAAGGTCCAGCAAAGTCTACCAAGGTCCAGCAAAGTCTACCAAGGTATAGCAAATTCTACCAAGGTATAGCAAAGTTTACCAAGGTCTAGCAAAGTCTACCAAGGTATTGCAAAGTATACCAAGGTCCAGCAAAGTCTACCAAGGTATTGCAAAGTATACCAAGGTCCAGCAAAGTCTACCAAGGTCCAAAAAAGTCAAGCTAGGTATAGCAAAGTCTACCAAGGTATAGCAAAGTCTACCAAGGTCCAGCAAAGTCTACCAAGGTATAGCAAAGTCTACCAAGGTATAGCAAAGTCTTCCAAGGTCCAGCAAAGTCTACCAAGGTATAGCAAAGTCTACCAAGGTATAGCAAAGTCTACAAAGGTATTGCAAAGTCTACCAAGGTCCAGCAAAGTCTACCAAGGTCCAGCAAAGTCTACCAAGATCCAGCAAAGTCTAACAAGGTATAGAAAAGTCTACCAAGGTATAGCAAAGTCTACCAAGGTCCAGCAAAGTCTATCAAGGTATAGCAAAATCTACCAAGGTATAGCAAAGTCTAGCAAGGTCCAGCAAAGTCTACCAAGGTCCAGCAAAGTCTACCAAGGTATAGCAAGTTCTACCAAGGTATAGCAAAGTCTACCAAGGTATAGCAAAGTCTACCAAGGTATAGCAAAGTCTACCAAGGTATAGCAAAGTCTACCAAGGTATAACAAAGTCTACCAAGGTATAGCAAAGTCTACCAATTTATAGCAAAGTCTACCAAGGTATAGCAAAGTCTACCAAGGTATAGCAAAGTCTACCAAGGTCCAGCAAAGTCTACCAAGGTCCAGCAAAGTCTACCAAGGTATAGCAAAGTCTACCAAGGTCCAGCAAAGTCTACCAAGGTATAGCAAAATCTACCAAGGTATAGCAAAGTCTACCAAGGTCCTGCAAAGTCTACCAAGTTCCAGCAAAGTTTACCAAGGTATAGCAAATTCTACCAAGGTATAGCAAAGTCTACCAAGGTCCAGCAAAGTCTACCAAGGTCCAGCAAAGTCTACCAAGGTCCAACAAAGTCTCCTAAGGTATAGCAAAGTCTACCAAGGTCCAGCAAAGTCTACCAAGGTATAGCAAAGTCTACCAAGGTATAGCAAAGTCTAGCAAGGTTCAGCAAAATCTACCAAGGTCCAGCAAAGTCTACCAACGTATAGCGAAGTCTACCAAGGTATAGCAAATTCTACCAAGGTCTAGCAAAGTCTACCAAGGTATAGCAAAGTCTACCAAGGTATATCAAAGTCTACCAAGATCCATCAAAGTCTACCAAAGTATAGCAAAGTCTACCAAGGTATAGCAAAGTCTACCAAGGTATTGCAAAGTCTACCAAGGTCCAGCAAAGTCTAGCAAGGTATAGCAAAGTCTACCAAGGTATAGCAAAGTCTACCAAGGTCCAGCAAAGTCTACCAAGGTCCAGCAAAGTCTTCCAAGGTATAGCAAAGTCCACCAAGGTATAGCAAAGTCTACCAAGGTCCAGCAAGGTCAACCAAGGTATTGCAAAGTCTACCAAGGTATAGCAAAGTCCACCAAGGAATAGCAAAGTCTACCAAGGTCCAGCAAAGTCTACCAAAGTATAGCAAAAACTACCAAGGTATAGCAAAGTCTACCAAGGTATAGCAAAGTCTACCAAGGTATAGCAAAGTCTACCAAGGTCCAGCAAAGTCTACCAAGGTATAGCAAAGTCTACAAAGGTATAGCAAAGTCTACCAAGGTATAGCAAAGTCTACAAAGGTATAGCAAAGTCTACCAAGGTCCAGCAAAGTCTACTAAGGTCCAGCAAAGTCTACCAAGATCCAGCAAAGTCTAACAAGGTATAGAAAAGTCTACCAAGGTATAGCAAAGTCTACCAAGGTCCAGCAAAGTCTATCAAGGTATAGCAAAATCTACCAAGGTATAGCAAAGTCTAGCAAGGTCCAGCAAAGTCTACCAAGGTCCAGCAAAGTCTACCAAGGTATAGCAAGTTCTACCAAGGTATAGCAAAGTCTACCAAGGTATAGCAAAGTCTACCAAGGTATAGCAAAGTCTACCAAGGTATAGCAAAGTCTACCAAGGTATAACAAAGTCTACCAAGGTATAGCAAAGTCTACCAATTTATAGCAAAGTCTACCAAGGTATAGCAAAGTCTACCAAGGTATAGCAAAGTCTACCAAGGTCCAGCAAAGTCTACCAAGGTCCAGCAAAGTCTACCAAGGTATAGCAAAGTCTACCAAGGTCCAGCAAAGTCTACCAAGGTATAGCAAAATCTACCAAGGTATAGCAAAGTCTACCAAGGTCCTGCAAAGTCTACCAAGTTCCAGCAAAGTTTACCAAGGTATAGCAAATTCTACCAAGGTATAGCAAAGTCTACCAAGGTCCAGCAAAGTCTACCAAGGTCCAGCAAAGTCTACCAAGGTCCAACAAAGTATCCTAAGGTATAGCAAAGTCTACCAAGGTCCAGCAAAGTCTACCAAGGTATAGCAAAGTCTACCAAGGTATAGCAAAGTCTACCAAGGTATAGCAAAGTCTACCAAGGTCCAGCAAAGTCTACCAAGGTCCAGCAAAGTCTACCAAGGTCCAACAAAGTCTCCTAAGGTATAGCAAAGTCTACTAAGGTCCAGCAAAGTCTACCAAGGTAAAACAAAGTTTACCAAGGTCCAGCAAAGTCTACCAAGGTATAGCAAAGTCTACCAAGGTATAGCAAAGTCTACCAAGGTATAGAAAAGTCTACCAAGGTATAGCAAAATCTACCAAGGTATAGCAAAGTCTAGCAAGGTCCAGCAAAGTCTACCAAGGTCCAGCAAAGTCTACCAAGGTATAGCAAATTCTACCAAGGTATAGCAAAGTTTACCAAGGTCTAGCAAAGTCTACCAAGGTATTGCAAAGTATACCAAGGTCCAGCAAAGTCTACCAAGGTATTGCAAAGTATACCAAGGTCCAGCAAAGTCTACCAAGGTCCAAAAAAGTCAAGCTAGGTATAGCAAAGTCTACCAAGGTATAGCAAAGTCTACCAAGGTCCAGCAAAGTCTACCAAGGTATAGCAAAGTCTACCAAGGTATAGCAAAGTCTTCCAAGGTCCAGCAAAGTCTACCAAGGTATAGCAAAGTCTACCAAGGTATAGCAAAGTCTACAAAGGTATTGCAAAGTCTACCAAGGTCCAGCAAAGTCTACCAAGGTCCAGCAAAGTCTACCAAGATCCAGCAAAGTCTAACAAGGTATAGAAAAGTCTACCAAGGTATAGCAAAGTCTACCAAGGTCCAGCAAAGTCTATCAAGGTATAGCAAAATCTACCAAGGTATAGCAAAGTCTAGCAAGGTCCAGCAAAGTCTACCAAGGTCCAGCAAAGTCTACCAAGGTATAGCAAGTTCTACCAAGGTATAGCAAAGTCTACCAAGGTATAGCAAAGTCTACCAAGGTATAGCAAAGTCTACCAAGGTATAGCAAAGTCTACCAAGGTATAACAAAGTCTACCAAGGTATAGCAAAGTCTACCAATTTATAGCAAAGTCTACCAAGGTATAGCAAAGTCTACCAAGGTATAGCAAAGTCTACCAAGGTCCAGCAAAGTCTACCAAGGTCCAGCAAAGTCTACCAAGGTATAGCAAAGTCTACCAAGGTCCAGCAAAGTCTACCAAGGTATAGCAAAATCTACCAAGGTATAGCAAAGTCTACCAAGGTCCTGCAAAGTCTACCAAGTTCCAGCAAAGTTTACCAAGGTATAGCAAATTCTACCAAGGTATAGCGAAGTCTACCAAGGTCCAGCAAAGTCTACCAAGGTCCAGCAAAGTCTACCAAGGTCCAACAACGTCTCCTAAGGTATAGCAAAGTCTACCAAGGTCCAGCAAAGTCTACCAAGGTATAGCAAAGTCTACCAAGGTATAGCAAAGTCTACCAAGGTATAGCAAAGTCTACCAAGGTTCAGCAAAATCTACCAAGGTCCAGCAAAGTCTACCAACGTATAGCGAAGTCTACCAAGGTATAGCAAAGTCTACCAAGGTCTAGCAAAGTCTACCAAGGTATAGCAAAGTCTACCAAGGTATATCAAAGTCTATCAAGATCCATCAAAGTCTACCAAAGTATAGCAAAGTCTACCAAGGTATAGCAAAGTCTACCAAGGTATTGCAAAGTCTACCAAGGTCCAGCAAAGTCTAGCAAGGTATAGCAAAGTCTACCAAGGTATAGCAAAGTCTACCAAGGTCCAGCAAAGTCTACCAAGGTCCAGCAAAGTCTTCCAAGGTATAGCAAAGTCCACCAAGGTATAGCAAAGTCTACCAAGGTCCAGCAAGGTCAACCAAGGTATTGCAAAGTCTACCAAGGTATAGCAAAGTCCACCAAGGAATAGCAAAGTCTACCAAGGTCCAGCAAAGTCTACCAAAGTATAGCAAAAACTACCAAGGTATAGCAAAGTCTACCAAGGTATAGCAAAGTCTACCAAGGTATAGCAAAGTCTACCAAGGTCCAGCAAAGTCTACCAAGGTATAGCAAAGTCTACCAAGGTATAGCAAAGTCTACCAAGGTATAGCAAAGTCTACAAAGGTATAGCAAAGTCTACCAAGGTCCAGCAAAGTCTACCAAGGTCCAGCAAAGTCTACCAAGATCCAGCAAAGTCTAACAAGGTATAGAAAAGTCTACCAAGGTATAGCAAAGTCTACCAAGGTCCAGCAAAGTCTATCAAGGTATAGCAAAATCTACCAAGGTATAGCAAAGTCTAGCAAGGTCCAGCAAAGTCTACCAAGGTCCAGCAAAGTCTACCAAGGTATAGCAAGTTCTACCAAGGTATAGCAAAGTCTACCAAGGTATAGCAAAGTCTACCAAGGTATAGCAAAGTCTACCAAGGTATAGCAAAGTCTACCAAGGTATAACAAAGTCTACCAAGGTATAGCAAAGTCTACCAATTTATAGCAAAGTCTACCAAGGTATAGCAAAGTCTACCAAGGTATAGCAAAGTCTACCAAGGTCCAGCAAAGTCTACCAAGGTCCAGCAAAGTCTACCAAGGTATAGCAAAGTCTACCAAGGTCCAGCAAAGTCTACCAAGGTATAGCAAAATCTACCAAGGTATAGCAAAGTCTACCAAGGTCCTGCAAAGTCTACCAAGTTCCAGCAAAGTTTACCAAGGTATAGCAAATTCTACCAAGGTATAGCAAAGTCTACCAAGGTCCAGCAAAGTCTACCAAGGTCCAGCAAAGTCTACCAAGGTCCAACAAAGTATCCTAAGGTATAGCAAAGTCTACCAAGGTCCAGCAAAGTCTACCAAGGTATAGCAAAGTCTACCAAGGTATAGCAAAGTCTACCAAGGTTCAGCAAAATCTACCAAGGTCCAGCAAAGTCTACCAACGTATAGCGAAGTCTACCAAGGTATAGCAAAGTCTACCAAGGTCTAGCAAAGTCTACCAAGGTATAGCAAAGTCTACCAAGGTATATCAAAGTCTACCAAGATCCATCAAAGTCTACCAAAGTATAGCAAAGTCTACCAAGGTATAGCAAAGTCTACCAAGGTATTGCAAAGTCTACCAAGGTCCAGCAAAGTCTAGCAAGATATAGCAAAGTCTACCAAGGTATAGCAAAGTCTACCAAGGTCCAGCAAAGTCTACCAAGGTCCAGCAAAGTCTTCCAAGGTATAGCAAAGTCCACCAAGGTATAGCAAAGTCTACCAAGGTCCAGCAAGGTCAACCAAGGTATTGCAAAGTCTACCAAGGTATAGCAAAGTCCACCAAGGAATAGCAAAGTCTACCAAGGTCCAGCAAAGTCTACCAAAGTATAGCAAAAACTACCAAGGTATAGCAAAGTCTACCAAGGTATAGCAAAGTCTACCAAGGTCCAGCAAAGTCCACCAAGGTCCAGCAAAGTCTACCAAAGTATAGCAAAGTCTTCCAAGGTCCAGCAAAGTCTCCGAAGGTATAGCAAAGTCTACCAAGGTATAGCAAAGTCTTCCAAGGTATTGCAAAGTCTACCAAGATCCAGCAAAGTCTACCAAGGTCCAGCAAAGTCTACCAAGGTCCAGTAAAGTCTCCGAAGGTATAGCAAAGTCTACCAAGGTCCAGCAAAGTCTACCAAGGTATAACAAAGTCTACCAAGAACCAGCAAAGTCTACCAAGGTATAGCAAAGTCTACCAAGGTATAGCAAAGTCTACCAAGGTCCAGCAAAGTCTACCAAGGTCCAGCAAAGTCTACCAAGGTATAGCGAAGTCTACCAAGGTATAGCAAAGTCTACCAAGGTTAAGCAAAGTCTACCAAGGTATAGCAAAGTCTACCAAGGTATATCAAAGTCTACCAAGGTCCAGCAAAGTCTACCAAAGTATAGCAAAGTCTACCAAGGTATAGCAAAGTCTACCAAGGTATTGCAAAGTATACCAAGGTCCAGCAAAGTCTACCAAGGTCCAGAAAAGTCTAGCAAGGTATAGCAAAGTCTACCAAGGTATAGCAAAGTCTACCAAGGTCCAGCAAAGTCTACCAAGGTATAGCAAAGTCTACCAAGGTATAGCAAAGTCTACCAAGGTCCAGCAAAGTCTACCAAGGTATAGCAAAGTCTACCAAGGTATAGCAAAGTCTACAAAGGTATAGCAAAGTCTACCAAGGTCCAGCAAAGTCTACCAAGGTCCAGCAAAGTCTACCAAGATCCAGCAAAGTCTAACAAGGTATAGAAAAGTCTACCAAGGTATAGCAAAGTCTACCAAGGTCCAGCAAAGTCTATCAAGGTATAGCAAAATCTACCAAGGTATAGCAAAGTCTAGCAAGGTCCAGCAAAGTCTACCAAGGTCCAGCAAAGTCTACCAAGGTATAGCAAGTTCTACCAAGGTATAGCAAAGTCTACCAAGGTATAGCAAAGTCTACCAAGGTATAGCAACGTCTACCAAGGTATAGCAAAGTCTACCAAGGTATAACAAAGTCTACCAAGGTATAGCAAAGTCTACCAATGTATAGCAAAGTCTACCAAGGTATAGCAAAGTCTACCAAGGTCCAGCAAAGTCTACCAAGGTCCAGCAAAGTCTACCAAGGTCCAGCAAAGTCTACCAAGGTATAGCAAAGTCTACCAAGGTCCAGCAAAGTCTACCAAGGTATTGCAAAGTCTACCAAGGTATAGCAAAGTCTACCAAGGTATAGCAAAGTCTACCAAGGTCCAGCAAAGTCTACCAAGGTCCAGCAAAGTCTACCAAGGTATAGCGAAGTCTACCAAGGTATAGCAAAGTCTACCAAGCTTAAGCAAAGTCTACCAAGGTATAGCAAAGTCTACCAAGGTATAGCAAAGTCTACCAAGGTATAGCAAAGTCTACCAAGGTATAGCAAAGTCTACAAAGGTATAGCAAAGTCTACCAAGGTCCAGCAAAGTCTACCAAGATCCAGCAAAGTCTAACAAGGTATAGAAAAGTCTACCAAGGTATAGCAAAGTCTACCAAGGTCCAGCAAAGTCTATCAAGGTATAGCAAAATCTACCAAGGTATAGCAAAGTCTAGCAAGGTCCAGCAAAGTCTACCAAGGTCCAGCAAAGTCTACCAAGGTATAGCAAGTTCTACCAAGGTATAGCAAAGTCTACCAAGGTATAGCAAAGTCTACCAAGGTATAGCAACGTCTACCAAGGTATAGCAAAGTCTACCAAGGTATAACAAAGTCTACCAAGGTATAGCAAAGTCTACCAATGTATAGCAAAGTCTACCAAGGTATAGCAAAGTCTACCAAGGTCCAGCAAAGTCTACCAAGGTCCAGCAAAGTCTACCAAGGTCCAGCAAAGTCTACCAAGGTATAGCAAAGTCTACCAAGGTCCAGCAAAGAGCACCAAGGTATAGCAAAATCTACCAAGGTATAGCAAAGTCTAGCAAGGTCCTGCAAAGTCTACCAAGTTCCAGCAAAGTTTACCAAGGTATAGCAAATTCTACCAAGGTATAGCAAAGTCTTCCAAGGTCTAGCAAAGTCTACCAAGGTATAGAAAAGTCTACCAAGGTATAGCAAAATCTACCAAGGTCCAGCAAAGTCTACCAAGGTATAGCAAAGTCTACCAAGGTATAGCAAAGTCTACCAAGGTCCAGCAAAGTCTACCAAGGTCCAGCAAAGTCTACCACGGTCCAACAAAGTCTCCTAAGGTATAGCAAAGTCTACCAGGGTCCAGCAAAGTCTACCAAGGTAAAACAAAGTCTACCAAGGTCCAGCAAAGTCTACCAAGGTATAGCAAAGTCTACCAAGGTATAGCAAAGTCTACCAAGGTATAGCAAAGTCTACCAAGGTATAGCAAAATCTACGAAGGTATAGCAAAGTCTTGCAAGGTCCAGCAAAGTCTACCAAGGTCCAGCAAAGTCTACCAAGGTATAGCAAATTCTACCAAGGTATAGCAAAGTTTACCAAGGTCTAGCAAAGTCTACCAAGGTCCAGCAAAGTCTACCAAGGTATAGCAAAGTCTTCCAAAGTCCAGCAAAGTCTACCAAGGTATAGCAAAGTCTACCAAGGTCCAGCAAAGTCTACCAAGGTCCAGCAAAGTCTACCAAGGTCCAGCAAAGTCTACCAAGGTCCAGCAAAGTCTACCAAGGTATAACAAAGTCTACCAAGGTCCAGCAAAGTCTACCAAGGTATAGCAAAGTCTACCAAGGTCCAGCAAAGACTACCAAGGTCCAGCAAAGTCTACCAAGGTCCAGCAAAGTCTACCAACGTATAGCGAAGTCTACCAAGGTATAGCAAAGTCTTCCAAGGTCCAGCAAAGTCTACCAAGGTATAGCAAAGTCTACCAAGGTATAGCAAAGTCTACCAAGGTCCAGCAAAGTCTACCAAGGTATAGCAAAGTCTACCAAGGTATTGCAAAGTCTACCAAGGTATAGCAACGTCTACCAAGGTATAGCAAAGTCTACCAAGGTATAACAAAGTCTACCAAGGTATAGCAAAGTCTACCAATGTATAGCAAAGTCTACCAAGGTATAGCAAAGTCTACCAAGGTATAGCAAAGTCTACCAAGGTCCAGCAAAATCTACCAAGGTCCAGCAAAGTCTACCAAGGTCCAGCAAAGTCTACCAAGGTATAGCAAAGTCTACCAAGGTCCAGCAAAGTCTACCAAGGTATAGCAAAATCTACCAAGGTATAGAAAAGTCTAGCAAGGTCCTGCAAAGTCTACCAAGGTCAAGCAAAGTCTACCAAGGTATAGCAAATTCTACCAAGGTATAGCAAAGTCTTCCAAGGTCTAGCGAAGTCTACCAAGGTATAGCAAAGTCTACCAAGGTCTAGCAAAGTCTACCAAGGTATAGCAAAGTCTACCAAGGTATATCAAAGTCTACCAAGATCCAGCAAAGTCTACCAAAGCATAGCAAAGTCTACCAAGGTATAGCAAAGTCTACCAAGGTATTGCAAAGTCTACCAAGGTCCAGCAAAGTCTACCAAGGTCCAGCAAAGTCTAGCAAGGTATAGCAAAGTCTACCAAGGTATAGCAAAGTCTACCAAGGTCCAGCAAAGTCTACCAAGGTCCAGCAAAGTCTTCCAAGGTATAGCAAAGTCTACCAAGGTATAGCAAAGTCTACCAAGGTCCAGCAAGGTCTACCAAGGTATTGCAAAGTCTACCAAGGTATAGCAAAGTCCACCAAGGAATAGCAAAGTCTACCAAGGTCCAGCAAAGTCTACCAAAGTATAGCAAAAACTACCAAGGTATAGCAAAGTCTACCAAGGTATAGCAAAGTCTACCAAAGTCCAGCAAAGTCTACCAAGGTCCAGCAAAGTCTACCAAAGTATAGCAAAGTCTACCAAGGTCCAGCAAAGTCTCCGAAGGTATAGCAAAGTCTACCAAGGTATAGCAAAGTCTACCAAGGTATTGCAAAGTCTACCAAGATCCAGCAAAGTCTACCAAGGTCCAGTAAAGTCTCCGAAGGTATAGCGAAGTCTACCAAGGTCCAGCAAAGTCTACCAAGGTATAACAAAGTCTACCAAGGTCCAGCAAAGTCTACCAAGGTATAGCAAAGTCTACCAAGGTATAGCAAAGTCTACCAAGGTCCAGCAAAGTCTACCAAGGTCCAGCAAAGTCTACCAAGGTATAGCGAAGTCTACCAAGTTATAGCAAAGTCTACCAAGGTCCAGCAAAGTCTACCAAGGTATAGCAAAGTCTACCAAGGTATATCAAAGTCTACCAAGGTCCAGCAAAGTCTACCAAAGTATAGCAAAGTCTACCAAGGTCCAGCAAAGTCTACCAAGGTCCAGAAAAGTCTAGCAAGGTATTGCAAAGTCTACCAAGGTATAGCAAAGTCTACCAAGGTCCAGCAAAGTCTACCAAGGTATAGCAAAGTCTAACAAGGTATAGCAAAGTCTAACAAGGTATAGCAAAGTCTACCAAGGTCCAGCAAAGTCTACCAAGGTATAGCAAAATCTACCAAGGTATAACAAAGTCTAGCAAGGTCCAGCAAAGTCTACCAAGGTCCAGCAAAGTCTACCAAGGTATAGCAAAGTCTACCAAGGTATAGCAAAGTCTACCAAGGTATAGCAACGTCTACCAAGGTATAGCAAAGTCTACCAAGGTATAACAAAGTCTACCAAGGTATAGCAAAGTCTACCAATGTATAGCAAAGTCTACCAAGGTATAGCAAAGTCTACCAAGGTATAGCAAAGTCTACCAAGGTCCAGCAAAGTCTACCAAGGTCCAGCAAAGTCTACCAAGGTCCAGCAAAATCTACCAAGGTCCAGCAAAGTCTACCAAGGTCCAGCAAAGTCTACCAAGGTATAGCAAAGTCTACCAAGGTCCAGCAAAGTCTACCAAGGTATAGCAAAATCTACCAAGGTATAGAAAAGTCTAGCAAGGTCCTGCAAAGTCTACCAAGGTCAAGCAAAGTCTACCAAGGTATAGCAAATTCTACCAAGGTATAGCAAAGTCTTCCAAGGTCTAGCGAAGTCTACCAAGGTATAGCAAAGTCTACCAAGGTCTAGCAAAGTCTACCAAGGTATAGCAAAGTCTACCAAGGTATATCAAAGTCTACCAAGATCCAGCAAAGTCTACCAAAGCATAGCAAAGTCTACCAAGGTATAGCAAAGTCTACCAAGGTATTGCAAAGTCTACCAAGGTCCAGCAAAGTCTACCAAGGTCCAGCAAAGTCTAGCAAGGTATAGCAAAGTCTACCAAGGTATAGCAAAGTCTACCAAGGTCCAGCAAAGTCTACCAAGGTCCAGCAAAGTCTTCCAAGGTATAGCAAAGTCTACCAAGGTATAACAAAGTCTACCAAGGTATAGCAAAGTCTACCAATGTATAGCAAAGTCTACCAAGGTATAGCAAAGTCTACCAAGGTATAGCAAAGTCTACCAAGGTCCAGCAAAGTCTACCAAGGTCCAGCAAAGTCTACCAAGGTCCAGCAAAATCTACCAAGGTCCAGCAAAGTCTACCAAGGTCCAGCAAAGTCTACCAAGGTATAGCAAAGTCTACCAAGGTCCAGCAAAGTCTACCAAGGTATAGCAAAATCTACCAAGGTATAGAAAAGTCTAGCAAGGTCCTGCAAAGTCTACCAAGGTCAAGCAAAGTCTACCAAGGTATAGCAAATTCTACCAAGGTATAGCAAAGTCTTCCAAGGTCTAGCGAAGTCTACCAAGGTATAGCAAAGTCTACCAAGGTCTAGCAAAGTCTACCAAGGTATATCAAAGTCTACCAAGATCCAGCAAAGTCTACCAAAGCATAGCAAAGTCTACCAAGGTATAGCAAAGTCTACCAAGGTATTGCAAAGTCTACCAAGGTCCAGCAAAGTCTACCAAGGTCCAGCAAAGTCTAGCAAGGTATAGCAAAGTCTACCAAGGTATAGCAAAGTCTACCAAGGTCCAGCAAAGTCTACCAAGGTCCAGCAAAGTCTTCCAAGGTATAGCAAAGTCTACCAAGGTATAGCAAAGTCTACCAAGGTCCAGCAAGGTCTACCAAGGTATTGCAAAGTCTACCAAGGTATAGCAAAGTCCACCAAGGAATAGCAAAGTCTACCAAGGTCCAGCAAAGTCTACCAAAGTATAGCAAAAACTACCAAGGTATAGCAAAGTCTACCAAGGTATAGCAAAGTCTACCAAAGTCCAGCAAAGTCTACCAAGGTCCAGCAAAGTCTACCAAAGTATAGCAAAGTCTACCAAGGTCCAGCAAAGTCTCCGAAGGTATAGCAAAGTCTACCAAGGTATAGCAAAGTCCACCAAGGTATTGCAAAGTCTACCAAGATCTAGCAAAGTCTACCAAGGTCCAGTAAAGTCTCCGAAGGTATAGCGAAGTCTACCAAGGTCCAGCAAAGTCTACCAAGGTATAACAAAGTCTACCAAGGTCCAGCAAAGTCTACCAAGGTATAGCAAAGTCTACCAAGGTATAGCAAAGTCTACCAAGGTCCAGCAAAGTCTACCAAGGTCCAGCAAAGTCTACCAAGGTATAGCGAAGTCTACCAAGGTATAGCAAAGTCTACCAAGGTCCAGCAAAGTCTACCAAGGTATAGCAAAGTCTACCAAGGTATATCAAAGTCTACCAAGGTCCAGCAAAGACTACCAAAGTATAGCAAAGTCTACCAAGGTCCAGCAAAGTCTACCAAGGTATTGCAAAGTCTACCAAGGTCCAGCAAAGTCTACCAAGGTCCAGAAAAGTCTAGCAAGGTATTGCAAAGTCTACCAAGGTATAGCAAAGTCTACCAAGGTCCAGCAAAGTCTACCAAGGTATAGCAAAGTCTAACAAGGTATAGCAAAGTCTAACAAGGTATAGCAAAGTCTACCAAGGTCCAGCAAAGTCTACCAAGGTATAGCAAAATCTACCAAGGTATAACAAACTCTAGCAAGGTCCAGCAAAGTCTACCAAGGTCCAGCAAAGTCTACCAAGGTATAGCAAAGTCTACCAAGGTATAGCAACGTCTACCAAGGTATAGCAAAGTCTACCAAGGTATAACAAAGTCTACCAAGGTATAGCAAAGTCTACCAATGTATAGCAAAGTCTACCAAGGTATAGCAAAGTCTACCAAGGTATAGCAAAGTCTACCAAGGTCCAGCAAAGTCTACCAAGGTCCAGCAAAGTCTACCAAGGTCCAGCAAAGTCTACCAAGGTATAGCAAAGTCTACCAAGGTCCAGCAAAGTCTACCAAGGTATAGCAAAATCTACCAAGGTATAGCAAAGTCTACAAAGGTATAGCAAAGTCTACCAAGGTCCAGCACAGTCTACCAAGGTCCAGCAAAGTTTACCAAGATCCAGCAAAGTCTAACAAGGTATAGCAAAGTCTACCAAGGTATAGCAAAGTCTACCAAGGTCCAGCAAAGTCTTCCAAGGTATAGCAAAATCTACAAAGGTATAGCAAAGTCTAGCAAGGTCCAGCAAAGTCTACCAAGGTCCAGCAAAGTCTACCAAGGTATAGCAAATTCTACCAAGGTATAGCAAAGTCTACCAAGGTATAGCAAAGTCTACCAAGGTATAGCAACGTCTACCAAGGTATTGCAAAGTCTACCAAGGTATAACAAAGTCTACCAAGGTATAGCAAAGTGTACCAATGTTTAGCAAAGTCTACCAAGGTATAGCAAAGTCTACCAAGGTATAGCAAAGTCTACCAAGGTCCAGCAAAGTCTACCTAGGTCCAGCAAAGTCTACCAAGGTCCAGCAAAGTCTACCAAGGTATAGCAAAGTCTACCAAGGTATAGCAAAGTCTACCAAGGTCCAGCAAAGTTTACCAAGGTATAGCAAAATCTACCAAGGTATAGAAAAGTCTAGCAAGGTCCAGCAAAGTCTACCAAGGTCCAGCAAAGTCTACCAAGGTATAGCAAATTCTACCAAGGTATAGCAAAGTCTACCAAGGTATAGCAAAGTCTACAAAGGTATAGCAAAGTCTACCAAGGTCCAGCAAAGTCTACCAAGGTCCAGCAAAGTCTACCAAGATCCAGCAAAGTCTAACAAGGTATAGCAAAGTCTACCAAGGTATAGCAAAGTCTACCAAGGTCCAGCAAAGTCTACCAAGGTATAGCAAAATCTACCAAGGTATAGCAAAGTCTAGCAAGGTCCAGCAAAGTCTACCAAGGTCCAGCAAAGTCTACCAAGGTATAGCAAATTCTACCAAGGTATAGCAAAGTCTACTAAGGTATAGCAAAGTCTACCAAGGTATAGCAACGTCTACCAAGGTATAGCAAAGTCTACCAAGGTATAACAAAGTCTACCAAGGTATAGCAAAGTCTACCAATGTATAGCAAAGTCTACCAAGGTATAGCAAAGTCTACCAAGGTATAGCAAAGTCTACCAAGGTCCAGCAAAGTCTACCTAGGTCCAGCAAAGTCTACCAAGGTCCAGCAAAGTCTACCAAGGTATAGCAAAGTCTACCAAGGTCCAGCAAAGTCTACCAAGGTATAGCAAAATCTACCAAGGTATAGCAAAGTCTAGCAAGGTCCTGCAAAGTCTACCAAGTTCCAGCAAAGTTTACCAAGGTATAGCAAATTCTACCAAGGTATAGCAAAGTCTTCCAAGGTCTAGCAAAGTCTACCAAGGTATAGCAAAGTCTACCAAGGTATAGCAAAGTCTACCAAGATCCAGTAAAGTCTACCAAGGTATAGCAAAGTCTACCAAGGTATAGCAAAGTCTACCAAGGTCCAGCAAAGTCTACCAAGGTCCAGCAAAGTCTACCAAGGTCCAACAAAGTCTCCTAAGGTATAGCAAAGTCTACCAAGGTCCAGCAAAGTCTACCAAGGTAAAACAAAGTTTACCAAGGTCCAGCAAAGTCTACCAAGGTATAGCAAAGTCTACCAAGGTATAGCAAAGTCTACCAAGGTATAGAAAAGTCTACCAAGGTATAGCAAAATCTACCAAGGTATAGCAAAGTCTACCAAGGTCCAGCAAAGTCTACCAAGGTATAGCAAAGTCTACCAAGGTATAGCAAAGTCTACCAAGGTCCAGCAAAGTCTACCAAGGTCCAGCAAAGTCTACCAAGGTCCAGCAAAGTCTACCAAGGTATAACAAAGTCTACCAAGGTCCAGCAAAGTCTACCAAGGTACAGCAAAGTCTACCAAGGTATAGCAAAGTCTACCAAGGTCCAGCAAAGATTACCAAGGTCCAGCAAAGTCTACTAAGGTCCAGCAAAGTCTACCAACGTATAGCGAAGTCTACCAAGGTATAGCAAAGTCTTCCAAGGTCCAGCAAAGTCTACCAAGGTATAGCAAAGTCTACCAAGGTCCAGCAAAGTCTACCAAGGTATAGCAAAGTCTACCAAGGTATAGCAAAGTCTACCAAGGTCCAGCAAAGAGCACCAAGGTATAGCAAAATCTACCAAGGTATAGCAAAGTCTAGCAAGGTCCTGCAAAGTCTACCAAGTTCCAGCAAAGTTTACCAAGGTATAGCAAATTCTACCAAGGTATAGCAAAGTCTTCCAAGGTCTAGCAAAGTCTACCAAGGTATAGAAAAGTCTACCAAGGTATAGCAAAATCTACCAAGGTCCAGCAAAGTCTACCAAGGTATAGCAAAGTCTACCAAGGTATAGCAAAGTCTACCAAGGTCCAGCAAAGTCTACCAAGGTCCAGCAAAGTCTCCTAAGGTATAGCAAAGTCTACCAAGGTCCAGCAAAGTCTACCAAGGTAAAACAAAGTCTACCAAGGTCCAGCAAAGTCTACCAAGGTATAGCAAAGTCTACCAAGGTATAGCAAAGTCTACCAAGGTATAGCAAAGTCTACCAAGGTATAGCAAAATCTACGAAGGTATAGCAAAGTCTAGCAAGGTCCAGCAAAGTCTACCAAGGTCCAGCAAAGTCTACCAAGGTATATCAAATTCTACCAAGGTATAGCAAAGTTTACCAAGGTCTAGCAAAGTCTACCAAGGTCCAGCAAAGTCTACCAAGGTATAGCAAAGTCTTCCAAAGTCCAGCAAAGTCTACCAAGGTATAGCAAAGTCTACCAAGGTATAGCAAAGTCTACCAAGGTCCAGCAAAGTCTACCAAGGTCCAGCAAAGTCTACCAAGGTCCAGCAAAGTCTACCAAGGTCCAGCAAAGTCTACCAAGGTATAACAAAGTCTACCAAGGTCCAGCAAAGTCTACCAATGTATAGCAAAGTCTACCAAGGTCCAGCAAAGACTACCAATGTCCAGCAAAGTCTACCAAGGTCCAGCAAAGTCTACCAACGTATAGCGAAGTCTACCAAGGTATAGCAAAGTCTTCCAAGGTCCAGCAAAGTCTACCAAGGTATAGCAAAGTCTACCAAGGTCTAGCGAAGTCTACCAAGGTATAGCAAAGTCTACCAAGGTATAGCAAAGTCTACCAAGGTATAGCAAAGTCTACCAAGGTATAGCAACGTCTACCAAGGTATAGCAAAGTCTACCAAGGTATAACAAAGTCTACCAAGGTATAGCAAAGTCTACCAATGTATAGCAAAGTCTACCAAGGTATAGCAAAGTCTACCAAGGTATAGCAAAGTCTACCAAGGTCCAGCAAAATCTACCAAGGTCCAGCAAAGTCTACCAAGGTCCAGCAAAGTCTACCAAGGTATAGCAAAGTCTACCAAGGTCCAGCAAAGTCTACCAAGGTATAGCAAAATCTACCAAGGTATAGAAAAGTCTAGCAAGGTCCTGCAAAGTCTACCAAGGTCAAGCAAAGTCTACCAAGGTATAGCAAATTCTACCAAGGTATAGCAAAGTCTTCCAAGGTCTAGCGAAGTCTACCAAGGTATAGCAAAGTCTACCAAGGTCTAGCAAAGTCTACCAAGGTATAGCAAAGTCTACCAAGGTATATCAAAGTCTACCAAGATCCAGCAAAGTCTACCAAAGCATAGCAAAGTCTACCAAGGTATAGCAAAGTCTACCAAGGTATTGCAAAGTCTACCAAGGTATAGCTAAGTCTACCAAGGTCCAGCAAAGTCTAGCAAGGTATAGCAAAGTCTACCAAGGTATAGCAAAGTCTACCAAGGTCCAGCAAAGTCTACCAAGGTCCAGCAAAGTCTTCCAAGGTATAGCAAAGTCTACCAAGGTATAGCAAAGTCTACCAAGGTCCAGCAAGGTCTACCAAGGTATTGCAAAATCTACCAAGGTATAGCAAAGTCCACCAAGGAATAGCAAAGTCTACCAAGGTCCAGCAAAGTCTACCAAAGTATAGCAAAAACTACCAAGGTATAGCAAAGTCTACCAAGGTATAGCAAAGTCTACCAAAGTCCAGCAAAGTCTACCAAGGTCCAGCAAAGTCTACCAAAGTATAGCAAAGTCTACCAAGGTCCAGCAAAGTCTCCGAAGGTATAGCAAAGTCTACCAAGGTATAGCAAAGTCTACCAAGGTATTGCAAAGTCTACCAAGATCCAGCAAAGTCTACCAAGGTCCAGTAAAGTCTCCGAAGGTATAGCAAAGTCTACCAAGGTCCAGCAAAGTCTACCAAGGTATAACAAAGTCTACCAAGGTCCAGCAAAGTCTACCAAGGTATAGCAAAGTCTACCAAGGTATAGCAAAGTCTACCAAGATCCAGCAAAGTTTACCAAGGTCCAGCAAAGTCTACCAAGGTATAGCGAAGTCTACCAAGGTATAGCAAAGTCTACCAAGGTCCAGCAAAGTCTACCAAGGTATAGCAAAGTCTACCAAGGTATATCAAAGTCTACCAAGGTCCAGCAAAGTCTACCAAAGTATAGCAAAGTCTACCAAGGTCCAGCAAAGTCTACCAAGGTATTGCAAAGTCTACCAAGGTCCAGCAAAGTCTACCAAGGTCCAGAAAAGTCTAGCAAGGTATTGCAAAGTCTACCAAAGTATAGCAAAGTCTACCAAGGTCCAGCAAAGTCTACCAAGGTATAGCAAAGTCTAACAAGGTATAGCAAAGTCTAACAAGGTATAGCAAAGTCTACCAAGGTCCAGCAAAGTCTACCAAGGTATAGCAAAATCTACCAAGGTATAACAAAGTCTAGCAAGGTCCAGCAAAGTCTACCAAGGTCCAGCAAAGTCTACCAAGGTATAGCAAAGTCTACCAAGGTATAGCAAAGTCTACCAAGGTATAGCAACGTCTACCAAGGTATAGCAAAGTCTACCAAGGTATAACAAAGTCTACCAAGGTATAGCAAAGTCTACCAATGTATAGCAAAGTCTACCAAGGTATAGCAAAGTCTACCAAGGTATAGCAAAGTCTACCAAGGTCCAGCAAAGTCTACCAAGGTCCAGCAAAGTCTACCAAGGTCCAGCAAAGTCTACCAAGGTATAGCAAAGTCTACCAAGGTATAGCAAAATCTACCAAGGTATAGCAAAGTCTACAAAGGTATAGCAAAGTCTACCAAGGTCCAGCAAAGTCTACCAATGTCCAGCAAAGTCTACCAAGATCCAGCAAAGTCTAACAAGGTATAGCAAAGTCTACCAAGGTATAGCAAAGTCTACCAAGGTCCAGCAAAGTCTTCCAAGGTATAGCAAAATCTACAAAGGTATAGCAAAGTCTAGCAAGGTCCAGCAAAGTCTACCAAGGTCCAGCAAAGTCTACCAAGGTATAGCAAATTCTACCAAGGTATAGCAAAGTCTACCAAGGTATAGCAAAGTCTACCAAGGTATAGCAACGTCTACCAAGGTATTGCAAAGTCTACCAAGGTATAACAAAGTCTACCAAGGTATAGCAAAGTGTACCAATGTTTAGCAAAGTCTACCAAGGTATAGCAAAGTCTACCAAGGTATAGCAAAGTCTACCAAGGTCCAGCAAAGTCTACCTAGGTCCAGCAAAGTCTACCAAGGTCCAGCAAAGTCTACCAAGGTATAGCAAAGTCTACCAAGGTCCAGCAAAGTCTACCAAGGTATAGCAAAATCTACCAAGGTATAGCAAAGTCTAGCAAGGTCCAGCAAAGTCTACCAAGGTCCAGCAAAGTCTACCAAGGTATAGCAAATTCTACCAAGGTATAGCAAAGTCTACCAAGGTATAGCAAAGTCTACAAAGGTATAGCAAAGTCTACCAAGGTCCAGCAAAGTCTACCAAGGTCCAGCAAAGTCTACCAAGATCCAGCAAAGTCTAACAAGGTATAGCAAAGTCTACCAAGGTATAGCAAAGTCTACCAAGGTCCAGCAAAGTCTACCAAGGTATAGCAAAATCTACCAAGGTATAGCAAAGTCTAGCAAGGTCCAGCAAAGTCTACCAAGGTCCAGCAAAGTCTACCAAGGTATAGCAAATTCTACCAAGGTATAGCAAAGTCTACCAAGGTATAGCAAAGTCTACCAAGGTATAGCAACGTCTACCAAGGTATAGCAAAGTCTACCAATGTATAGCAAAGTCTACCAAGGTATAGCAAAGTCTACCAATGTATAGCAAAGTCTACCAAGGTATAGCAAAGTCTACCAAGGTATAGCTAAGTCTACCAAGGTCCAGCAAAGTCTAGCAAGGTATAGCAAAGTCTACCAAGGTATAGCAAAGTCTACCAAGGTCCAGCAAAGTCTACCAAGGTCCAGCAAAGTCTTCCAAGGTATAGCAAAGTCTACCAAGGTATAGCAAAGTCTACCAAGGTCCAGCAAGGTCTACCAAGGTATTGCAAAGTCTACCAAGGTATAGCAAAGTCCACCAAGGAATAGCAAAGTCTACCAAGGTCCAGCAAAGTCTACCAAAGTATAGCAAAAACTACCAAGGTATAGCAAAGTCTTCCAAGGTATAGCAAAGTCTACCAAGGTATAGCAAAGTCTACCAAGGTCCAGCAAGGTCTACCAAGGTATTGCAAAGTCTACCAAGGTATAGCAAAGTCCACCAAGGAATAGCAAAGTCTACCAAGGTCCAGCAAAGTCTACCAAAGTATAGCAAAAACTACCAAGGTATAGCAAAGTCTACCAAGGTATAGCAAAGTCTACCAAAGTCCAGCAAAGTCTACCAAGGTCCAGCAAAGTCTACCAAAGTATAGCAAAGTCTACCAAGGTCCAGCAAAGTCTCCGAAGGTATAGCAAAGTCTACCAAGGTATAGCAAAGTCTACCAAGGTATTGCAAAGTCTACCAAGATCCAGCAAAGTCTACCAAGGTCCAGTAAAGTCTCCGAAGGTATAGCAAAGTCTACCAAGGTCCAGCAAAGTCTACCAAGGTATAACAAAGTCTACCAAGGTCCAGCAAAGTCTACCAAGGTATAGCAAAGTCTACCAAGGTATAGCAAAGTCTACCAAGGTATAGCAAAGTCTACCAAGGTCCAGCAAAGTTTACCAAGGTCCAGCAAAGTCTACCAAGGTATAGCGAAGTCTACCAAGGTATAGCAAAGTCTACCAAGGTCCAGCAAAGTCTACCAAGGTATAGCAAAGTCTACCAAGGTATATCAAAGTCTACCAAGGTCCAGCAAAGTCTACCAAAGTATAGCAAAGTCTACCAAGGTCCAGCAAAGTCTACCAAGGTATTGCAAAGTCTACCAAGGTCCAGCAAAGTCTACCAAGGTCCAGAAAAGTCTAGCAAGGTATTGCAAAGTCTACCAAAGTATAGCAAAGTCTACCAAGGTCCAGCAAAGTCTACCAAGGTATAGCAAAGTCTAACAAGGTATAGCAAAGTCTAACAAGGTATAGCAAAGTCTACCAAGGTCCAGCAAAGTCTACCAAGGTATAGCAAAATCTACCAAGGTATAACAAAGTCTAGCAAGGTCCAGCAAAGTCTACCAAGGTCCAGCAAAGTCTACCAAGGTATAGCAAAGTCTACCAAGGTATAGCAAAGTCTACCAAGGTATAGCAACGTCTACCAAGGTATAGCAAAGTCTACCAAGGTATAACAAAGTCTACCAAGGTATAGCAAAGTCTACCAATGTATAGCAAAGTCTACCAAGGTATAGCAAAGTCTACCAAGGTATAGCAAAGTCTACCAAGGTCCAGCAAAGTCTACCAAGGTCCAGCAAAGTCTACCAAGGTCCAGCAAAGTCTACCAAGGTATAGCAAAGTCTACCAAGGTCCAGCAAAGTCTACCAAGGTATAGCAAAATCTACCAAGGTATAGCAAAGTCTACAAAGGTATAGCAAAGTCTACCAAGGTCCAGCAAAGTCTACCAATGTCCAGCAAAGTCTACCAAGATCCAGCAAAGTCTAACAAGGTATAGCAAAGTCTACCAAGGTATAGCAAAGTCTACCAAGGTCCAGCAAAGTCTTCCAAGGTATAGCAAAATCTACAAAGGTATAGCAAAGTCTAGCAAGGTCCAGCAAAGTCTACCAAGGTCCAGCAAAGTCTACCAAGGTATAGCAAATTCTACCAAGGTATAGCAAAGTCTACCAAGGTATAGCAAAGTCTACCAAGGTATAGCAACGTCTACCAAGGTATTGCAAAGTCTACCAAGTTATAACAAAGTCTACCAAGGTATAGCAAAGTGTACCAATGTTTAGCAAAGTCTACCAAGGTATAGCAAAGTCTACCAAGGTCCAGCAAAGTCTACCTAGGTCCAGCAAAGTCTACCAAGGTCCAGCAAAGTCTACCAAGGTATAGCAAAGTCTACCAAGGTCCAGCAAAGTCTACCAAGGTATAGCAAAATCTACCAAGGTATAGCAAAGTCTAGCAAGGTCCAGCAAAGTCTACCAAGGTCCAGCAAAGTCTACCAAGGTATAGCAAATTCTACCAAGGTATAGCAAAGTCTACCAAGGTATAGCAAAGTCTACAAAGGTATAGCAAAGTCTACCAAGGTCCAGCAAAGTCTACCAAGGTCCAGCAAAGTCTACCAAGATCCAGCAAAGTCTAACAAGGTATAGCAAAGTCTACCAAGGTATAGCAAAGTCTACCAAGGTCCAGCAAAGTCTACCAAGGTATAGCAAAATCTACCAAGGTATAGCAAAGTCTAGCAAGGTCCAGCAAAGTCTACCAAGGTCCAGCAAAGTCTACCAAGGTATAGCAAATTCTACCAAGGTATAGCAAAGTCTACCAAGGTATAGCAAAGTCTACCAAGGTATAGCAACGTCTACCAAGGTATAGCAAAGTCTACCAATGTATAGCAAAGTCTACCAAGGTATAGCAAAGTCTACCAATGTATAGCAAAGTCTACCAAGGTATAGCAAAGTCTACCAAGGTATAGCAAAGTCTACCAAGGTCCAGCAAAGTCTACCAAGGTATAGCAAATTCTACCAAGGTATAGCAAGGTCTTCCAAGGTTTAGCAAAGTCTACCAAGGTATAGCAAGGTCTACCAAGGTCCAGCAAAGTCTACCAAGGTATAGCAAAGTCTACCAAGGTATAGCAAAGTCTACCAACGTCCAGCAAAGTCTACCAAGGTCCAGCAAAGTCTACCAAGGTCCAACAAAGTCTCCTAAGGTATAGCAAAGTCTACCAAGGTCCAGCAAAGTCTACCAAGGTAAAACAAAGTCTACCAAGGTCCAGCAAAGTCTACCAAGGTATAGCAACGTCTACCAAGGTATAGCAAAGTCTACCAAGGTATAACAAAGTCTACCAAGGTATAGCAAAGTCTACCAATGTATAGCAAAGTCTACCAAGGTATAGCAAAGTCTACCAAGGTATAGCAAAGTCTACCAAGGTCCAGCAAAGTCTACCAAGGTCCAGCAAAGTCTACCAAGGTCCAGCAAAGTCTACCAAGGTATAGCAAAGTCTACCAAGGTCCAGCAAAGTCTACCAAGGTATAGCAAAATCTACCAAGGTATAGCAAAGTCTAGCAAGGTCCTGCAAAGTCTACCAAGTTCCAGCAAAGTTTACCAAGGTATAGCAAATTCTACCAAGGTATAGCAAAGTCTTCCAAGGTCTAGCAAAGTCTACCAAGGTATAGCAAAGTCTACCAAGGTATAGCAAAGTCTACCAAGGTCCAGCAAAGTCTACCAAGGTATAGCAAAGTCTACCAAGGTATAGCAAAGTCTACCAAGGTCCAGCAAAGTCTACCAAGGTCCAGCAAAGTCTACCAAGGTCCAACAAAGTCTCCTAAGGTATAGCAAAGTCTACCAAGGTCCAGCAAAGTCTACCAAGGTAAAACAAAGTCTACCAAGGTCCAGCAAAGTCTACCAAGGTATAGCAAAGTCTACCAAGGTATAGCAAAGTCTACCAAGGTCCAGCAAAGTCTACCAAGGTCCAACAAAGTCTACCAAGGTATAACAAAGTATTCCAAGGTCCAGCAAAGTCTACCAAGGTACAGCAAAGTCTACCAAGGTATAGCAAAGTCTACCAAGGTATAGCAAAGTCTACCAAGGTATAGAAAAGTCTACCAAGGTATAACAAAGTCTACCAAGGTATAGCAAAGTCTACCAATGTATAGCAAAGTCTACCAAGGTATAGCAAAGTCTACCAAGGTCCAGCAAAGTCTACCAAGGTCCAGCAAAGTCTACCAAGGTCCAGCAAAGTCTACCAAGGTATAGCAAAGTCTACCAAGGTCCAGCAAAGTCTACCAAGGTATAGCAAAATCTACCAAGGTATAGCAAAGTCTAGCAAGGTCCTGCAAAGTCTACCAAGTTCCAGCAAAGTTTACCAAGGTATAGCAAAGTCTACCAAGGTCCAGCAAAGTCTACCAAGGTATAGCAAAGTCTACCAAGGTATAGCAAAGTCTACCAAGGTCCAGCAAAGTCTACCAAGGTCCAGCAAAGTCTACCAAGGTCCAGCAAAGTCTACCAAGGTATAACAAAGTCTACCAAGGTCCAGCAAAGTCTACCAAGGTCCAGCAAAGTCTACCAAGGTATAGCAAAGTCTACCAAGGTCCAGCAAAGACTACCAAGGTCCAGCAAAGTCTACCAAGGTCCAGCAAAGTCTACCAACGTATAGCGAAGTCTACCAAGGTATAGCAAAGTCTTCCAAGGTATAGCAAAGTCTACCAAGGTATAGCAAAGTCTACCAAGGTATAGCAAAGTCTACCAAGGTCCAGCAAAGTCTACCAAGGTATAGCAAAGTCTACCAAGGTATAGCAAAGTCTACCAAGGTATATCAAAGTCTACCAAGGTATAACAAAGTCTACCAAGGTATAGCAAAGTCTACCAATGTATAGCAAAGTCTACCAAGGTATAGCAAAGTCTACCAAGGTATAGCAAAGTCTACCAAGGTCCAGCAAAGTCTACCAAGGTCTAGCAAAGTCTACCAAGTTCCAGCAAAGTCTACCAAGGTATAGCAAAGTCTACCAAGGTCCAGCAAAGTCTACCAAGGTATAGCAAAATCTACCAAGGTATAGCAAAGTCTAGCAAGGTCCTGCAAAGTCTACCAAGGTCCAGCAAAGTCTACCAAGGTATAGCAAATTCTACCAAGGTATAGAAAGGTCTTCCAAGGTTTAGCAAAGTCTACCAAGGTATAGCAAAGTCTACCAAGGTCCAGCAAAGTCTACCAAGGTATAGCAATGTCTACCAAGGTATAGCAAAGTCTACCAAGGTCCAGCAAAGTCTACCAAGGTCCAGCAAAGTCTACCAAGGTCCAGCAAAGTCTACCAAGGTCCAACAAAGTCTCCTAAGGTATAGCAAAGTCTACCAAGGTCCAGCAAAGTCTACCAAGGTAAAACAAAGTCTACCAAGGTCCAGCAAAGTCTACCAAGGTATAGCAAAGTCTACCAAGGTATAGCAAAGTCTACCAAGGTCCAGCAAAGTCTACCAAGGTATAGCAAAATCTACCAAGGTATAGCAAAGTCTAGCAAGGTCCAGCAAAGTCTACCAAGGTCCAGCAAAGTCTACCAAGGTATAGCAAATTCTACCAAGGTATAGCAAAGTCTACCAAGGTATAGCAAAGTCTACAAAGGTATAGCAAAGTCTACCAAGGTCCAGCAAAGTCTACCAAGGTCCAGCAAAGTCTACCAAGATCCAGCAAAGTCTAACAAGGTATA
Source organism: Trichomycterus rosablanca (assembly GCF_030014385.1). Lineage (NCBI taxonomy): Eukaryota > Metazoa > Chordata > Actinopteri > Siluriformes > Trichomycteridae > Trichomycterus > Trichomycterus rosablanca. The sequence continues at coordinate 39,251,500 of NC_085993.1, forward strand.
GCAAAGTCTACCAAGGTATAGCAAAGTCTACCAAGGTCCAGCAAAGTCTACCAAGGTATAGCAAAATCTACCAAGGTATAGCAAAGTCTAGCAAGGTCCAGCAAAGTCTACCAAGGTCCAGCAAAGTCTACCAAGGTATAGCAAATTCTACCAAGGTAAAGCAAAGTCTACCAAGGTATAGCAAAGTCTACCAAGGTATAGCAACGTCTACCAAGGTATAGCAAAGTCTACCAATGTATAGCAAAGTCTACCAAGGTATAGCAAAGTCTACCAATGTATAGCAAAGTCTACCAAGGTATAGCAAAGTCTACCAAGGTATAGCAAAGTCTACCAAGGTCCAGCAAAGTCTACCAAGGTATAGCAAATTCTACCAAGGTATAGCAAGGTCTTCCAAGGTTTAGCAAAGTCTACCAAGGTATAGCAAGGTCTACCAAGGTCCAGCAAAGTCTACCAAGGTATAGCAAAGTCTACCAAGGTATAGCAAAGTCTACCAAGGTCCAGCAAAGTCTACCAAGGTCCAGCAAAGTCTACCAAGGTCCAACAAAGTCTCCTAAGGTATAGCAAAGTCTACCAAAGTCCAGCAAAGTCTACCAAGGTAAAACAAAGTCTACCAAGGTCCAGCAAAGTCTACCAAGGTATAGCAACGTCTACCAAGGTATAGCAAAGTCTACCAAGGTATAACAAAGTCTACCAAGGTATAGCAAAGTCTACCAATGTATAGCAAAGTCTACCAAGGTATAGCAAAGTCTACCAAGGTATAGCAAAGTCTACCAAGGTCCAGCAAAGTCTACCAAGGTTCAGCAAAGTCTACCAAGGTCCAGCAAAGTCTACCAAGGTATAGCAAAGTCTACCAAGGTCCAGCAAAGTCTACCAAGGTATAGCAAAATCTACCAAGGTATAGCAAAGTCTAGCAAGGTATAGCAAAGTCTACCAAGTTCCAGCAAAGTTTACCAAGGTATAGCAAATTCTACCAAGGTATAGCAAAGTCTTCCAAGGTCTAGCAAAGTCTACCAAGGTATAGCAAAGTCTACCAAGGTATAGCAAAGTCTACCAAGGTCCAGCAAAGTCTACCAAGGTATAGCAAAGTCTACCAAGGTATAGCAAAGTCTACCAAGGTCCAGCAAAGTCTACCAAGGTCCAGCAAAGTCTACCAAGGTCCAACAAAGTCTCCTAAGGTATAGCAAAGTCTACCAAGGTCCAGCAAAGTCTACCAAGGTAAAACAAAGTCTACCAAGGTCCAGCAAAGTCTACCAAGGTATAGCAAAGTCTACCAAGGTATAGCAAAGTCTACCAAGGTCCAGCAAAGTCTACCAAGGTCCAGCAAAGTCTACCAAGGTATAACAAAGTATTCCAAGGTCCAGCAAAGTCTACCAAGGTACAGCAAAGTCTACCAAGGTATAGCAAAGTCTACCAAGGTATAGCAAAGTCTACCAAGGTATAGAAAAGTCTACCAAGGTATAACAAAGTCTACCAAGGTATAGCAAAGTCTACCAATGTATAGCAAAGTCTACCAAGGTATAGCAAAGTCTACCAAGGTCCAGCAAAGTCTACCAAGGTCCAGCAAAGTCTACCAAGGTCCAGCAAAGTCTACCAAGGTATAGCAAAGTCTACCAAGGTCCAGCAAAGTCTACCAAGGTATAGCAAAATCTACCAAGGTATAGCAAAGTCTAGTAAGGTCCTGCAAAGTCTACCAAGTTCCAGCAAAGTTTACCAAGGTATAGCAAAGTCTACCAAGGTCCAGCAAAGTCTACCAAGGTATAGCAAAGTCTACCAAGGTATAGCAAAGTCTACCAAGGTCCAGCAAAGTCTACCAAGGTCCAGCAAAGTCTACCAAGGTCCAGCAAAGTCTACCAAGGTATAACAAAGTCTACCAAGGTCCAGCAAAGTCTACCAAGGTCCAGCAAAGTCTACCAAGGTATAGCAAAGTCTACCAAGGTCCAGCAAAGACTACCAAGGTCCAGCAAAGTCTACCAAGGTCCAGCAAAGTCTACCAACGTATAGCGAAGTCTACCAAGGTATAGCAAAGTCTTCCAAGGTCCAGCAAAGTCTACCAAGGTATAGCAAAGTCTACCAAGGTATAGCAAAGTCTACCAAGGTCCAGCAAAGTCTACCAAGGTATAGCAAAGTCTACCAAGGTATAGCAAAGTCTACCAAGGTATATCAAAGTCTACCAAGGTATAACAAAGTCTACCAAGGTATAGCAAAGTCTACCAATGTATAGCAAAGTCTACCAAGGTATAGCAAAGTCTACCAAGGTATAGCAAAGTCTACCAAGGTCCAGCAAAGTCTACCAAGGTCTAGCAAAGTCTACCAAGTTCCAGCAAAGTCTACCAAGGTATAGCAAAGTCTACCAAGGTCCAGCAAAGTCTACCAAGGTATAGCAAAATCTACCAAGGTATAGCAAAGTCTAGCAAGGTCCTGCAAAGTCTACCAAGGTCCAGCAAAGTCTACCAAGGTATAGCAAATTCTACCAAGGTATAGCAAGGTCTTCCAAGGTTTAGCAAAGTCTACCAAGGTATAGCAAAGTCTACCAAGGTCCAGCAAAGTCTACCAAGGTATAGCAATGTCTACCAAGGTATAGCAAAGTCTACCAAGGTCCACTAAAGTCTACCAAGGTCCAGCAAAGTCTACCAAGGTCCAACAAAGTCTCCTAAGGTATAGCAAAGTCTACCAAGGTCCAGCAAAGTCTACCAAGGTAAAACAAAGTCTACCAAGGTCCAGCAAAGTCTACCAAGGTATAGCAACGTCTACCAAGGTATAGCAAAGTCTACCAAGGTATAACAAAGTCTACCAAGGTATAGCAAAGTCTACCAATGTATAGCAAAGTCTACCAAGGTATAGCAAAGTCTACCAAGGTATAGCAAAGTCTACCAAGGTCCAGCAAAGTCTACCAAGGTCCAGCAAAGTCTACCAAGGTCCAGCAAAGTCTACCAAGGTATAGCAAAGTCTACCAAGGTCCAGCAAAGTCTACCAAGGTATAGCAAAATCTACCAAGGTATAGCAAAGTCTAGCAAGGTCCTGCAAAGTCTACCAAGTTCCAGCAAAGTTTACCAAGGTATAGCAAATTCTACCAAGGTATAGCAAAGTCTTCCAAGGTCTAGCAAAGTCTACCAAGGTATAGCAAAGTCTACCAAGGTATAGCAAAGTCTACCAAGGTCCAGCAAAGTCTACCAAGGTATAGCAAAGTCTACCAAGGTATAGCAAAGTCTACCAAGGTCCAGCAAAGTCTACCAAGGTCCAGCAAAGTCTACCAAGGTCCAACAAAGTCTCCTAAGGTATAGCAAAGTCTACCAAGGTCCAGCAAAGTCTACCAAGGTAAAACAAAGTCTACCAAGGTCCAGCAAAGTCTACCAAGGTATAGCAAAGTCTACCAAGGTATAGCAAAGTCTACCAAGGTCCAGCAAAGTCTACCAAGGTCCAGCAAAGTCTACCAAGGTATAACAAAGTATTCCAAGGTCCAGCAAAGTCTACCAAGGTACAGCAAAGTCTACCAAGGTATAGCAAAGTCTACCAAGGTATAGCAAAGTCTACCAAGGTATAGCAAAGTCTACCAAGGTATAACAAAGTCTACCAAGGTATAGCAAAGTCTACCAATGTATAGCAAAGTCTACCAAGGTATAGCAAAGTCTACCAAGGTCCAGCAAAGTCTACCAAGGTCCAGCAAAGTCTACCAAGGTCCAGCAAAGTCTACCAAGGTATAGCAAAGTCTACCAAGGTCCAGCAAAGTCTACCAAGGTATAGCAAAATCTACCAAGGTATAGCAAAGTCTAGCAAGGTCCTGCAAAGTCTACCAAGTTCCAGCAAAGTTTACCAAGGTATAGCAAAGTCTACCAAGGTCCAGCAAAGTCTACCAAGGTATAGCAAAGTCTAGCAAGGTCCAGCAAAGTCTACCAAGGTATAGCAAAGTCTACCAAGGTATAGCAACGTCTACCAAGGTATAGCAAAGTCTACCAAGGTATAACAAAGTCTACCAAGGTCCAGCAAAGTCTAGCAAGGTCCAGCAAAGTCTAGCAAGGTATAGCAAAGTCTACCAAGGTATAGCAAAGTCTACCAAGGTCCAGCAAAGTCTACCAAGGTCCAGCAAAGTCTACCAAGGTATAGCAAAGTCTCCCAAGGTATGGCAAAGTCTACCAAGGTATAGCAAAGTCTACCAACGTCCAGCAAAGTCTACCAAGGTATAGCAAAGTCTACCAACGTCCAGCAAAGTCTACCAAGGTCCAGCAAAGTCTACCAAGGTCCAGCAAAGTCTACCAAGGTATAGCAAAGTCTACCAAGGTATAGCAAAGTCTACCAAGGTCCAGCAAAGTCTACCAAGGTCCAGCAAAGTCTACCAAGGTATAGCAAAGTCTACCAAGGTATAGCAAAGTCTACTAAGGTCCAGCAAGGTCTACCAAGGTATTGCAAAATCTACCAAGGTATAGCAAAGTCCACCAAAGAATAGCAAAGTCTACCAAGGTCCAGCAAAGTCTACCAAGGTATAGCAAAGTCTACCAAGGTCCAGCAAAGTCTACCAAGGTCCAGCAAAGTCTATTAAAGTATAGCAAAGTCTACCAAGGTCCAGCGAAGTCTCCGAAGGTATAGCAAAGACTACCAAGGTATAGCAAAGTCTACCAAGCTATTGCAAAGTCTACCAAGATCCAGCAAAGTCTACCAAGGTCCAGCAAAGTCTACCAAGGTCCAGCAAAGTCTACCAAGGTCCAGCAAAGTCTCTGAATGTATAGCAAAGTCTACCAAGGTCCAGCAAAGTCTACCAAGGTATAACAAAGTCTACCAAGGTCCAGCAAAGTCTACCAAGGTATAGCAAAGTCTACCAAGGTATAGCAAAGTCTACCAAGGTATAGCAAAGTCTACCAAGGTCCAGCAAAGTCTACCAAGGTCCAGCAAAGTCTACAAACGTATAGTGAAGTCTACCAAGGTATAGCAAACTCTACCAAGGTCCAGCAAAGTCTACCAAGGTCCAGCAAAGTCTACCAGAGTCCAGAAAAATCTACCAAGGTATAGCAAAGTCTACCAAGGTATAGCAAAGTCTACCAAGGTATAGCAAAGTCTACCAAGGTCCAGCAAAGTCTACCAAGGTCCAGCAAAGTCTACCAAGGTCCAGCAAAGTCTACAAACGTATAGCGAAGTCTACCAAGGTATAGCAAAGTCTACCAAGGTATTGCAAAGTCTACCAAGGTCCAGCAAAGTCTACCAAGGTCCAGAAAAGTCTAGCAAGGTATCGCAAAGTCTACCAAGGTATAGAAAAGTCTACCAAGGTCCAGCAAAGTCTACCAAGGTATAGCAAAGTCTACCAAGGTATAGCAAAGTCTACCAAGGTCCAGCAAAGTCTACCAAGGTATAGCAAAGTCTACCAAGGTATAGCAAAGTCTACCAAGGTATAGCAAATTCTACCAAGGTATAGCAAAGTCTACCAAGGTCCAGCAAAGTCTACCAAGGTCCAGCAAAGTCTACCAAGATCCAGCAAAGTCTACCAAGGTATAGCAAAGTCTACCAAGGTATAGCAAAGTCTACCAAGGTCCAGCAAAGTCTACCAAGGTATAGCAAAATCTACCAAGGTATAGCAAAGTCTAGCAAGGTCCAGCAAAGTCTACCAAGGTTCAGCAAAGTCTACCAAGGTATAGCAAAATCTACCAAGGTATAGCAAAGTCTACCAAGGTATAGCAAAGTCTACCAAGGTAAAGCAACGTCTACCAAGGTATAGCAAAGTCTACCAAGGTATAACAAAGTCTACCAAGGTATAGCAAAGTCTACCAAGGTATAGCAAAGTCTACCAAGGTCCAGCAAACTCTACCAAGGTCCAGCAAAGTCTACCAAGGTCCAGCAAAGTCTACCAAGGTATAGCAAAGTCTACCAAGGTCCAGCAACGTCTACCAAGGTATAGCAAAGTCTACCAAGATATAACAAAGTCTACCAAGGTATAGCAAAGTCTACCAATGTATAGCAAAGTCTAACAAGGTATAGCAAAGTCTACCAAGGTATAGCAAAGTCTTCCAAGGTCCAGCAAAGTCTACGAAGGTATAGAAAAGTCTCCCAAGGTATAGCAAAGTCTACCAAGTTATAGCAAAGTCTACCAAGGTCCAGCAAAGTCTACCAAGGTATAGCAAAATCTACCAAGGTATAGCAAAGTCTACCAAGGTATAGCAAAGTCTACCAAGGTCCAGCAAAGTCTACCAAGGTCCAGCAAAGTCTACCAAGGTCCAGCAAAGTCTACCAAGGTATAGCAAAGTCTACCAAGGTATAGCAAAGTCTACCAAGGTATAGCAAAGTCTACCAAGGTATAGCAAAGTCTACCAAGGTATAGCAAATTCTACCAAGGTATAGCAAAGTCTACCAAGGTCCAGCAAAGTCTACCAAGGTCCAGCAAAGTCTACCAAGGTCCAGCAAAGTCTACCAAGGTATAGCAAAGTCTACCAAGGTATAGCAAAGTCTACCAAGGTCCAGCAAAGTCTACCAAGGTATAGCAAAATCTACCAAGGTATAGCAAAGTCTACCAAGGTATTGCAAAGTCTACCAAGATCCAGCAAAGTCTACCAAGGTCCAGCAAAGTCTACCAAGGTCCAGCAAAGTCTACCAAGGTCCAGCAAAGTCTCCGAAGGTATAGCAAAGTCTACCAAGGTCCAGCAAAGTCTACCAAGGTATAACAAAGTCTACCAAGGTCCAGCAAAGTCTACCAAGGTATAGCAAAGTCTACCAAGGTATAGCAAAGTCTACCAAGGTATAGCAAAGTCTACCAAGGTCCAGCAAAGTCTACCAAGGTCCAGCAAAGTCTACCAACGTATAGCGAAGTCTACCAAGGTATAGCAAAGTCTACCAAGGTCCAGCAAAGTCTACCAAAGTATAGCAAAGTCTACCAAGGTATAGCAAAGTCTACCAAGGTATTGCAAAGTCTACCAAGGTCCAGCAAAGTCTACCAAGGTCCAGAAAAGTCTAGCAAGGTATAGCAAAGTCTACCAAGGTATAGCAAAGTCTACCAAGGTCCAGCAAAGTCTACCAAGGTATAGCAAAGTCTACCAAGGTATAGCAAAGTCTACCAAGGTCCAGCAAAGTCTACCAAGGTATAGCAAAGTCTACCAAGGTATAGCAAAGTCTACCAAGGTATAGCAAAGTCTACCAAGGTATAGCAAAGTCTACCAAGGTCCAGCAAAGTCTACCAAGGTCCAGCAAAGTCTACCAAGATCCAGCAAAGTCTACCAAGGTATAGCAAAGTCTACCAAGGTATAGCAAAGTCTACCAAGGTCCAGCAAAGTCTACCAAGGTATAGCAAAATCTACGAAGGTATAGCAAAGTCTAGCAAGGTCCAGCAAAGTCTACCAAGGTCCAGCAAAGTCTACCAAGGTATAGCAAAATCTACCAAGGTATAGCAAAGTCTACCAAGGTATAGCAAAGTCTACCAAGGTATAGCAAAGTCTACCAAGGTATAACAAAGTCTACCAAGGTATAGCAAAGTCTACCAAGGTATAGCAAAGTCTACCAAGGTCCAGCAAAGTCTACCAAGGTCCAGCAAAGTCTACCAAGGTCCAGCAAAGTCTACCAAGGTATAGCAAAGTCTACCAAGGTCCAGCAACGTCTACCAAGGTATAGCAAAGTCTACCAAGGTATAACAAAGTCTACCAAGGTATAGCAAAGTCTACCAATGTATAGCAAAGTCTACCAAGGTATAGCAAAGTCTACCAAGGTATAGCAAAGTCTACCAAGGTCCAGCAAAGTCTACCAAGGTATAACAAAGTCTACCAAGGTCCAGCAAAGTCTACCAAGGTCCAGCAAAGTCTACCAAGGTATAGCAAAGTCTACCAAGGTATAGCAAAGTCTACCAAGGTCCAGCAAAGTCTACCAAGGTCCAGCAAAGTCTACCAAGGTCCAGCAAAGTCTACCAAGGTATAGCAAAGTCTACCAAGGTCCAGCAAAGTCTACCAAGGTATAGCAAAGTCTACCAAGGTATAGCAAAGTCTACCAAGGTATAGCAAAGTCTACCAAGGTATAGCAAAGTCTACCAAGGTCCAGCAAAGTCTACCAAGGTCCAGCAAAGTCTACCAAGGTCCAGCAAAGTCTACCAAGGTATAGTAAAGTCTACCAAGGTCCAGCAAAGTCTACCAAGGTATAGCAAAATCTACCAAGGTATAGCAAATTCTACCAAGGTATAGCAAAGTCTACCAAGGTATAGTAAAGTCTACCAAGGTCCAGCAAAGTCTACCAAGGTATAGCAAAATCTACCAAGGTATAGCAAATTCTACCAAGGTATAGCAAAGTCTTCCAAGGTCTAGCAAAGTCTACCAAGGTCCAGCAAAGTCTACCAAGGTATAGCAAAGTCTACCAATGTATAGCAAAGTCTACCAAGGTATAGTAAAGTCTACCAAGATACAGCAAAGTCTGCCAAGGTCCAGCAAAGTCTACCAAGCTCCAGCAAAGTGTCCTAAGGTATAGCAAAGTCTACCAAGGTCCAGCAAAGTCTACCAAGGTATAGCAAAGTCTACCAAGGTATAGTAAAGTCTACCAAGATACAGCAAAGTCTGCCAAGGTCCAGCAAAGTCTACCAAGCTCCATCAAAGTGTCCGAAGGTATAGCAAAGTCTACCAAGGTCCAGCAAAGTCTACCAAGGTATAACAACGTCTACCAAGGTCCAGCAAAGTCTACCAAGGTATAGCAAAGTCTACCAAGGTATAGCAAAGTCTACCAAGGTATAGCAAAGTCTACCAAGGTCCAGCAAAGTCTACCAAGGTCCAGCAAAGTCTACCAAGGTATAGCGAAGTCTACCAAGGTATAGCAAAGTCTACCAAGGTATAGCAAAGTCTACCAAGGTCCAGCAAAGTCTACCAAGGTATTTCAAAGTCTACCAAGGTCCAGCAAAGTCTACCAAAGTATAGCAAAGTCTACCAAGGTATAGCAAAGTCTACCAAGGTATTGCCAAGTCTACCAAGGTCCAGCAAAGTCTACCAAGGTCCAGAAAAGTCTAGCAAGGTATAGCAAAGTCTACCAAGGTATAGCAAAGTCTACCAAGGTCCAGCAAAGTCTACCAAGGTATAGCAAAGTCTACCAAGGTATAGCAAAGACTACCAAGGTCCAGCAAAGTCTACCAAGGTCCAGCAAAGTCTACCAACGTATAGCGAAGTCTACCAAGGTATAGCAAAGTCTACCAAGGTCCAGCAAAGTCTACCAAGGTATAGCAAAGTCTACCAAGGTATAGCAAAGTCTACCAAGGTCCAGCAAAGACTACCAAGGTATAGCAAAGTCTACCAAAGTATAGCAAAGTCTACCAAGGTATAGCAACGTCTACCAAGGTATAGCAAAGTCTACCAAGGTATAACAAAGTCTACCAAGGTATAGCAAAGTCTACCAATGTATAGCAAAGTCTACCAAGGTATAGCAAAGTCTACCAAGGTATAGCAAAGTCTACCAAGGTCCAGCAAAGTCTACCAAGGTATAGCAAAATCTACCAAGGTATAGCAAAGTCTACCAAGGTCCAGCAAAGTCTACCAAGGTATAGCAAAATCTACCAAGGTATAGCAAAGTCTAGCAAGGTCCTGCAAAGTCTACCAAGGTCCAGCAAAGTCTACCAAGGTATAGCAAATTCTACCAAGGTATAGCAAAGTCTTCCAAGGTCTAGCAAATTCTACCAAGGTCCAGCAAAGTCTACCAAGGTATAGCAAAGTCCACCAAGGTATAGCATAGTCTACCAAGGTCCAGCAAAGTCTACCAATGTTTAGCAAAGTCTACGAAGGTCCAACAAAGTCTCCTAAGGTATAGCAAAGTCTACCAAGGTCCATCAAAGTCTACCAAGGTCCAGCAAAGTCTACCAAGGTATAGGAAAGTCTACCAAGGTATAGCAAAGTCTACCAAGGTATAGCAAAGTCTACCAATGTCCAGCAAAGTCTACCAAGGTCCAGCGAAGTCTACCAACGTATAGCGAAGTCTACCAAGGTATAGCAAAATCTACCAAAGTCCAGCAAAGTCTACCAAGGTATAGCAAAGTCTACCAAGGTATATCAAAGTCTACCAAAGTATAGCAAAGTCTACCAAGGTATTGCAAAATCTACCAAGGTCCAGCAAAGTCTACCAAGGTCCAGCAAAGTCGAGCAAGGTATAGCAAAGTCTACCAAGGTATAGCAAAGTCTACCAAGGTCCAGCAAAGTCTACCAAGGTCCAGCAAAGTCTACCAAGGTATAGCAAAGTCTACCAAGGTAAAGCAAAGTCTACCAAGGTATAGCAAAGTCTACCAACGTCCAGCAAAGTCTACCAAGGTCAAGCAAAGTCTACCAAGGTCCAGCAAAGTCTACCAAGGTCCAGCAAAGTCTACCAAGGTATAGCAAAATCTACCAAGGTATAGCAAAGTCTACCAAGGTCCAGCAAAGTCTACCAAGGTATAGCAAAATCTACCAAGGTATAGCAAAGTCTAGCAAGGTCCTGCAAAGTCTACCAAGGTCCAGCAAAGTCTACCAAGGTATAGCAAATTCTACCAAGGTCCAGCAAAGACTACCAAGGTCCAGCAAAGTCTACCAAGGTCCAGCAAAGTCTACCAACGTATAGCGAAGTCTACCAAGGTATAGCAAAGTCTACCAAGGTCCAGCAAAGTCTACCAAGGTATAGCAAAATCTACCAAGGTATAGCAAAGTCTAGCAAGGTGCTGCAAAGTCTACCAAGGTCCAGCAAAGTCTACCAAGGTATAGCAAAGTCTACCAAGGTCCAGCAAAGTCTACCAAGGTATAGCAAAGTCCACCAAGGTATAGAAAAGTCTACCAAGGTCCAGCAAAGTCTACCAATGTCCAGCAAAGTCTACGAAGGTCCAACAAAGTCTCCTAAGGTATAGCAAAGTCTACCAAGGTCCATCAAAGTCTACCAAGGTCCAGCAAAGTCTACCAAGGTATAGGAAAGTCTACCAAGGTATAGCAAAGTCTACCAAGGTATAGCAAAGTCTACCAATGTCCAGCAAAGTCTACCAAGGTCCAGCAAAGTCTACCAACGTATAGCGAAGTCTACTAAGGTATAGCAAAATCTACCAAGGTCCAGCAAAGTCTACCAAGGTATAGCAAAGTCTACCAAGGTCCAGCAAAGTCTACCAAAGTATAGCAAAGTCTACCAAAGTATAGCAAAGTCTACCAAGGTATAACAAAGTCTACCAAGGTATAGTGTTGCCGGCGCCAGGTCTAGGGGTTTCTGGGCCAGCAGCAAGGGATACACAGACTGAGCAGCACTGTGTATCCTGAGAAATAACTGTATCTGGAAGTCAATAGAGAACACAAAGCAGTAAACAGCTTGTTCGAAGCCAGCGCGAGTTTATTTCTGAACTGCGCATGCTCAGACCTCGAATTTTAGTGTTTTCTCCGTGCGACTCACTGGGATGAAGCGCCATCTAGCGGTTGAGTGGTGTAACACCATGTAAAACAAGTAGGAATGGCTTGAAAAGCTTTTAGAATGGTTCTGATTATTAAAATAATATAAACAAAATAAAAAAATAAGTGGGGGGTGTCTGTTTTAATAAAACTACAGATGGAGGCAGTTTTCTAACCCTCTACAATAGCAAAGTCTACCAAGGTCCAGCAAAGTCTACCAAGGTCCAGCAAAGTCTACCAAGGTCCAGCAAAGTCTAGCAAGGTATAGCAAAGTCTACCAAGGTATAGCAAAGTCTACCAAGGTCCAGCAAAGTCTACCAAGGTATAGCAAAATCTACCAAGGTATAGCAAAGTCTAGCAAGGTCCTGCAAAGTCTACCAAGGTCCAGCAAAGTCTACCAAGGTATAGCAAATTCTACCAAGGTATAGCAAAGTCTACCAAGGTATAGCAAAGTCTACCAAGGTATAGCAAAGTCTACCAAGGTATAGCAAAGTCTACCAAGGTATAGCAAAGTCTACCAAGGTCCAGCAAAGTCTACCAAGGTATAGCAAAGTCTACCAAGGTATTGCAAAGTCTACCAAGATCCAGCAAAGTCTACCAAGGTCCAGCAAAGTCTACCAAGGTCCAGCAAAGTCTCCGAAGGTATAGCAAAGTCTACCAAGGTCCAGCAAAGTCTACCAAGGTATAACAAAGTCTACCAAGGTCCAGCAAAGTCTACCAAGGTATAGCAAAGTCTACCAAGGTATAGCAAAGTCTACCAAGGTATAGCAAAGTCTACCAAGGTCCAGCAAAGTCTACCAAGGTCCAGCAAAGTCTACCAACGTATAGCGAAGTCTACCAAGGTATAGCAAAGTCTACCAAGGTCCAGCAAAGTCTACCAAGGTATAGCAAAGTCTACCAAGGTATATCAAAGTCTACCAAGGTCCAGCAAAGTCTACCAAGGTCCAGAAAAGTCTAGCAAGGTATAGAAAAGTCTACTAAGGTATAGCAAAGTCTACCAAGGTCCAGCAAAGTCTACCAAGGTATAGCAAAGTCTACCAAGGTATAGCAAAGTCTACCAAGGTCCAGCAAAGTCTACCAAGGTTTTGCAAAGTCTACCAAGGTATAGCAAAGTCTACCAAGGTATTGCAAAGTCTACCAAGGTCCAGCAAAGTCTACCAAGGTCCAGAAAAGTCTAGCAAGGTATAGAAAAGTCTACTAAGGTATAGCAAAGTCTACCAAGGTCCAGCAAAGTCTACCAAGGTATAGCAAAGTCTACCAAGGTATAGCAAAGTCTACCAAGGTCCAGCAAAGTCTACCAAGGTTTTGCAAAGTCTACCAAGGTATAGCAAAGTCTACCAAGGTATAGCAAAGTCTACCAAGGTATAGCAAAGTCTACCAAGGTCCAGCAAAGTCTACCAAGGTCCAGCAAAGTCTACCAAGATCCAGCAAAGTCTACCAAGGTATAGCAAAGTCTACCAAGGTATAGCAAAGTCTACCAAGGTCCAGCAAAGTCTACCAAGGTATAGCAAAATCTACCAAGGTATAGCAAAGTCTAGCAAGGTCCAGCAAAGTCTACCAAGGTCCAGCAAAGTCTACCAAGGTATAGCAAATTCTACCAAGGTTTAGCAAAGTTTACCAAGGTCTAGCAAAGTCTACCAAGGTCCAGCAAAGTCTACCAAGGAATAGCAAAGTCTACCAAGGTCCAGCAAAGTCTACCAAGGTAAAGCAAAGTCTACCAAGGTATAGCAAAGTCTACCAAGGTCCAGCAAAGTCTACCAAGGTCCAGCAAAGTCTACCAAGGTATAACAAAGTCTACCAAGGTCCAGCAAAGTCTACCAAGGTCCAGCAAAGTCTACCAAGGTATAGCAAAGTCTAATAAGGTCCAGCAAAGTCTACCAAGGTCCAGCAAAGTCTACCAACGTATAGCGAAGTCTACCAAGGTATAGCAAAGTCTTCCAAGGTCCAGCAAAGTCTACCAAGGTATAGCAAAGTCTACCAAGGTATAGCAAAGTCTACCAAGGTCCAGCAAAGTCTACCAAGGTATAGCAAAGTCTACCAAGGTATAGCAAAGTCTACCAAGGTATAGCAACGTCTACCAAGGTATAGCAAAGTCTACCAAGGTATAGCAAAGTCTACCAAGGTCCAGCAAAGTCTACCAAGGTCCAGCAAAGTCTACCAAGGTCCAGCAAAGTCTACCAAGGTATAGCAAAGTCTACCAAGGTCCAGCAACGTCTACCAAGGTATAGCAAAGTCTACCAAAGTATAACAAAGTCTACCAAGGTATAGCAAAGTCTACCAATGTATAGCAAAGTCTAACAAGGTATAGCAAAGTCTACCAAGGTATAGCAAAGTCTTCCAAGGTCCAGCAAAGTCTACGAAGGTATAGCAAAGTCTCCCAAGGTATAGCAAAGTCTACCAAGTTATAGCAAAGTCTACCAAGGTCCAGCAAAGTCTACCAAGGTATAGCAAAATCTACCAAGGTATAGCAAAGTCTACCAAGGTATAGCAAAGTCTACCAAGGTCCAGCAAAGTCTACCAAGGTCCAGCAAAGTCTACCAAGGTCCAGCAAAGTCTACCAAGGTATAGCAAAGTCTACCAAGGTATAGCAAAGTCTACCAAGGTCCAGCAAAGTCTACCAAGGTATAGCAAAGTCTACCAAGGTATAGCAAAGTCTACCAAGGTATAGCAAAGTCTACCAAGGTATAGCAAAGTCTACCAAGGTCCAGCAAAGTCTACCAAGGTCCAGCAAAGTCTACCAAGGTCCAGCAAAGTCTACCAAGGTATAGCAAAGTCTACCAAGGTATAGCAAAGTCTACCAAGGTCCAGCAAAGTCTACCAAGGTATAGCAAAATCTACCAAGGTATAGCAAAGTCTACCAAGGTATTGCAAAGTCTACCAAGATCCAGCAAAGTCTACCAAGGTCCAGCAAAGTCTACCAAGGTCCAGCAAAGTCTCCGAAGGTATAGCAAAGTCTACCAAGGTCCAGCAAAGTCTACCAAGGTATAACAAAGTCTACCAAGGTCCAGCAAAGTCTACCAAGGTAAAGCAAAGTCTACCAAGGTATAGCAAAGTCTACCAAGGTCCAGCAAAGTCTACCAACGTATAGCGAAGTCTACCAAGGTATAGCAAAGTCTACCAAGGTCCAGCAAAGTCTACCAAGGTATAGCAAAGTCTACCAAGGTATTGCAAAGTCTACCAAGGTCCAGCAAAGTCTACCAAGGTCCAGAAAAGTCTAGCAAGGTATAGCAAAGTCTACCAAGGTATAGCAAAGTCTACCAAGGTCCAGCAAAGTCTACCAAGGTATAGCAAAGTCTACCAAGGTCCAGCAAAGTCTACCAAGGTATAGCAAAGTCTACCAAGGTATAGCAAAGTCTACCAAGGTATAGCAAAGTCTACCAAGGTATAGCAAAGTCTACCAAGGTCCAGCAAAGTCTACCAAGGTCCAGCAAAGTCTACCAAGGTCCAGCAAAGTCTACCAAGGTATAGCAAAGTCTACCAAGGTATAGCAAAGTCTACCAAGGTCCAGCAAAGTCTACCAAGGTATAGCAAAATCTACCAAGGTATAGCAAAGTCTACCAAGGTATTGCAAAGTCTACCAAGATCCAGCAAAGTCTACCAAGGTCCAGCAAAGTCTACCAAGGTCCAGCAAAGTCTCCGAAGGTATAGCAAAGTCTACCAAGGTCCAGCAAATTCTACCAAGGTATAACAAAGTCTACCAAGGTCCAGCAAAGTCTACCAAGGTATAGCAAAGTCTACCAAGGTATAGCAAAGTCTTCCAAGGTCCAGCAAAGTCTACCAAGGTCCAGCAAAGTCTACCAACGTATAGCGAAGTCTACCAAGGTATAGCAAAGTCTACCAAGGTCCAGCAAAGTCTACCAAAGTATAGCAAAGTCTACCAAGTTATAGCAAAGTCTACCAAGGTATTGCAAAGTCTACCAAGGTCCAGCAAAGTCTACCAAGGTCCAGAAAAGTCTAGCAAGGTATAGCAAAGTCTACCAAGGTATAGCAAAGTCTACCAAGGTCCAGCAAAGTCTACCAAGGTATAGCAAAGTCTACCAAGGTATAGCAAAGTCTACCAAGGTCCAGCAAAGTCTACCAAGGTATAGCAAAGTCTACCAAGGTATAGCAAAGTCTACCAAGGTATAGTAAAGTCTACCAAGGTCCAGCAAAGTCTACCTAGGTCCAGCAAAGTCTACCAAGATCCAGCAAAGTCTACCAAGGTATAGCAAAGTCTACCAAGGTATAGCAAAGTCTACCAAGGTCCAGCAAAGTCTACCAAGGTATAGCAAAATCTACCAAGGTATAGCAAAGTCTAGCAAGGTCCAGCAAAGTCTACCAAGGTCCAGCAAAGTCTACCAAGGTATAGCAAAATCTACCAAGGTATAGCAAAGTCTACCAAGGTATAGCAAAGTCTACCAAGGTATAGCAACGTCTACCAAGATATAGCAAAGTCTACCAAGGTATAACAAAGTCTACCAAGGTTTAGCAAAGTCTACCAAGGTATAGCAAAGTCTACCAAGGTCCAGCAAAGTCTACCAAGGTCCAGCAAAGTCTACCAAGGTCCAGCAAAGTCTACCAAGGTATAGCAAAGTCTACCAAAGTCCAGCAACGTCTACCAAGGTATAGCAAAGTCTACCAAGGTATAACAAAGTCTACCAAGGTATAGCAAAGTCTACCAATGTATAGCAAAGTCTACCAAGGTATAGCAAAGTCTACCAAGGTATAGCAAAGTCTTCCAAGGTCCAGCAAAGTCTACGAAGGTATAGCAAAGTCTCCCAAGGTATAGCAAAGTCTACCAAGTTATAGCAAAGTCTACCAAGGTCCAGCAAAGTCTACCAAGGTATAGCAAAATCTACCAAGGTATAGCAAAGTCTACCAAGGTATAGCAAAGTCTACCAAGGTCCAGCAAAGTCTACCAAGGTCCAGCAAAGTCTACCAAGTTATAGCAAAGTCTACCAAGGTCCAGCAAAGTCTACCAAGGTATAGCAAAATCTACCAAGGTATAGCAAATTCTACCAAGGTATAGCAAAGTCTTCCAAGGTCTAGCAAAGTCTACCAAGGTCCAGCAAAGTCCACCAAGGTATAGCAAAGTCTACCAATGTATAGCAAAGTCTACCAAGGTATAGTAAAGTCTACCAAGATACAGCAAAGTCTGCCAAGGTCCAGCAAAGTCTACCAAGCTCCAGCAAAGTGTCCTAAGGTATAGCAAAGTCTACCAAGGTCCAGCAAAGTCTACCAAGGTATAGCAAAGTCTACCAAGGTATAGTAAAGTCTACCAAGATACAGCAAAGTCTGCCAAGGTCCAGCAAAGTCTACCAAGCTCCAGCAAAGTGTCCGAAGGTATAGCAAAGTCTACCAAGGTCCAGCAAAGTCTACCAAGGTATAACAACGTCTACCAAGGTCCAGCAAAGTCTACCAAGATATAGCAAAGTCTACCAAGGTATAGCAAAGTCTACCAAGGTATAGCGAAGTCTACCAAGGTATAGCAAAGTCTACCAAGGTATAGCAAGGTCTACCAAGGTATAGCAAAGTCTACCAAGGTATAGCAAAGTCTACCAAGGTATAGCAAGGTATAGCAAAGTCTACCAAGGTATAGCAAGGTATAGCAAAGTCTACCAAGGTATAGCAAGGTCTACCAAGGTATAGCAAAGTCTACCAAGGTATAGCAAGGTATAGCAAAGTCTACCAAGGTATAGCAAGGTATAGCAAAGTCTACCAAGGTATAGCAAGGTCTACCAAGGTCTACCAAGGTATAGCAAGGTCTACCAAGGTATAGCAAAGTCTACCAAGAAATAGCAAAGTCTACCAAGGTATAGCAAAGTCTACCAAGGTATAGCAAGGTCTACCAAGGTCTACCAAGGTATAGCAAGGTCTACCAAGGTATAGCAAAGTCTACCAAGGTATAGCAAAGTCTACCAAGGTATAGCAAAGTCTACCAAGGTATAGCAAGGTATAGCAAAGTCTACCAAGGTATAGCAAGGTCTACCAAGGTATAGCAAAGTCTACCAAGGTATAGCAAGGTCTACCAAGGTATAGCAAAGTCTATCAAGGTTTAGCAAAGTCTACCAAGGTATAGCAAGGTCTACCAAGGTATAGCAAAGTCTACCAAGGTATAGCAAGGTCTACCAAGGTCCAGCAAAGTCTACCAAGGTATAGCAAGGTCTACCAAGGTCTACCAAGGTATAGCAAGGTATAGCAAAGTCTACCAAGGTATAGCAAGGTCTACCAAGGTATAGCAAAGTCTACCAAGGTATAGCAAAGTCTACCAAGGTATAGCAAAGTCTACCAAGGTATAGCAAAGTCTACCAAGGTATAGCAAGGTCTACCAAGGTATAGCAAAGTCTACCAAGGTATAGCAAGGTATAGCAAAGTCTACCAAGGTATAGCAAGGTCTACCAAGGTATAGCAAAGTCTACCAAAGTATAGCAAAGTCTACCAAGGTATAGCAAGGTCTACCAAGGTCTACCAAGGTATAGCAAAGTCTACCAAGGTATAGCAAGGTATAGCAAAGTCTACCAAGGTATAGCAAGGTCTACCAAGGTATAGCAAAGTCTACCAAGGTATAGCAAAGTCTACCAAGGTATAGCAAGGTATAGCAAAGTCTACCAAGGTATTGCAAGGTCTACCAAGGTCTACCAAGGTATAGCAAAGTCTACCAAGGTATAGCAAGGTATAGCAAAGTCTACCAAGGTATAGCAAGGTCTACCAAGGTATAGCAAAGTCTACCAAGGTATAGCAAAGTCTACCAAGGTATAGCAAGGTATAGCAAAGTCTACCAAGGTATAGCAAGGTCTACCAAGGTATAGCAAAGTCTACCAAGGTATAGCAAAGTCTACCAAGGTATAGCAAGGTATAGCAAAGTCTACCAAGGTATAGCAAGGTATAGCAAAGTCTACCAAGGTATAGCAAGGTCTACCAAGGTATAGCAAAGTCTACCAAGGTATAGCAAGGTCTACCAAGGTCTATCAAGGTATAGCAAAGTCTACCAAGGTATAGCAAGGTATAGCAAAGTCTACCAAGGTATAGCAAGGTCTATCAAGGTATAGCAAAGTCTACCAAGGTATAGCAAAGTCTACCAAGGTATAGCAAGGTCTACCAAGGTAAAGCAAAGTCTACCAAGGTATAGCAAAGTCTACCAAGGTATAGCAAGGTCTACCAAGGTATAGCAAAGTCTACCAAGGTATAGCAAAGTCTACCAAGGTATAGCAAGGTATAGCAAAGTCTACCAAGGTATAGCAAGGTCTACCAAGGTATAGCAAAGTCTACCAAGGTATAGCAAAGTCTACCAAGGTATAGCAAAGTCTACCAAGGTATAGCAAAGTCTACCAAGGTATAGCAAGGTATAGCAAAGTCTACCAAGGTATAGCAAGGTCTACCAAGGTCTACCAAGGTATAGCAAAGTCTACCAAGGTATAGCAAGGTATAGCAAAGTCTACCAAGGTATAGCAAGGTCTACCAAGGTATAGCAAAGTCTACCAAGGTATAGCAAGGTATAGCAAAGTCTACCAAGGTATAGCAAGGTCTACCAAGGTATAGCAAAGTCTACCAAGGTATAGCAAGGTCTACCAAGGTATAGCAAGGTCTACCAAGGTATAGCAAAATCTACCAAGGTATAGCAAAGTCTACCAAGGTATAGCAAGGTATAGCAAAGTCTACCAAGGTATAGCAAGGTATAGCAAAGTCTACCAAGGTATAGCAACGTCTACCAAGGTCCAGCAAAGTCTACCAAGGTATAGCAAAGTCTACCAAGGTATAGCAACGTCTACCAAGGTATAGCAAAGTCTACCAAGGTCCAGCAAAGTCTACCAAGGTCCAGCAAAGTCTACCAACGTATAGCGAAGTCTACCAAGGTATAGCAAAGTCTACCAAGGTATAGCAAGGTCTACCAAGGTATAGCAAAGTCTACCAAGGTATAGCAAAGTCTACCAAGGTATAGCAAAGTCTACCAAGGTATAGCAAGGTATAGCAAAGTCTACCAAGGTATAGCAAGGTCTACCAAGGTATAGCAAAGTCTACCAAGGTATAGCAAGGTATAGCAAAGTCTACCAAGGTATAGCAAGGTATAGCAAAGTCTACCAAGGTATAGCAAGGTCTACCAAGGTCTACCAAGGTATAGCAAGGTCTACCAAGGTATAGCAAAGTCTACCAAGAAATAGCAAAGTCTACCAAGGTATAGCAAAGTCTACCAAGGTATAGAAAGGTCTACCAAGGTCTACCAGGGTATAGCAAGGTCTACCAAGGTATAGCAAAGTCTACCAAGGTATAGCAAAGTCTACCAAGGTATAGCAAAGTCTACCAAGGTATAGCAAGGTATAGCAAAGTCTACCAAGGTTTAGCAAAGTCTACCAAGGTATAGCAAGGTCTACCAAGGTATAGCAAAGTCTACCAAGGTATAGCAAGGTCTACCAAGGTATAGCAAAGTCTACCAAGGTATAGCAAGGTATAGCAAAGTCTACCAAGGTATAGCAAGGTCTACCAAGGTATAGCAAAGTCTACCAAGGTATAGCAAAGTCTACCAAGGTATAGCAAAGTCTACCAAGGTATAGCAAGGTATAGCAAAGTCTACCAAGGTATAGCAAGGTATAGCAAAGTCTACCAAGGTATAGCAAGGTCTACCAAGGTATAGCAAAGTCTTCCAAGGTATAGCAAGGTCTACCAAGGTCTACCAAGGTATAGCAAAGTCTACCAAGGTATAGCAAGGTATAGCAAAGTCTACCAAGGTATAGCAAGGTCTATCAAGGTATAGCAAAGTCTACCAAGGTATAGCAAAGTCTACCAGGGTATAGCAAGGTCTACCAAGGTATAGCAAAGTCTACCAAGGTATAGCAAAGTCTACCAAGGTATAGCAAGGTCTACCAAGGTATAGCAAAGTCTACCAAGGTATAGCAAAGTCTACCAAGGTATAGCAAGGTATAGCAAAGTCTACCAAGGTATAGCAAGGTCTACCAAGGTATAGCAAAGTCTACCAAGGTATAGCAAAGTCTACCAAGGTATAGCAAAGTCTACCAAGGTATAGCAAAGTCTACCAAGGTATAGCAAGGTATAGCAAAGTCTACCAAGGTATAGCAAGGTCTACCAAGGTCTACCAAGGTATAGCAAAGTCTACCAAGGTATAGCAAGGTATAGCAAAGTCTACCAAGGTATAGCAAGGTCTACCAAGGTATAGCAAAGTCTACCAAGGTATAGCAAGGTATAGCAAAGTCTACCAAGGTATAGCAAGGTCTACCAAGGTATAGCAAAGTCTACCAAGGTATAGCAAGGTCTACCAAGGTATAGCAAAGTCTACCAAGGTATAGCAAAGTCTACCAAGGTATAGCAAGGTATAGCAAAGTCTACCAAGGTATAGCAAGGTCTACCAAGGTATAGCAAAGTCTACCAAGGTATAGCAAGGTATAGCAAAGTCTACCAAGGTATAGCAAGGTCTACCAAGGTATAGCAAAGTCTACCAAGGTATAGCAAAGTCTACCAAGGTATAGCAAGGTATAGCAAAGTCTACCAAGGTATAGCAAGGTCTACCAAGGTATAGCAAAGTCTACCAAGGTATAGCAAGGTCTACCAAGGTATAGCAAAGTCTACCAAGGTATAGCAAAGTCTACCAAAGTATAGCAAGGTCTACCAAGGTCTACCACGGTATAGCAAAGTCTACCAAGGTATAGCAAGGTATAGCAAAGTCTACCAAGGTATAGCAAGGTCTACCAAGGTATAGCAAAGTCTACCAAGGTATAGCAAAGTCTACCAAGGTATAGCAAGGTATAGCAAAGTCTACCAAGGTATAGCAAGGTCTACCAAGGTATAGCAAAGTCTACCAAGGTATAGCAAAGTCTACCAAGGTAAAGCAAAGTCTACCAAGGTATAGCAAGGTATAGCAAAGTCTACCAAGGTATAGCAAGGTCTACCAAGGTATAGCAAAGTCTACCAAGGTATAGCAAAGTCTACCAAGGTATAGCAAGGTATAGCAAATTCTACCAAGGTATAGCAAGGTCTACCAAGGTATTGCAAAGTCTACCAAGGTATAGCAAAGTCTACCAAGGTATAGCAAGGTATAGCAAAGTCTACCAAGGTATAGCAAGGTCTACCAAGGTCTACCAAGGTATAGCAAAGTCTACCAAGGTATAGCAAGGTATAGCAAAGTCTACCAAGGTATAGCAAGGTCTACCAAGGTATAGCAAGGTCTACCAAGGTATAGCAAGGTCTACCGAGGTATAGCAAAGTCTACCAAGGTATAGCAAGGTATAGCAAAGTCTACCAAGGTATAGCAAGGTCTACCAAGGCATAGCAAAGTCTACCAAGGTATAGCAAAGTCTACCAAGGTATAGCAAGGTATAGCAAAGTCTACCAAGGTATAGCAAGGTATAGCAAAGTCTACCAAGGTATAGCAAGGTCTACCAAGGTATAGCAAAGTCTACCAAGGTATAGCAAGGTCTACCAAGGTCTACCAAGGTATAGCAAAGTCTACCAAGGTATAGCAAGGTATAGCAAAGTCTACCAAGGTATGGCAAGGTCTACCAAAGTCTACCAAGGTATAGCAAAGTCTACCAAGGTATAGCAAAGTCTACCAAGGTATAGCAAGGTCTACCAAGGTATAGCAAAGTCTACCAAGGTATAGCAAAGTCTTCCAAGGTATAGCAAGGTCTACCAAGGTATAGCAAAGTCTACCAAGGTATAGCAAGGTCTACCAAGGTCCAGCAAAGTCTACCAAGGTATAGCAAGGTCTACCAAGGTCTACCAAGGTATAGCAAAGTCTACCAAGGTATAGCAAGTTATAGCAAAGTCTACCAAGGTATAGCAAGGTCTACCAAGGTATAGCAAAGTCTACCAAGGTAAAGCAAAGTCTACCAAGGTATAGCAAAGTCTACCAAGGTATAGCAAAGTCTACCAAGGTATAGCAAGGTCTACCAAGGTATAGCAAAGTCTACCAAGGTATAGCAAGGTCTACTAAGGTATAGCAAGGTCTACCAAGGTATAGCAAAGTCTACCAAGGTATAGCAAGGTCTACCAAGGTATAGCAAAGTCTACCAAGGTATAGCAAGGTCTACCAAGGTATAGCAAAGTCTACCAAGGTATAGCAAAGTCTACCAAGGTATAGCAAGGTCTACCAAGGTATAGCAAAGTCTACCAAGGTATAGCAAAGTCTACCAAGGTATAGCAAGGTATAGCAAAGTCTACCAAGGTATAGCAAGTTCTACCAAGGTATAGCAAAGTCTACCAAGGTATAGCAAGGTCTACCAAGGTCTACCAAGGTATAGCAAGGTATAGCAAAGTCTACCAAGGTATAGCAAGGTCTACCAAGGTATAGCAAAGTCTACCAAGGTATAGCAAGGTCTACCAAGGTATAGCAAAGTCTACCAAGGTATAGCAAAGTCTACCAAGGTATAGCAAGGTATAGCAAAGTCTACCAAGGTATAGCAAGGTCTACCAAGGTATACCAAGGTATAGCAAAGTCCACCAAGGTATAGCAAGGTATAGCAAAGTCTACCAAGGTATAGCAAGGTCTACCAAGGTATAGCAAAGTCTACCAAGGTATAGCAAAGTCTACCATGGTATAGCAAGGTATAGCAAAGTCTACCAAGGTATAGCAAGGTCTACCAAGGTATAGCAAAGTCTACCAAGGTATAGCAAGGTCTACCAAGGTATAGCAAGGTATAGCAAAGTCTACCATCTGTCTCGCGTGTGT